>NC_022021.1:42867661-42897502 GCF_000317375.1 Microtus ochrogaster
GGAGGAGAAGGGGGAGGAGGAGGAGAGGGAGAAGAAGGAGAAAGGAGGAAGAGGAGGAAAGAGAAGAAGAGGAGAAAGAGAAAGGAGAGGAGGAGGCAGAGGAGGAGGAGGAAGAAAGAAGAAAGTAGAAACAAACTTAAAAAAAAAGGTGCAGGGGGTGAAGTTCCAGAAAGAACTGGGGGCAGTAGGAAGTGGATACAACCAAAATACATTGTATTTAGGTATGAAATTACCAACGTGGTGGGCAAGTCAGCAGGGAGAGGTGTTTCATACTTGTAATCACAGCACTGGGAAGGTGGAGAAGGCAAGAAGATCAAAAGTTCAAGGTCATTTTTAGCTATACAGTAAGTGAAGAATCAACACAGGGTGCTAGAAATCCCATACCAAACAGAGAGTGAGAGAGGAGAGAGAGAGAGAGAAAGAGAGAGAGAGAGAGAGAGAGAGAGAGAGAGAGAGAGAGAACACCAAGGAGTATAAGGCATTAATTCCAGAAGTTCCAGACTAGCCTTTAAGGTTACCTTATAAACTGGAAGCCTTGGAGGCCAATATCAGTTACAGAGTGAGACCTTGTTTCAAGGGGGGAAAATGAATGTCTGAGTCTTATACCCTTCTACTCATCAATCAATAAAAGTATTAGTATAAGCTTGGACTCATTCCTTAGGTCCCACCTGTCAGAGTAAAGAAATACCCCTGCAAATCCTTGTCTCCTTACTGTGACTGATGACTTGGCTGATGGGAAATGTTACTAGATTTGAGACTGAACCATTGCTAATTTCAACATTATCTGGCTAGGGCTGGGGTGCTATTAAGTAGCAGATGTAATAAATCCATTACCTAGCAAGGTAGTTCTTGTGGCTTTAATCCCACAATCTTTCTCATGTTACCCTGAGGCCTTTGATGGCAATACCTAATGCCAAGAGTTTACTGAGTGCAATGACTCACCTGGGGACAATAAAGATGAGGTCAGTCCCACACAGAGCCTTTCCTAGGGTTCCTGCATCTTTGGTGCTTTCTCTAATAGTCTGCTGCCTTATACAAGGATACAATACAATTCCAAAGAATCTGGTTGATTCTGGTGTGCAAAAACCAGGTGTTGACTGAGGGTTTTCTGTGCCACCAGAGCCCACATATGTTTAGTCCCAAAGAAACACACAGAAACACACAAAGAAACACACATTAATTATAAACTGACTGGTCTATTAGCTCAGGCTTCTTATTAACTCTTATAACTTATATTAGCCTATAATTCTTGTATGTGTTAGCCATATAACTTGGTACCTTTTTGGGTGAGGTAGTCACATTTTGTTTTCTGTGGCTGGGTGATGACTGTCATGTGGGATTCCCCTGTGTATGCTATGAATATCATTGATTAATAATGGAACTGCTTTGAGCCTATAGCAGAGCTATAGGGGAACAGAGCTAGGTGGGGAAAACTAACAGAATTCTGGGAGAAAGGAGGTGGAGTCAGAGAGAAGCCATGTAGCCCCCACAGGAGACAGATGCTGGAACTTCAGCCAGTAAGCCACAGCCATGTGGTGATACACAGATTAATGGAAACGGGTTAAATTAATATGTGGGAGTTAACCAGTGAGAGGCTAGAGCTAATGGACCAATCAGTGACTTGACTGATACAGTTTCTGTGCGATTATTTTGGGGCTAAGGGGCCAGGAACTAATTAGCAACCTCAAACTAACTAGCGGCCTCCTTACTACAGACTGCAGACTGCAACTTTCCTTTTCCCATAATTCTCATTGCCATGTGTCTACTTCCTGCCTGGTCACCTTCATCCCACCTATAACCAGGAGATGTTCCTTTCACAAGTGTGGAGCCTGATCATGGCGTGAAGTGCGGGGAAAGGAAACAGTTGTGACTTCTGCATGTATTCTGCCAGTCATTCTGATCACATGGTAATCATATGAGCACGGTGAGAAAGACAACCCATTTGAGTCTGTGCTTCCACAATTTGAGAAGGTGAGGATTGCAACAGCTGACCTGCCACTCTCAGAACGTGATCTGTTCCTGATGACATCAGGGGGATTTGGGAGGTGTGTGTGTGCCTCCGTGTGTATTTTGGTTCATGTTTGTCTGGATGGATTACTAAGTAGTGTGTTCCTTTCTCTTCCTGCCTTCTCTTTGCTAAGCTCTACTCCAGGCACCTCCACTGGTTCAGACCCGCTCTTGCTGGTCCTGTTGTCTCAGTCACATCCCCTTTGGAAATTCTGACCATCTTGCTCTAAGCCCCTAGAAACCAATGCTTCCTAAGCAGAGAGTCTTGGATGCTTTCAGAAAGACTCCAGTAGTTGTCTGCTATGGCCTGGATGTTTATATTCCCCCAAACTTCTCGTGTAAAAACCCTGACATCCAAAGTAACAGCATTAGGAAAACGATGGGGTCAGGAGGGCTCCACTCTTGTGAATGGAGTCACGTTCTTAATAAAGAAGCTCCTGAGAGCTAGCTTCATTCCAGCACGTGAGATATCATGAGATATCTCTGCAGAAGAGAAAGACCCTTCGCCCAACCTGGACTCTATCAGGGCCCTGCTCTCAGATTTCTGGGTCTCCAGAACAGTGAGCAAAAAGCTGCCCTGCTCTAAATTCGGTTATGACACCAGTCAGGGTGACTGAGGCTGCTGTGCTGGCAGAGAAAGGCAAACACCCAGAGCCCTACCCACTCCCACCCAGCCCCACAGGGTGCCTATTGGAGCAGATTGGTTTTGTTTTGTTTTGTTTTTAAGAAAAGTTCCTGGTCCATAGATCCAAGTAACATTTCATAAATATGGGGGTCCAGAAAATTTCAGAAAACACTGGATGTGGTGGGAGGAGCATGGGTTTTTACTGTCATTTCAGAAACACCCGTTAAATTCACCTGTCTACTTGCTGTCAAGCAAAAGCTCCCCGATTCATTGCCTTCCGAAGCCTCTAGAGCCGACATGCATTCCTAAGCACTGGTGCTTCAAAGGCCCTTACAAGGAAATGATTCCAACTTAGGATGCTCAGTCTGTTTTGTTAAGGGAAAATGTTAAAAACATCCAATACAATTGCTATTATATGAGTCCATGAAAGGAAGGTCATAACTGTCAACAAAGACTGGTTAAGGCTAAGGAGAGGGGGCAGTCAGCAAAAGGCTTGCCATAAAAGCATGAGTTCAGATTCCCATCACCCAGGTAAAAACCCAAGTGTGGAAAGCACACCTGTAATCCTAGTGCTGGGAAGTGAGATAGGAGGGTCCCTGGAGATCACTAACCATCCAGTCTTGAGGAAATGGTGTGCTCACACTCACTTGAGTTTCAGTGAGCTCAGAAAGAAGGTAAAAAGGGTCAGGGAAATGGCTCAGTAGTTATGAACACTTACTCTTTTTTCTTTTTTTACACTTTTTATGGTTTTTCAAGACAGGGTTTCTCAATAGCTATGGAGTAAATCCTGGAACTAGACCAGGTTGGCCTCAAACTCACAGAGATCCACCTGCCTCTACCTCCCAAGTGCTAGGATTAAGAACATGAACCACCACCGCCTAGCAAGAACACTTACTCTTCCTGAGGAGGGCCTAGGTTCAATTCCTAGTAGCCACATGACCGCTCACAACCATCTGTAACTCCGGTTCCAAAGGATCCGATACCCTCTTCTCTCTTTAATGGGCTTCTGTACACATGCGCTACAGAAAAGAATAAGAAAGTACTCAAGTCCACTTCTGACCTTCACATGTCTGCGTGGGCGGGCACTTGCGTGTGCACACACACACAAGAATGACCAGGGCCAAGCATGGTGGCTCACTTCTGCAATCTCAGCATGCAGAAGGGTAAGGCAGTGAGTTTACTAAAAACTCAGGGCTAGCCTGGGCTAGTCAGTGGGTTCCAGGTCAGCCTTGATGGTGAGATCCTATCTCAAAAACAGGAAAACTGAATATGTTTATCTTATCAATGGACACTGTTATTCTTTATTAAAAGAACAGGGACTCCGCTCCCCTATGTAACAACTCAGTGATTTTGAGCAAGCTCCTTAACCTCTCTGTGTGCTCTTGTGGGCACATCTGCAGAATAAAGAGTCAACAAAACTCGAGTGGTTTTTAAGGATTAAATGGGGATTAGCGATAAATCTTTGCTTCAACTAACCTGTAATTTATTATAGAACTGTTGTTACTTTGGTTACTAGAACTATAATCTGCAACTGTAACTATTCCTGGGCAAGCTGTATGTGCCCCAGATTTTGTGAGTCCCCTTAACCCCAAGACTGAGTCAAAATCTCCACATTTTCCTTCAAAGAGAGACATGGGAAGAAAGGGAGCTAGGAGGCCCCTCGGGTCTCAGGGGATGTGAATGTATATAAGATCTTTGGAAAGGAATAAAGTAGGCTGTTAGATGGGAACTAGACTGTGACAGTTCCGTGTCTAGCACATGCAGGTTAAAGTCTGGAAACCTGAACCATCACACCGGTCAGCCTGTTTATTGATTGAAGAGCCGGCTTTCATCAAAGCAGACGGTTCTTTTTGCTGTTCCACCTCCATTAGTAAGGGCAACCCTAGAGAAAAATCTCTTCAAGTGCTGACCCTGACCTGAAGGAGACATGCTTCCCGTGGCGGGGAAGGGGGAAGAGACATTGCAGTTGACAGCTTTCGGTAGACCCTGCACAGAGCTGTTGAGGACATCATAGTGTCCTGGTGGCAGGGTCCAGGTTGAGCCTCTTATCGCTGTGTTAGGTCCTTTGATGAACACCTTGGATCACCAGGAAATATGGATGCGGCCCCGGGGCTGATGACAGGACTGTATTTTAACAAGTTTCCCCTGGGCAATGGTAAGAAAACACACAAAGATGTGAGAAGCTTTACCTTGATCCAACTCTGTAAATAAAAGACTAGTACACCAGGGGTAATGAGCCTTAAAACACTCCACACAGCTGGGCAGTGGGGGTGTGTGCCTTTAATCCCAGCATGTGGGAGGCAGAGGCAGGAGGATGGATCTCTGTGAGTTCGAGGCCAGCCTGGTCTACAAAGAGAGTTCCAGGACAACCAAAAAGAAACCCTGTCTTGAAAAACCATTAGAAATAAACAAACAAGCCGGGCAATGGTGGTGCACGCCTTTAATCTCAGCACTCGGGAGGCAGAGGTAGGCAGATCTCTGTGAGTTCGAGACCAGCCTGGTCTACAGAGCTAGTTCCAGGACAGGCTCCAAAGCCACAGAGAAACCCTGTCTCAAAAAAAACAAAAAACAAAAACAAAAACAAAACACCATGATGTCTTGAATTCCTAGCACCCATCTTCATCTTCATGTGATCACACTTATTGCTCATCTGTGTATCAAGGATAACAGCTGCCCACAGACAGCAGGGCTCTTCCCTAGAGTCTTACAGCTGCCCTATGATGTTGCTTGCAAAAGAACCCACTGAGCCACCAAGACTTCTGGCTTTTTGCTGTTTATGCTTTTATAGGAGAGCTCAGAGACCTTAGATGGGTTGCCTGGATCACTCAGGTTCAGGTTCAGAACTCCCTTGGGATGTCCCAAAGCCCATGTCGTGACCTGCCACATCTGAGAAGAGGATCCCCTATGGGCCATTCAAATTCCTGGTCACCCAGGTTACCAGATTAACAGGTCACCCAGGAACAGTTCAGCACAAGAGCTGTTTCTCGCTCCAGGGCTTTAATGTCTACCCACAGCTCCTCCAGCCACAACAACCCATTTCAGTCCAGAAATTCTACAACAGGTCTACTTTTCACAAACTTCGGTTCTCTGCACCTTAAATCCAGTTTACACACACCAACCGGAAGGCCAGCTCTGGAGTTGATTCATCACCTGGCTCACAGGCATTTAAGTCATTAGCTGGGATATTTTCTTCAGGGTGGGGACTAAGCCTATTCCAGGTCTCCTGGAGCTGAGCGGAGTTGCCGAGGCTGTGAAGTCCCAGAGGTTTCTAACAAGCAGGTGAGGACAGGCACTACCATGCAAGAGGCACAAGCAGCCAGAGACTGGGTGGAATGAACATGGAAGTATCCTTGGGGAGCAGGGGCTTTGGATGCCTGGCTCCCAGGGGTGAGACGTAGGAGCAGGGCCAGCTCCTCTGTAGTTGCGGAGCTCCCGGGGCAGGCTGTCACTGAAAACAGGATTGCATCAGAAAGAGAATGTAGGCAGCTGGCTCTACCTGGGCAGAAGGGACAGTGACATTTCTCAGATCACCTGATCAGTGTGCTAGGGTCATTACGGTCAGCACCTCACGGTTTCCCAGGGACATACCATGTCAGTGTATGCCTCAGAGGCTGCCCATGAAGAGACTGAGGCTGGGCTGGGGAAAACTGTCCAAGTCACAGAGCCAGTGCTGGCAGTCACTTCCCAGCCAAGAATGTCTGATCCCTGGCAAACTTCTCTGCTGTGAGACCCAGAGACCCACAGGGTGGGAGCCAACAGTGAGAGGCATCAGCCACTATATCTGAGATGTTTCTGTAAGCCTCTCCAAATGTTTATGGTTGGAATCTGAACTCCAACAGTGTGTGCCTGCATCTCTGTATGCATACCATTGCATACTCATAGTGTGCCTGTGGAGGATGTTGACATCAGTATTGTCTTCAAGGGATCTCCACTTTATACTTTGAGACAGGGTCTCTCACAGAACCTGAAAGCCACTGATTTGTCTGGATTGACTGGCCAGCAAGCCCCAGGGATCCTGACTCTGCCTTCCCAGGACTGGCATTTTTTATGACTGGCTTTTTTATGTGAGTTCTGGGGACTGAATTTGGGTCCTGGTGTTTTCCCATCAAGCACTTATGAACTGAGCAATTTCCTCAGCCTTCCAGAACCTTCTGAATACTGAGATGATATAACACAGTGCTCAACAAGTTTCTAATTTTGAGCTGAGTGTGGTGGTAACACCTTGTCATCTCAGCATTTGAGGGTAGGGAAAGGAAGGAGAAGCAGAAGGACCAGCAATTCAAGTCCAGCCTCATCTACATAAGTGAGTTTAAAGGCAGCCTGAGCTATACAAGATCCTGGTTTCCTGATTTTTGTTTCCTTTTTTTTTTTAAGTTTTTTAATTTTGGAGTTAAACATGGTGACACACACTTAGAATCCCAGTACTTAGGAAGATAAGACAGAAGGATTACAAGTTTGAGATCATCCTCAACTACATAGCAAGTCTACATAGAAAAAAGGGAAAAAGTGGAGGCAGCAAACTGGAGTAGATTCTACAGGGCTAGAAGTGGAGTTTGGTGGTCCCTCATGCTTCCTGAACTTGAGGTCCAGCACCAAAAACCAACTTTGACTTTAAGGAGCATTTCAGTTTGGGTGCTCAGAAATGCTCAACCGGTAAAATCCATGCAGTTTTCCCAAACCCAGGAAATACACAAATCAGGAACACTCTGATCCCAGGCATTTTGGATTAGGGATGCTCAACATACGTGTTTGTGAAGGTGGTGGTATGCACAAACGGGAAGTGGACATCTTAGGACATCAAACTTAAAGCCCCAGTTCCCTCCCCACCGCTTTCCTCTGGACCGTAGCACAGTGAAGTGGACCGTGGCTCCCCAAATGGGACAATCCAGTCCTCTGCATCCAGCAGTGAGTGCAACCATGATTTTATTTAACTGCAGGGTATCTCTGTGTAGTATTGGTTGTACCAAAGCTTGATATATAGACCACACTGGCTGCAAACTCACAGAGGGCCTCCAGTCTCTGCTGCCCAAGAGCCCGGGGATTAAAGGAGTGAGCTACCACACCCAGCAGTGACCAGTACAAGGAAAAAGAAAGGCTTGCAAACAATGAAGCTAGGCTCTAGAGATAAGAGTATCCAGGAAGCTGGATTTAGGCTGCTTCAAAAGTGTCCTTCCCAGAGAACGGGAGGGTTTAACAGGGAGGATTTAACAGACGTCTAGCCAAAGGCCTGTGAAGACAAGCAGAGACTGGTCTCTGCAGCCAACCCTGAGGAGACCTCTGGCCACAGCAAGTTGAAAGAGGCAGGCTACAGTTTTCACGGAAGCCCTCAGAGAGCTTGTGAGTGAGTATGTGGCCATTGCTTTATACTTCAGATCTCCCAAACTGTGAGAGAATAAAATCCAGCTGGTTTAAGTCACTGAATTTTCAGTTATTCGTTACAGGTCCTGAAAAAATAAATTTAAACTGAAATAAAGTCATTCGTGTTTTAAATGTGACCTTAGAAAAATCTTTATCTGCTGGGCGGTGGTGGCTGCCTTTAATCCCAGCACTCGGGAGGCAGAGGCAGGTGGATCTTTATGAGTTCGAGGCCAGTCTGGTCTACAGAGAAAGTTCCAGTACTGACTCCATAGCTACTGAGAAACTCTGTGTCAAAAAGAAAGAAAGAAAGAAAGAAAGAAAGAAAGAAAGAAAGAAAGAAAGAAAGAAAGAAAGAAAGGAAGGAAGAAAGAAAGAAAGAAAAAGAAACCAAAAACTTTATCTATACTAATTGTAATGATCTGTTCTGTCTCTTTAAGAGACAAGCCATGCCCACTCCCACCCCTGTCCACTGAGGCAGGCAGATCTTCCTTCCTGCTTGCAGCCTGCCTCTCTTCTTTTTCTGGCTCCCTCTGGATAGGCAGCTTCTGTCTCCCCACCCCTCTCTCTCTGCCTCTCTGTTCTTCTCCCCTGCTCCCTTCCCCCTCCATAACCCACTAAATACAGGTTAAACCTCACTCTGCATTGCATGGCTACCCATGTCTCTGTCTCTCGCCCGCCAGCCGCAGTGTGTCTCCCTGCCTGAGAGACCAGCAGCACTGGTTTTGTAGCATGCCCATCCATCTGTCTCTCCTCGTGGCCTGCTGTGGCCACTCGGGGAACTGCGCTGTCCCTGCCTGGGACTGGCTGCTCTCGGACCCACTGCCTGCCGCCACTCAGGGACCTGCAGCAGTTCTGCAGCTGCATCCACTGGGGATCCTGCAGCATTTTTTTTTTATTTAATCCATTTTGCTAATAGCCTGTACAATTTATTCTACCCACTCAGCTTTGATTTGCAAACCCCAGATTTGAGCATCTATGTTCAGAATTTTGAGTAATTTTAAGAACACACAGCCTGAATATGGTATCTATGAAGCAGGGGCGTGTCTTAGCTACTTTGTTCTCAAGGAAGAAAACACCTCCCACGCGGAATAGTTTTTGAGGACTCCATAACGCGCTGTGGGGATTAGGGTTATTTATGTAACCCGAGAGTATTCTAAGCAGTGTTTTTAAAAACTGTGCACTAAGCATGAAAGAGAAAGGGGGAGAAAGAGCTGAACACAAAGAGCTTAGGTTTCACCCCCATTCCGCACTGCAGCCTGCAATCTGTGAGAGGGGCCTCAAATTCTAGCCTGCAGTTTCGGGTGTAAATACTTTTATTTTGAGCCATTTCCCTGTCTCACGCTAATGGGAAGGTTTTCAAGCAATCGTGAGCTGAAATGGAATCTAAGTGGTAAAGAAGCCCCAGCTAAGCCGGGCGGTGGTGGCGCACGCCTTTAATCCCAGCACTCGGGAGGCAGAGGCAGGTGGATCTCTGTGAGTTCAAGACCAGCCTGGTCTACAAGAGCTAGTTCCAGGACAGGCTCCAAAGCCACAGAGAAACCCTGTCTCGAAAAACCAAAAAAAAAAAAAGAAGCCCCAGCTAAGCACAGAGCGTTACGCTCTGCTCTCCTCGGCTCCATTCCGAGTCACTCTCAGAATGTTTGCAGTGATTGGCCATCCCCCGAGTGAGGAAATCCTGCCAGTTTTCACATTAGTTGGGGTAAAGGGCCCTGGACTCACCAACTGAGACTAGGAAGGGCACTGTGAGCCCAGGGGTCTAGGTCAAACAGCAGGGAGCCTCGGGGGGCCCCCACCCCGGACAACCAAGTGTGAGTCCTGGCCATGTCATTCCACAGGTGACACAAGCAAGGAGCACGGTCGGGGGTAAAGCGCTTTGCTTAGTGTTTGCAAGCCCGGGAGTCCATCCCCAGCACTGCAAAAGAAAATTTTGAAATTGTTTCTAAGGGATCAGTGCTAACAGCACTTGCTACCCTTGAGGAGAATCCAGGTTTGATTCCCAACTCCCACAGTAACTCTAGCTTCAAGGTTTCAACCACCTATAACGGATGCGCTCTTCTGCCCTCCACAGACAGCTTCATGCATGTAGTATGCTCACAGACAAGTAGGCACGCGCATATAAGCATAAATACAAAGTTTTAAGAATGTTTTAAATTCTGTGTTTAGCTCCTGGCATGGAGCTACATATCTATAATGCCGGCACTTGGGAAGCTGAGGCAGGAGGATTGTTAGCTATTGAAAGGCTATTGAACATACAGTATTCCATTCTGTTCGTTCACATTTCCCTTAGGCAGTCATCAGCTGATCGATGGCGGGTCCCTTCTGTATCCCTGCTGCTGTGCACAGAGCTGCGGAGAACACAGGAGTTTTCACGTCTCTCCATCACACTGACTTTACACGCCCTGTACACTGCCCAGTGCTGGCGCTGGAAGCTCATGTGACTTTAATTTTTGAGGAACCCCCACACTGACTTCCATCCAGGCAAGTTACTCAGCCTCTTTGAGTCTCAGCTTCCTTATTTCTGAGAGGAGAACAACAGCCTTGCTGGCTACGGAAATCCGCATCAACATCAGCTCTCAATCCTTCCTTCTCTGGCTTGTTAGTGTTCTTAATCATTCTCTCCATTTGCAGTCAGAGCAAGCAACCCTAAGCAGGGTGTCGTAGTATACAAACCCAGCCCCAGTGTTGGGGAGGTTGATGAAGGGGGACTGGGAGTTTGAGACATGCCAGGGCTACAAGTTAAACTGTCTCAAGAGAAAGAGGAATTCTCTCTCTCATTTTTCTCCTACCTTCTCGAGCTCCTCAGAGCAGCTGTCCTTTGATTCTTGTTCCTTAAACCTCATCACTCTCTTATGACTTTCTTTATCGCCTTCCTGCTGAGGACCCCAAAATCAAAGCCCAGTCCTCTTTCACTCTCAGATCCTGAAATGTAGCTTTTCTTTTTTGGGGGGGACAGGAGGGTAATGGGGTGGAGCTAGAGTGAGGATCAAAAGTAGAGGTTCATCCATAGGGGGTGAGCACTCTACAATGAAGCTATGGCTTTATTGTAGCCAGCTCTTTATGTATTTAATTTGTTTGTTTTTAAGATATTGCTTTGCTATTTAGCCTTGGCTCACCTTGAATTCTCTTGGTAGTCCAGGCTGATTTCAAACTCGAGTTTCCCCACCTTGACTGAGATTAGAGCCATGAATTCCCATTCTTGCCCGAAATGTTGTCTACTATTTGTTTTAGAAAAAAGCATAGTCAACCTTACCTTAAAGATTATTATGTTGATTTGGGAGTTATATAAGCTGCGAGGTACAAAATTTTGAGAGAGAAAGTTAAGTAAACCCTGGGAAAGCAACAGAAACTGGACTAGAACTCCAGTGACTCGTTTACCCCTTTCTTGTTTTTGTTTTTTTATTTTTTGTTTGTTTGGGTTTTTTTTTTTTTGCCACATGATCTGGCAAACACACCTTAAAGTACTTAGCAGAGTCCTTGCCAGACACAGAAGTGAAGCAGCATTCTGTCTTTACCTCCTGGCTGGGGCTGTCAGCAGTCAGTTCTCTAGGCAGGTAGGTGACCAGCTGCTGTCAGCAAGTTCACGGGTACCTGCTGCGTGCAAACAGCTCTGACTGACTACTGGGGCTGATCAGTTGAGTGTCAAGTTCAAACCCAATGCCCAACTGTGGCCCCAATGCCAGGAAAGACCTGGAAAGTTACTACACCAAGGACCAGAGTAACTGGAACCAATCCAGAGCTAGTGGCAGTCCCATCGTCTCAGAGGGCAGAACACTCATGGAGACAAATTGGCAGAGCCCTTAGACAGAAGGAGACCAAGTTACTGACTCAGGGAAACCAGACCCTCTCTGGAGGGGCTGAGTCTTCAGAGCCATGACTGGAACATTCTTGGGTGGGGCATTTCACTGAAAAGCAAACAGCTTGGCACTTCATCTCTCTCCAAAACAAGTCTCCCTTCTTGCGGCCCAGCCATGGCAGCCACCTTGGGTCTGACCACACCTGAAGACTCTTCTGAGGCACTACGCTTTACAGTAGCCATGTGACCTCACTCATGTTTTCCCCAACTCCCAGCCTGCCCTAACCCTTGCCTCATCCTCATCCGGGGTCTTCATGCTGCCCCTTCCTCAGTCTACTGAGGAGTTGCCTTCCTGAGGCAGCTCCGTCTACCTCAGGCCTTGTCTAGTGGTGACCCCAGTCTGTACTCTGCAGGGATATAAGGTCAACCCCCGAGGAGCCAGGGGAACTAGCAGGACAGAGGATCAGAGTCTAAAAATCTTATTTCTATCATTTGCCATTACATGGACAAGCAGGGCTATCCACTGAAAAACTATGGGTACTCACTCTCCTGTGTTTCTGTATCCTGGCAGCAAGATAGTAGGACCTCACGCCTTTAATCCCAACACTCGGGAAGCAGAGGCAAACAGATCTATGTGAGTTTGAGACCAGCCTGGTTTACAGTACGAGTTCCAGCACAGGCTCCAAAGCTACAGAGAAACCCTGTAAAACACAAACAACAACAACAACAGCAAAAAAGATTGTAGGATTGCTGGACCACTCCCTCCTCTCGTAAGCAAATACCAGATGAAGAGACTGATACCAATTCAACGCCTGAGGGAAAGGGTGCAACCAAAGTCTTCTGGAACCAGAGAGTTGGCCTTCCCAGTCCTGTTTCTTTTTTTTTTTGGTTTTTGTTTTGTTTTGTTTTTGTTTTTCGAGACAGGGTTTCTTTGTGGCTTTGGAGCCTGTCCTGGAACTGGCTCTGTAGACCAGGCTGGTCTCGAACTCACAGAGATCCGCCTGCCTCTGCCTCCCGAGTGCTGGGATTAAAGGCGTGCGCCACCATCGCCCGGCCCCAGTCCTGCTTCTAGACAGCAGGCACCCAGGTGTAGAGAACCAGACAGTGTCTATGATGTTTACTTCCCTGGGCAAATGTACTCGTCTTCTACAGAACAAATGATCCTAGACTACCGGTATCCTGATACCACGACTTAATCCCATGGCGAGCGCAGCTTAAGACCAACCAACCACAGATAAGGAGAGAACTAACTAAGCACACACGTATACACACAAAACTTTGAACATTAATAGGGAAACAGAATGCAAAGCATCCCACTGATGTTTGTGTATTTATTAGATGTTATAATAGGATCTTGAAATATTTGGTTAAATACATTGAAATTAATTCCACTATCATTTCAGTGAAGTGATTTTTGTAATAATCTCATCATGTATTCTGAATATATCTATTTGCTAATTCCTAGAACCAGAGAATATCAATTTATATGATCAAAGGGTTAATGTTTCTTTCTTATGGTACAGTGCACGTATATAATTCTCCAAAGCCAAAGAGGAGGGTGCCATGCATAACTCACCTGCTGAGTAGTGCATGCCACTGTCCTTCTCACGAGTACCCAGGAGTCACAGTGGACAGCGTGGCCCCACCTGCTGACTCATCCCCAAACTGAGCTACACAGAGGCCTCTTTGTTCAAATACAGACCTTGTAGCAAAAGAGACGCAGTGGGCACCATGAGATGGGCATTCTCACTGTCTACCATAATCTGGACCAGAAATGTAGAAGACAGCAGGATGGAGTAGGAAGAAAAAAGGAAGAGTGGGGGGTGGGGGATAAGACGGTGATTGGAGATGCGGAGTCCTAGCAAAATTTTGTTACCTGGTTCCAGTCCCTTCCCTTCTGAAGACCACTGTGCTTTTCACGTGGGTTCCACAGGACGTGCCTGTATCTCTATAGTCGATCTCTCTTTTTATGTTAACCACTTTTCTATAAGTCTGTTTCCTATTTCTATAATGAAACGCTTGAGACTAAGTTGATTTCTGCTCAGAGTTCTGGTCCAAGATTGAGGACCTCTGTCTAGTTGAGGTCTTACTGTGGCAGAGTCCCAAGATGATCACTGGGCACATCATTGCAAGGAACAGGGAGACCACAAGAATGCAGTGGGGGCCCAAACTGATGGCCTTGTCTAATCATAATGATTTCTCAAAAGTGTCATCCAGAAACACCAAAGTTGGAGCCGGGATGTGGTGATGCATGCCTTTAATTCCAGCTCTCGGGAAGAGACGGGAAGATCTCTCTGAGTTCTAAGCCAGCCTGGTCTACAGAGTGAGTTCCAGGACAGCCAGAGCTACACAGAGAAACCCTGTCTTGAAACACCCCTGCCAAAAACAAAAACAAACCCACAAAGTCGGTCTTGTCTTTTCTTTTTTTTTTATTTTCACAACTGGGATTTAATACTAACATAAGCATCAGGAGAGACAACCCGTATTCAAATCATAACTATTTAAACTGATTTCTCTTATATATGGTACCAAAAGAACCAACAAAGATACCTTCATGTAGTTTAGGACAGATGAGCACAGTTGCTATAGAGAATACATTTTAGGAGTAGGGCATGGTGGTGGCGCATGCCTTTAAACTCAGCACTTGGGAAGCAGAGGCAGGTGGATATCTGTGAGTTCAAGACCAGCCTGGTCTGCAGAGTGAGTTTCAGGACAGCTAGAGCTACTTAGTGAGCTACAAAATAAACAAACAAACCAGCAAATAAATGGAAAAACAAGCAAAAAAAAAAAGAAAGAAAGAAAGGAAGAAAGAAAGAAAACTACATTGCAGATTGGGTATGCGGCAATTTTAACACCTGGAAGGTAGAAGCAGAATCAGATGTTCAAGAAAAGTCACCTCTGGCTACACAGTAAGTTCAAGGTCAGCCTGGGCTACAGGAGACCCTGTATTAAAAAAAAAAAAAAAAAAAAGAACAAACAAAAACCAAAGACCCAAAATGTTCTACTCTCCTTTCTGCTGTGATAAAACAGCGACCAAAAGCAACTTAGGGAGAGGAAAGGATTTATTTACTTATACTTCCAGGTCACAGTTCATCACAGAGGGAAATCAGAGCTGTTACTGAAGCAGGAATAAAACAGAAATCGCAAAAGAGTGAGTGCTGCTTGCCGGCTTGGTGAAAGGTTCAGCATAACGAGCTTTCTTCTGTAGCCCAGGAAACATCTTCCCTTAGCTGTGGACTGGGCCCTCCTACGGGAATGAAGACAGTCAAGACAATTGCTCACCGGCTATTCCCACAGACTAACTGGAGAAAGATCATTGTAAAACCAAGGCTCCTTTTTTTTTCCCCAGGTGATTCTATGTCCGGTTGACCATTCACGATAACAACAATAAAAATCAAACCCCAAACCAAACTGAAGAATCCATCACCAATGACGTAGCACTGGGAGACGGTGGTTGTGCAATCCCTGTTGAAAGCTGTCCCAGAGATGGTGGTTGCTCAATCCCTGTCAAAGCTCTCCCAGCCTTGTTCCAGCTGGTGGACTCGATGCCTGCAGCTTTGGCACAGTCTGACTTCTGTGTCTTCACCCAAGACTGCTGTACAGAGCAGTCTGAATCAAACAAAAACAAAGCAAAACAGCCTTTGTAAAGTAATTCCAAACCAGCAGTCATGTATGGATGGGGTTTTGCCTTTAAGCTCTATGATCCTCAGTTTCCTTATCTGTGCAATGGAGATGATGAATGATCCCCAACCATGGGGACTTGCAAAGATTGCATGTCATTATGCACTGTACTTTTCCCAAGGAAACAAATCCATGAGTTATATCAATGATATCAATAAAACAGGCAGTGAATAGTTTCGTCCTCGCAACTCTCCCGAGCCTCAGTGATCCTTGGCTTTGTTACCCGTATGTGCTCTTGATGCCTTTGTTGAGCTCTGGACCCGAGCCCAGGCTCTGCTTGCTCTCTCTCTCACCCACGCCGTTTACACCCACCCTGTGCGGCTGCAGGGCTTTGGTGCTGCAGCAGGCTGTTCCCTGCAGGTCCCTCTCCACAGAGCTGGCCCTCCAGCTCTGTTGTGGGCTTCACAAAGGGCTTAGTTCAGTGGCTCTCAACCCTCCAGACGCTGCCACCCTTCAATACAGTTCCCCATGCTGTGGTGACCCCCCCAGCCATAAAATTATTTTGTTGCTACTTCATACCTGTAATTTTGCTACCGTTATGAATCATAATGTACATATCTGTGTTCTCTGATGGTCTAAGGCAAACCTGTAAAAGGGGTGTCCAACCCTGGGGGTTACAACCTGCAGGTTGAGAACCACTGGTTAGCCTTCTCTGCGACCTCTACCCCTCTCAGCTGAGGCTAGTGCCAGCCCCTCTGGCCTCTTCTAGCATCTCACTACATCTTCTGTTGATTTCACTGTTTTAAAGTTGGGTGTAGAGGCAGGTGATTGCAATCCCAGTAGTACTTGGGAGGCAAAAGCAGGAGGAACTTGATTTTGGGGCCAGCTGGGGTTAGTTATAAGCTTGCCCTCTCAAAAAACGAGAACAAAGCCAGGCGTGGCAGTTCACACCCAAACCATGGTTGACTGAGGAAGAAGGAACTGCCACAAACTCGAGCACAGCCTGGGCTACATAGCAAGTTTCAGGCTACCCTGGGCTACATAGCAAGTTTCAGGCTACCCTGGACTACACAGTGAAATTTTCTCTCACAAAAGAACAAGACACTGTATTTATTTTACTTTTATTATAGTATATCTTTTTGTTTTGTTTTTTGAGACAGGGTTTCTCTGTAGCTTTGGAGCCTGCCCTAGAACTAGTTCTTGTAGATGAGGCTGGCCTCGAACTCATAGAGATCCGCCTGCCTCTGCCTCCTGAGTGCTGGGATGAAAGCCGTGTGCCACCACCGCCCAGCACAATTGCTGTATTTTTAAGTCATGAGTCTCAGGGTTGGGGGACCACCTCACTGCGTGCCAGTTAAAACTTAGGCGTGTTTGGTTCCTCTTTGTATTAGTGCTGCATCCTACACACAAACAGTCTCATTTTCACCAGATTATATTGAGGATTGATATCGTGATGCTGTGCTCTATGGCTTTGATAAGTGCACGCATTAGTCTGACAGCTTCCTTAGAAGTTTTGGGAAATTCTGCATAAATTATCACATCATCAGCAAATAACGAATTAGGTGTTTATTTTACAGCGGGATCTCACTGTGCAACCTCCTACCTCAGTCTCCTGAGTGCCTGCGTGATAGGTATTTGCCTACCTCAAGAATAAGTTTTTTGTTTTTTTTTTTATTTTCCCTAAATGAGTACCTTTTAATTCTTTCACATGCCAATTGCATTGACGAGTACTATCACTGAGTTTTGGTCTGAGGAGAGGTAAGAACAAGTGGCTGGCTGCTCGGCTCCTCTGACCTTTCAGCTTTCACCCCTATATCTGACACTGTGTTTTTATTATTAAAAACAATTAGAGATCGTGTTACATGTCACAGACAGTGATGCCTCTCTGTCCCATTCTGTCCATAAAGAATTGGCAGAGCTGGAGCCAGAAGGAATTACATAAGCCCTTCCGTTTTATTTCTCCAGATGAGCAGAGCAGCAACCTATTAGCTAATGTATCTTACCTCCCGTCGAAGACCAGCCTCCATGGAATTCATACGTTCCAGGGTAAGGGTGTGAGGATTAGAATTATTAAGCAAAAGGAACAGAAATATGAGAGAAATAAGAGACAGACACCTAGAACAGCATCGGGAAGTTTAGTGAATACTGAATCTACTGCGGTTGGTCTTCACATGCTTAATACTTCACTCCCAAAGGGGGGTGGGGGATGGGGTGCAACAGACTTCATTAACATGATATAAGGAGCAGACTTGAATTCTCTGACCAGGGGGAGCAGGTCCACCTCTATACCCTAAATACTAATTAACCACACCTTAGGTCAGAATCCCTTGTTTGTAGCCAGCCACACCTGTTGTCAACAACGTTGCAAGAGCAAAAATAAGTTCAAACTCTCCGACCTTTAGTCAGGATGGAACAGGCCCACATCTGTGGCCTCCACAACCTCCAAAATTCTCAAAGCCGTTGCCGTTGGTGGTGACATCTTGGAGCTAGAACAAGTAGAATCTACCCCAAACTGACTTCTGCCTTCAGACCACTTTTGAAGGGCAGGAGTGAATTAATAGTCACCAGCATACAAAGTCAACAGATTGAATAACGAATCTAGCAAGAGTCGCCCCAAAAGTTTTGCTGGTTAGCAAGCCCGGAGAAATACAAATACAAAAAGCCACGCAAGGCAGAGAACTGAGCTTTGATTGAAGTTGCCTGAAATCATTTCCTCCGGGGGAGGAAAAGAACACAGAATAAACAAGAGAAAACTTGTATGACTTCGCCTTGTACCCGTACTTCTTTTTCTTTCGGTTCTGATTTTTCCGTGTTTAAGACGGGAGGGTTTCCAAAGCCTCCCTGGGACAATATGGTTCACATAGAGAAAGCCCACCCTCCATCCATTCCACCCTGGTCTCTTTCTTTCCCCCACGTACGTTTAAACGATCTTGGGCTTATTCTGCCAGCAACAATTTGCAAATAAAAGCAGGCTCACGTGCACATAAACACTTCCCCAGCCCTAGCTCTCTCTCTCTTCTAAGCAGCCAAATAACCTGCCATTTTATGCTTCTGCACCTTGCTTTTTCACTTAACAAATTATTCTGCAGATCACTGCATATCTGTAGGGAGAAATTGTCCCCGTTCCCTTTAAAATAGCACAGCAGTTTGAAGCATCTCTGCGATCCCTTACATATATTAAAGAAGTGGGAACTGTAACTCATCAGGCTTCATTTGACTACCTCTGACTTATCCACTGCAAATTTCAATTTGGGATCATTTACCCCTTACCCCCTCCCTCCATTACCAGGCACACACAGGGAGCACAATACCTACTTTTGATCACCCCCTCAGGTTAACTAGCAGGCTTTGGGCTAGAACAACACAAGGGTAGCGCCTGCGAAACTTCCAGTTGGGAAGGAGCAAACATTCTCCCTTTTGTTTCTGGGCACTAGGACCTGGACAGTCACCTTCATCAGCGATGCTTACCTGAACACAGTGTACAGAAATCACCCCTGCTCCCACTTGATTTTTTTTTTGGTTTTTTTTTTTTTGCTTTTTTTTTTTATTAAAGATTTCCGTCTCTTCCCCACCCCCGCCCCCCATTTCCCTCCCCCTCCCCCAATCAAGTCCCCCTCCCTCCTCAGCCCGAAGAGCAATCAGGGTTCCCTGCCCTGTGGGAAGTCCAAGGAAACCCCACCTCCATCCAGGTCTAGTAAGTTGAGCATCAAAACTGCCTAGGCTCTTACAAAGCCAGTACGTGCAGTAGGATCAGAAACCCATTGCCAGTGTCCACTTGAAATCAGCTATGGAGCGACTTGGCACCAGGCCCAGCTGCAGAGCTCTGACACTTGAATGTATATCTGGTCTACTCTGTTTTAGGGGGCACATGACTCATTTAAATATCAGGCATCACTCTCCAGACGAAGGCTTCCATCAGAGCAAACTGTTAATTTCGTTATGCTAATCACAGGATGCGATATAAAGACCATGATCAATGTAGGAAACTCCGTAAGCCAAGCAAGCACAAGTCTTCATGGCATCTGCTGCCTACCCAGCGTCGTCACTATCATCCCAATCTGATGCCACTGGACCCCTCAAGTCAAGGACATCTCGGTCACATAACCCCCGAACTGGATCATCTTAAGCGTGATGATTTAGTCTGTCATGTGTGGCAAATGTGTTGAGGGACAATTTGAACTTACACATTTAAGATTAATTCAGAAAAGAAAGGTAAGTCAGACATGGATATGACTTTTTTTTTGTAGCAAATTTTTATAAAAATTGGTACTAGAGATAGACACAATGGTACTCACAGCTCTTGGGAAAGAAGGGATCATGAGGATGAGCCCACCAAAAGCAAGTAGTAAGACTATGGATTAAAAAAAAAGAAAAGGTGGGGGCTTAATTATACCCTTATGCAACAAAGTGATATGACTAGCCATTTGTGAAACTATTTTCTCAAACAATAACTTTTTCCTCACTCAGAAAGCAATACTGCCTTACTTTTCAATGTTCTTTTTAAATATTTATTTATTTATTATGTATACAATATTCTGGCCAGAGGAGGGCACCAGACCCCATTACAGATGGTTGTGAGCCACCATGTGGTTGCCAGGAATTGAACTCAGGACCTTTGGAAGAGCAGGCAATGCTCTTAACCACTGAGCCATCTCTCCAGCCCCACTCTTCAATGTTTTACAAAAGCCTTTGTATTTGTTATTTTCTGTTGTTGTTGGAAAACACAGTGATCTAATAAGTTGGAGAAGGAAGAGCTTATTTGGGCTTACAGCTCCAGAGGGTTAGAGTCCATCATGGTGGGAAGGCACAGCAGCAGGCAGTCATAGTGGCGGAGCAAGAGGGGAGAACCTGGTTGTCAAAGACAACCATGAGACAAAGAACTAACAGGAAGTGGATGGAGGCTACAGACACTCAAATCCCACCCCCAGTGATATATCTTCTCCAGCAAAACTCTGCCTCCCAACACTAACAACCTCACCAAACAGAACTACCAACTCAGGACCAAGCATTCTAATATCAATGGCACGGGGGACGTTCTTCACTCAAACCTTGTATCTTGTAAAACAGTCTCTCTTTATAGATTTATACATGCCTATTTTGTTAAACACAGAGACATGTAAAAGGTAAATAATTCTTGCTCGTATTTATGCCAGGCAGATGCAGCCACTGTGGATAACTGAGCATATTTCCAGTGTAGTGTCTGTACACCTTGTAAGAGATGTGGACTAAAAGTGATCAAGTCTAAAGTTGTACCTTTCTGAAGATATTATCTTTTAAATCTAACTGATATAATGCTGGGATATTTCAGTTTCTGTGTAAGTTAGAAAACTTCCTACTTATCACCATTGTAGTGGAATATTATTTGAACTAGGTAAAAATGTGTTACATTTATCTATGCTGCAAAATATTTTTTTAACTGTGTAAAAGTGTGTTACATTTGTTTATGCTGCGTTTGTTTAATGGTGTAAAAATGTGTTACACTTGTTTGTGCTGTATTTGTTTAATTATGTAAAAGATGTATTGTATTTGTTTTGCCTTGTCTGCCTAAGGCACCTGGTTGGTCTAATAAAGAGCTAAACAGCCAATAGCTAGGCAGAGAAAGGATAGGCGGGGGTGGCAGGCAGAGAGAACAAATAGGAGGAGAAATCTAGGAAAGGGAGGAGTAAGAGGCCAGAATGAGGGACGAAGAGAGGGATGTGTCCAGGATAAGAAGCTAGGCAGCTGCCAGACAGCCAGCTTGAAAAGTAGTGAAAGTAAGATACACAGAAGGAAAGAAAAGCAAAAAACCTTAAAGCAAAAAGTAGTTAAAGAGAAACAGGTTAATTTAAGTTAAAAGAGCTAGGCAGAAATGAACCTAAGTTAAGCTGAGCATTCAAAACCAATAATAGGGCTGGGGAGATGGCTCAGAGGTTAAGAGCACTGACAGTTCTTCCAGAGGTTCTGAGTTCAATTCCCACCAACCACATGGTGGCTCACAGCCATCTGCAATAAGATCTGGCCCCTCTTCTGGGTCATATCTTCTGCATGGATACATGTTAGCAGAACACTGTATCTTTAATTAATAAATAAATCTTAAAATAAAAAACAACCTAAATAATAAGTCTCTGTGTCATGAGTTGGGAGCCCGTTGGTGCCCCAAAAGAGAAAGTTTGATACATACCATCACTTACATTTTCTGGTTATTATTGACATGACAGCTATATTTACAAGATGGGAGGAGCAAGGCTTCCTTTTAAATCTATTATCTGAGTATGATTCTATTTTTTAAAAATATTCATTTTCTTTCTTAATTATGGAGGGTTGTGCACATGAGTGTAGTTGCCTGCAGAGTCCAGAAGAGGGCGCTGAAGCCCAGGAAGCCGAAGTTGCAGGCAGTGGCAAGCCATCAGACTTGGTTGCTGAGGACCAAACAGTAAGCATTCTTTACACACACACACACACACACACACACACATCTTATTGTTTCTAATTGAAAATTCCTCCCATTTCCCTTTCCACCCCACCCCACTCCACCCCTCCCCATGTTCTCAATATACTCAGGAGATCTTGTCTTTTTTCTCTTTCCTAGGTGGATCCGTATATTTCTCTCTTAGGGTCTTCTTTGTTGTCTAAGGTTCTCTGAGGTTATGGACTATAGGCTGGTTATTCTTTGTTTTATGTCTAAAAGCCACTGATGACTGAGTATAAATTATATTTGTCTTTCTGGGTCTGGGTTACCTCACTCAGTATGTTTTTTTTTTTTCCGAGTCCCATCCATTTGCCTGCAAATTTCATGATGTCATTGTTTTTTTTTTACAGCTGAGTACATGTACCACATTTTCCTTATCCATTCTTCAGTTGAGGGGCATCTAGGTTGTTTCCAAATTCTGGCTATTACAAATAATGCTGCTATGAACATGGTTGAGAAAATGTTCCTGTGGTATGACTGAACATCCTTTGACTATATGTCTAAGAGCGGTATTGCTGGTTCTTGAGGTAGATTGATTCCTAATTTTCTGAGAAATGGTCATACTGATTTCCATACTGACTGTTCAAGTTTGCACTCCCACCAGCAGTGCAGCAGTGTTCCCCTTATTCCACATCCTCTCCAGCATGAGCTGTCATCAGCGTTTTGATCTTGGCCATTCTGACAGATGTAAGATGGTATCTCAGAGTTGTTTTGATTTGCATTTTCTTATGGATAAGGACGTTGAGCTTTTCCTTAAGTGTCTTTCAGCATTCTTAACTATTGGGCCCTGATTGTGATTCTTTAGCATAAGAAGCAGATTAAATGTCTCGTTCCCTTTTCAAGCTGTCCTGGCGATACTGGAATTCATATTCACTTAAAGTCCAAGAAAGTGTTCTTTGCCTTAATCAAAGATGACTCTAACTCACTCATTAAAAACACTCGAGGACAATGCCCTTTGACTGATTTCTCTCCCCATCCCCTTCAGACCATCAGTGTGTATTCACTGCAGCAGCTGAGATGTGGCAGCCCTGGTCCAGGGACCAGTGAGAGCAAACTGGCCTTCAGGAGCATCGATCGAGGACCTCATCAATTCACATCCCAGATAAAGGTCAGCACAATTAGATCACTTTAATTGAAATGAGCTTTTGCAATGCTAGACTAACAGAATGGGCAAACCACCAGACCATATTTGCTTTAGAACAGAAGTCTTGCTCAGTGAATTCCTTTAAACGACCCGTTCCCTTTTTGTACGGTTAACTTAATAACCGACTACACAGAAACATGCCATTCAGAAATTGCTCCTGAGGAGAGCCCTTCCTGTTTTGCTGGGAAATCTCTTTAAAGGTAGCTGTTTGACATATCAAATACAATGAACAATTACCAAAGTTTTGTTTTAATTTTGGGTTACATGGAGCTGAGGATAAATTGGTTTCCTACCTTTTGCGGGCCTCATTCAGAGTGTATAGAACTGAAGGGGACATAAGGCATCAATATGGAAATATTTAATACCTTTCAATATAGTTGGAAATATCTGCACCAGAAAGTTAATGTCTCAAGCTATTATTTATTTACTTCCTTGTGTATTTAATTAATTTTCTGAGGCAAGACTTCCCTATATAGTCCTTGCAGGCTTGGAACTCATTATGCTACCGAGACTGGCCTGGTACTTACAGCAATCCCTCTGCCTCTGCTTCAGCTTCAAGTGCAGTATTAACATGAGCCTTACAGAGAGATAATGTGAGGGAATAGCTCACAAAGTAACTCAGAACCCAAGACCCCTTGTTCAGAAATTAATTTCAAGAGAGCAAGACCAGGGTCTGAAGAAAGAAATGGCTCAGCAGTTAAGAGCACTGGCTGCTCTTTCCAGAGGACCCTGGTTCTGTTCCTGCCACCCACATGGCAGCTCACAAACTTCTGTTATCCAGGTGAGCCAACGCCCTCTTCTGGCATCTGCAGGCACAGAACATCCATATGGGCATAGGCATACATGCAGCAAGAACATCCATGCATAAAAAAATAATAAAATGTGCGTGTGTGTGTATATACACACACACACACATATATATATATATGGACAAATTTAAAGAAGGCAAGAGCAGAGTGTCAAAGCAAGCACAGGCCCTGCTGTGAGCTGGGCTTTTTTGTGACTGTACATGTCACATGCGCATGAGGCCAGCTCCGCCCTGCTGCAAATCCTTTTTGTTTTGCTGCCTTGAACTCTTTTTTTCATGCGCTGTGTTGGGATTCCGGCTGATGTTGGCTTTGTCAAGTTGTTCAGTTTTAGGAAAGAGTCTCAGCATAGCAACTAATTTATCAGAGAATCCCTAGGGGCATATTATAATACAGCCAAACAGATTTTCTTTTCTTTCTTTCTTGTTCTCCCCCACCCCCCGCCTAATTCAAAGGCAAATTTACCGGTTGGCTTTAAATGAATAAATAGTTGCACATTGCTAGCAAAAGCTGGAGGCCAATATGGAGCACCCCAGAACCCTAGCCCAAGAGCCTTCTAGACAGCCAGGCAGTCCCTGCCACTCGGTGCATTTTCCTCACGGGGCCACAGATCTCCGTCGTCCCTGGAAACCCCTAGGGAGATGCTCTTTCTGGGAAACCTTCCTTCTGTCCCTCTGAGGCAGCGACATCCCCATCTGAAACAGCTCCCTGCACCTTCCTGCCAGTTTTGAGACCGCCCGGAGACAGGGGCCTTCCCAGCCGGGTTATCCCAGGAGCTCTGCGCCCGGTTCCCAACTCTGGAGAGCGCGCTCACGCCGCCTTCCCGGGTCCTCCAGGGACAGCGTGGGGCCGTCAGTGCCGGGTCACCCAGCCCGTGCAGCCCGGAGTCCGTGCCCTGCTCCACACTTGGCGCTCCCGGCCGTGGCAGCGCCGGGGTCCCACGCGGGCAGGAACACGAGCGTGCTGTGCGAGCGCAGCGCCCCTCGTGGCCGGGCCGCACGCAGCGGAGCTGGGAGGCGGTGCCGGGCCGGCCCCCTCCCGGGTCGCCAGCGGTGTCGCGCCTCCGCCCGCCCCTGATTTCCTCCGCTCGGCGGCGGCGGCGGCGGCGGCGGAGGCGCCTCGTGCGCGCGGTTATTAATTTATTTCCGGGCCCAGAGCGCTTATAATGGAGCCGCTGTCAGCAGAAGCTCCTGCTGCCGCCGCCGCCGCCTTCCCTGTCCCTCCTCTCTTGCTCCCCAGCAGATCTTTGTTGTGTGGGAGGGCAGCGGGGATGGACTTGAGCTTGCGGCTCTCCTGCTAGAGCTGCCGCGCTTGGAGAGGGCGCCTTCGCCGCCAGCAGCCGCCGCCCCAGGCCCCGCCGGCCGCGGCCTCCGTCCCCGCGCCGCGCTCCGTGCGCCTCCCAGCACAGTGCCCTCGCGGCGGCAGATGAGTGTGGGGTCAGCCCACGGCGGGGACTATGGTGAAATTCCCGGCGCTCACGCACTACTGGCCCCTGATCCGGTTCCTGGTGCCCCTCGGCATCACCAACATAGCCATCGACTTCGGGGAGCAGGTAAGCCCGGCCGCGCCCGGTGCGTCCCGCTCGCCCGGCCTCGGCCTTGAACGCCTGACGCTGGGGGATGCGGGAGGAGGGGAGTCACCTGCTCCGAAAGCTCCTTTACCCTGGAACATTTGACATGGCTTTGCAGCTTCCCGAGGGTGACTTTTTGCAGCACCCCGCTCCCTACCTCCGCAAATATTGGAGACTTTCTCCAGCTTTCTCTGGAAAATGGCAAGCGACGGGGTGATGGGGACCATCACCTATAGAAGGGGGTTTCGTGCTCGGGATGAGTATTATGTAATTTGTGATTATGTAAACCTCGGGCCCAGAACTCCATGTAGTTTCTAGTACCATTATGAGTGCTGGCTTTTTACTTGCACTCCGTTGGTGGTGTTGGTGATGGTGGGAGAATTTGCCTTACAATGTCTCCAAGTTGATTTCCCACGTACTTCCAATTTTTTACGTCTTCGCTCATAGCCTAGAATAAGGTTTAGGGCTGTCCTGAAGGTGCCTTGCTTAGCGGACCACGGACTTTAAGATTTCTGTTTCCTTCCTTCCTTTCTTTTTTCTCCCTACCTTTTCGGAGCAGTAAAGAACAGGACCACATTTCTGGTGTTCTCGTCCTTGCTCCTTTTTCATATTATCTCTGTGTGGCGTCATTGCCAATCTGGTGCTGCAGACTCTCCAGCGGCCGGGAGGCACGGGTACCCCACACGTTGTCTGTGGGAACTGTTTTTTTGCAGGGCTTCCAGGCGGATGAAGTTACATCCTAAAGCCCGGGAGAGCATTTGGGGATGGGAGCTGCATCTTTTTAGAAGTCTAAGATAGACCTACTTTTGCAAATGGGCTCCTTCCCCCCACCCCTCCACCTTGCTTCAAAGCAGAGGGATAAGCGCTCTTTTGTTCGTGACGAGGATCCCTGTGTTTGGGGATGGAGGCGGGAGAGAGGAATTGTAGACAGTTACTGGGTAGGCAGGTGTTTGTAGTCCACCTCTCTGTGGGGAGTGGTGATTCCCGTGCGAAGGTGAATAGGTGATACAGACGCACACGGAAAACCAAGGATCTGCTTCTTATGCCTTGGAGTAGGAAACGCACGACGATCAAAACATGTCATCAAGACCAGGGAAAGCGTTTTAAATGTTTCATGGGTAGGTTTTGTTTATAATTATAAACATCAGTGAGCGATTTCCTCAGAGACTGTGGCCAAACTTTCAGGGCAGAAATTTAGACTCCACTGAAGAGTTTTGGGCACCGCACATCGCCGATCACATAGAGGACTCACTCAAGGGTCTCTGAGCTTGTGTGTTGTAGGGTGCCCAGTAGGAGACCTGTAAATCTCTTCTTAGCTTCCAGATTCTCTACATGAACAATATAGGCTTATTTGTCATTTTATAGCGTGTGGGGGAGGCAACACAGTGCCTAATTATAAAAACTGTTCTCAGCTGGGCCTGGAGACTAAGCTGGGCCTCCCAGGACTAATGGGGCAGAGGCAGGTGGATCTCTGACAAGGCCAATCTGGGCTACCAAAAAAAGGTCCAAATCAGCCAGGGCTGCAAAGTATGACTCTGTATCCAAAACAAAAATCAAAAACCCACAAACCAATTTATTATCACAGAAAAAAAATTCACAGTCTTGAGAAATAGAGATGTGTGGCGTTCTCCACTGAGCAAGAAATTTATGTAGAACAAAATCACTGTTTTAAAAATAATATACATAAGCCAGGTGGTAGTGGCATACTCCTTTAATCCCAGCACTTGGGAGGCAGAAACAGGTGGATCTCTGTGGGTTCCAGGCCAGCCTGGTCTACAGAGAGAGTTCCAGGACAGGCTCCAAAGCTACACAGAGAAACCCTGTCTTGAACAAAACAAAACAACAATAATTTATATGTGTATATATATATAATATATACATGAGCATTATAGCAAAGAATGAAGATATATTTATTTTTACAGAAACTGTTATATATATAAAATTGTCCTTTTAGTCTCATGGTTGCTGCTTGATAGTCCGAAACATTAATCACTTTCACCCATTGATGATCAAGCACGTGCTTAAACTATCATGTTATACTGATGCATGTTACATTTGAAGGATGGAGGCGAGGTCTAGGTGTGGTAAGTCTCATCCCCGAGAAATACACAGATAGTAAATGGTAGACCTAAATTTCAGGTCCACACCTACCTCGGCCCTTATTGGTTCTGATGGTCACCTCCTCCACGCCCGGCCACACAGTGATAATTTCTCAGGTTTCTTGGAAATTTAGAAATAAGTTCTAGCTTTCCAGATCTCGTCCTAGGCCCAGATTTAATCTTAGCTGCCATATTTCGAACCTTTAAAATTCTGTTTATTCATTCATTTATTGGTTTAGTGAGAAAAACACAGAGGCACAGACAGATGCACATAGAGAGCTAGAGAGACAGAGAAAGTGCTTCACAAAGTACCCTGCCAAAATCAGAGAGCAACTTGTGGAAGGCTGGGCTCTCACCTTCATCATGTGGGTTCCAGCGACTGAACTCAGGTCGTCAGGCCAGGCAGCAAGCGCCTGTAGCAGCTGGGCCACCTGGCCAGCTCCCATATTTTGAACTTGAAAGTCCCAATAGATAGAGGTAAATTGTGAACAAGTGCTCCCAGGAGAGGGAAACTGCAGTTCAGACACTCACGTTAGAAGAAATGATCCCTCAGGTAATACGGTGGAAACAATATTTAATTCTGGTAAAGTTGGCTAAGTCTTTGGCCGAGGAGAAAGAATTAAGAAACAGCCAGTACCTCATAATAAAGTGATTGAAATCAGCCGTTACCACAGAACAATGTTGATTGCTAAGGAATGAAGCAAAATGCTAGGGTATTTTTAATTTTAGAGGTTTATTTATTAGTAAGGGTGTGTGTGTGTGCGTGTGTGTATACACACATACATGTGAATGTATACCATGGCACACATGTGGGGGTCAAAGGACAGCTTTTGTGGAACCATTCCCCCCCACCTCTGGGTGGGTTCCTGCTGCCAGACCTGTGAGGCAGGAGCTTCGCCCACTGAGTTGTATTGCTCATCCTAGGGTGTATTTTAAACAGCATTCCTCTTTTATGCTACCTGGGTGTCTATTTGATCATCAGGTACAGAGTCCCTGATTTTCTTGAAGCCAGGTTCACCATATGTCTTAGTCAGGGTTTCTACTGCTGGGATGAAACACCATGACCAAATGCAAGTTGGGGAGGAAAGGGTTTATTTGGCATCCACGCCCACATCATGGTCTATCATTGAAGGATGTCTGAGCAAGAACTCAAAATGGACAGGAACCTGGAGACAGGAGCTGATGCAGAGGCCATATGGAGGGGTGCTGCGCACTGGCTTGCTCATCGTGGCTTGCTCAGGCTGCTCTCTTATAGAACCCAGGACCCCCAGCACAGGGTGGCTTCCTCACAATGGGCTGGCACCTCCCGCCTCAATCACTAATTAAGAAAATACCCAACGGTCTGACCTACAGTTAGATCTGGTGGAGGTATTTTCTCAGTTGAGGTTCCCTTCTGTCAGATGACTATAGCTGGTGTCAAGGTTACATAAAAATCTGCTGGCACATCGAGTTATATAGAATAAATAGCTATCTCAATGGGTGATTGATCGTACTTAAAATGTTAAGGGTGACTTGAATAAAGAATGTTGCAGTGGTTCCTAAGATGAAATTTGTTCTGCCCAGCATCAGATTGTCCTCATTCTGACACTAGGTAAGATACCCTCCCCCCACCAAAGACAGGAGTTTGCTACACAGCCCAGGCTAGACTTGAACTCTTGATTCTCATGCCTCAGCCTCCTAAACTCCGAAACTAGAGAGAGGGATGTGCTCTGAGGCCAAGCAGATATTTCAGAGGGCTCTAAAGGAGTCACTGAGTTTGGCAGAATTCCATGTGGTCGTCTCACAGTGTGAGTCACCTGACATGGGTGTTAGGAACCATCCTCTGGAAGAGCAGTGCACATGCTACACTGCCGATCCGTGTCCTCCGCCCCAGCCTAGCCTTCCTGAAGAAAGTCCTTTCTCATATAGAAAGCCGAGAATTGGACGTCCGAGTTAGAGGGGAGAATGAAAGAGCCAGGACAAAGTTAATGTTCTCTCTTCTAAAATATATCTTTCTTTGCAAAACAAAGTTTTCCATAAACCAAGAGGTATAGGGATAGAAAGGGTGAATATCCGTGTGGGGTAGAAGTCTCACTTAGAAAAGACCCTTCATTCAGGGTCACTGAGCCACGCAGGGGTCTCCTAGGAGGATTTCCTGATGTCATAATCAGAGTGTCTGTACCTGTGGGCACACCATCAAAGTGTTGGAAAACCCAAGTGTCCATCCCAAGCGAAGATTCTAAATGCTAGTAGGACAGACGTTCTACCCCTTCAATCTGTTCAGATTGGTGGGATACATTTTAACATGGTTCTTTTTCTAATTATAAAAGTGATATGTGAGCCGGGCGGTGGTGGCGCACGCCTTTAATCCCAGCACTCGGGAGGCAGAGG
>NC_022021.1:42898269-42908069 GCF_000317375.1 Microtus ochrogaster
TGTCGTATATATGCGTGTATAATGTTTCAGTGAGTGTCGTATATATGCATGTATAATGTTTCACTGATTGTCATATATATGCATGTATAATGTTTCAGTGAGTGTCGTATATATGTGTGTATAATGTTTCATAGGACACAGAAACATTTTTCCACAAATAGTTTTAAAGTATTTATAGGACTGGGGATGTATCTTAGGAGGAGACTGCTTGTATAGGATGCTCAAAGACCCTGGCTTCAATCCTTAACACTACCACCCCTACCGCACCCAAACCAACCAACCAAACAAGCAAACAAATAAACAAACGTAAGGAAACAGAAAACCCCACCTTGCTACACAAACAGAAGCCCTGCACATGTTTAAGTGTGACTTTAAACAACGGTGTAGTAATTTCACTTGACCTGTGAGCATGCTTTAAGTCTCTTTGCTGTACGTCACCCTGTTGTTTAAACAGCGAGGTTTCTTGTTTGTTCTTTTGCAACACAAAGTTTCGATGGACATCTCATTGTTAGCAAGCGCAGACTGCGCTCCATCTAAGGCCCTGGGCTCTAGGCCTGGCTTTTGTGCCTATTTCAGTTTGTCATTCTTACATAGAAAATGAGGTCATGTGTTTTCTTAAAGTCCGTATTTAGTCAAGGACAGTGTGACCTTCATAGGGCTCCCTGTCACTTCTCTTCCGGGCTTTCGGTCTCCTCAGTGGTGCATCTGCACTTAAGTCCTTCGCTTTAAGTTACCCGGGAAAGCTGTTGTTTGGGGAGCCGCAAAGGTATAATCCTGTGGTTGGTTGGTCTATTTCCTTATTTACTGAGGTGGCTCGATGAGCATCTTAAATGGTACTTTTTCAGTTTGCTCCTTTCCAAGCCTGTCCCTCATGCATGCAGATCGTATCTACACCTCTTTCTAGTAACAGAGGAGTTCTTAAAACTGATTTTGTGGCGGAGAGGGTGATGTCATTTCCGGTATGGGAGTACTTGTGAGAAGGGGGTGCACTCAGCTGGATGTTAGTGATAATTTGGTTTGGGGTGGTGGAGGTGGTCATGATGTAGTGGGGGCGTAGAGTGGCGTGTCCGAGGTGGTCAGGGTGCAGGGGGGAGGGGAAGAGATCCTGGGTGGATATGTAACTCCTTCACTGTCTTATTAAGCTGGAGACAATAAACCCTGCGATGAGAGACCTAGGGGTATCTTCATGTTTTAAAAAAGATTTGTATTAGGTGTTCTTGTGAGTCCTGTGGCTCTGGGAGTCACCCTGGAGATTAAATAAAGGTTATTTTCTTCAGTTTTATCTGGATACAAGTGGCCCACACCAGTGAGTTTTCATAACAAGTAAAGCTTGTCCTTTTAAGAACAAAATCTTTTCTTTTTTAAATTTAAAAGCTAATCTCATTAAACAATATCTGCCCATATTGTGTATTTCTCTACTTTATGAAATATAGTTTGCAAAACATAGTGCATCATTCTTGGCAGCCTGTGGCTATCCCTGTCTTGTGCTAGGCAATCAGGGTTGGCCATGAAAATGATGTTCAAAATATTCCACAGTGTCACACAAGCCAACAGGAATTGACTTTGCCCAGTCCTGAGCCATTTGTGGCATTATTCCTATAAGCTTTGGAGGTCCTTAGATGTGTGATAGAACTTGAGTTTAAAAAAAAAAATTAGGTCACCTATCTGATTTCATTATTTTTCACCAGAGAATTGATATCCGACGTGCATGTAGCATGTCTACCCATCCTCTTTTTTCATGGTGATAAAAAAAGCAATTAAAATAAACAGCTTGTTGAGTTTGCCTTTAAATTTTCTGCCTTTGGTCTGGTTGGTGTCCAGGAAGCCAAAATTCATTATACTGCCAGGTAAAATAAAGAATAAATAACTCTGGTAGCCTCTAGTGACACGTTTTCTTTTGTTCATTTTGCTTCTCTTCTAAAAAGATCTACAGTCATTGTCAGTGACGTAATTTATCCTTTTTTTGTCCTTTATGTTTTTTGGTTCTTTCAGAATTTCAAACAATATATTTAATCATGCTCAATCCCTCCCTCCATGCCTCTTCCATACATCATTCCATCTCTACCCCAACTACTTTGTGTCTTCCTTTTTTTAAAAAAAGTGTTTAAACCCACCAAGTGCAATTTGTGCTATTCGTCTACTCTGGGATGTGTGGCCTTCCACTGAAGAGTGTTCAGAATACCATGGGTCGCATTCTTAAAGAAACAGGACTTTGTCTCTCCCGGCAGCTACCAATTGCTAGTACCTCCCTTCTCCATGCTGGAGTTTTGTCTGTCCTGAGCATCCATAGGTCTTGGGCATACTGCCTTTTAACTACTTTGATATCTTGTGCAGTTGCCCGCTGTATCCAGAAAGAATGGCCTTAGACAGCTACACTCTTTTCTGTCCCCTCTACCTGAGCCCTAGGAGAAGGACTGTGGTATAGACATCCCGTTTAGAGCCGAGCACTCCATCTCCTGCACCCTCATCAGTTTGGGGTCTTTGTGTTCATCACCATCTACTGCCAAAGAATGCTTTTCTGATTGGGGTTGAAAGATGCACTGATCTACAGGTATACCAGTAAGTCACTAAGAGTCAGTTTAATATATGACGTAGGTTTAACAGAGTCACAGTAATAGGTTCTCTCCTGGTGCCTATGACCTATCTCGACATTGGTTCTTAGCCTGATAATGGTGCCAAGTATGGGTTTCATCTTGTGGAATGGGACTTAAATCCAGGCTGAAAGTCACTGGTTACTCCTGTGACATTCATGCCACTAGTGCACCAGCGGGAACATCTTGTCAGGTTGGTCATCGATGCAACTCTTTGGGTTCACAACTAGATATGGTTGGTAACTTGTTTTCTCCCCCAGGATGTGACCCAGCACCTTCCAGGACTGTGAAGGCTGGTCGGTAGGAGTAAAGATTCCTGGCGAGAACCAGCTTGAGTTCTCAATGACTCATGTGTCGGGTGCCTTAAGCCGCAGGGTTATGGAGGATAACAAGGGCACTGGCAATAGTCTGTGATGTTTGGGGGTTTGTGAAACCTTCCTAAACAACAACTCCAAAGGAGGCAACCATTCCCAATGCTAGACTTTTTATTTATTATTCTGTGGTGTCTAAAGGAGCACCAGTATAGGATAACGCCACTTAAACTCCACATATGAGCCGGGCGGTGGTGGCGCATGCCTTTAATCCCAGCACTTGGGAGGCAGAGGCAGGCGGATTTCTGTGAGTTCGAGACTAGCCTGGTTTACAGAGCGAGTTCCAGGACAGGCTCCAAAGTCACAGAGAAACCCTGTCTCGAAAAACCAAAAAAAAAAAAAAAAAAAAAAACACCTCCACATATGTGTATATATTAGGAAACTTGTATGGTAGGTTAATGTTAGTTATCCCTCCCCTATTGCATCATCTACTCTGCCCTTCTCTCTGCCTCCCCATTAAATCTTTCTTGTACCTTTTAGTCCTTCTCAACCCTTTATACTGCTGTGCTCTATCTCCCCGTCTTGAAATCCCCCATTGACTCCTTAGGTATTTTCTGAACTTTGTGGATATTTTAAATGCTACACATATACCTAAAGATTATGAGAAGGACCCCCAAAGCACAGGTAGTAAGGCCAACAGTTAATAGATGGAACCTCGGGAAGCTAGAATGGTTACCTACGGCAAAGGACACCATGGTTCAAGGGATGAGGCAGCCTCTAGGATGAGAAAAATATCTTTACAAGTTATGCATCTGACAGGGGGTTAGGATCTAGAATATTCAAATAACTTAAAACACTGAGTCAAGAAAGCAAGCAACCCAATTTTAAAATAGGTCGTAGAACTGAACAGAGAGTTCTCAAAACAAAATGCAAATGGCTGGTAAACTTAAACAAAAAAAAATTTCACCATCCCTAGCTCTCAGGGAAATGCGGTTAGAACTACTTTGAGATTTCATCTTGTTCCAATCAGAATGGCTAGGATCTGTGAAACAAATGGTCACCAAGGCTGGCGTGGATGTGGGAAAAGAACACTTATTCACTGCTGGTGTGGGTATAAACTGGCACAGCCACTATGGAAATCAGCGTGGAGGTTCCTCAAAAAGATAGAAGTAGATCTGTTCCATGATCCGGCTCTGCCCGCCTTGGCCATATACTCCAGAGATAACTGCTCATCCATATTCATTGCTCCACTAAAATCAAATCGCCATTAAATAGAAATAGCCTAGATGTCCTTCAGCTGACGAATGGATAGTGAAAGTGTGGTACACTCACAAAGCGTAGTCTTATTCGACTGTTAAGGGAACCAAAATTATGCAGTTCTCAGGTAAATGGATGGATCTGGAAGCAGTCATTCCAAGGACGATAGCCCAGACCCAGAAAGACACACATCGTGTTTTCTCTCCTTTGCTGGCGTCAGTCTTGAATATACACCAAGCGATCTTACAAGATAAGATACCATTGTTTTGTTTGATATAGCCCCCACCTTCAAATTGTCTAGGTCCTGTTTAAGAAAATTCAAGAGGAGCATCGAGAAGGCTCATGAGGTAAAGGTGCTGGCCACCAAGTCTGATAACATGAATTTGATCCCCTGGACCTATGGTGGAAGGGGAGAGCCAACTCCTGCAAGTTGTCCTCTGGCCTCCAATGCACAATGTGGTTTGTACACATGCATGCATGTGTGCGTGTGTGGGCGTGCGCGCGCGCGCGCGCACACACACACACACACACACAAATAAAATCAGTGAAAGAAAATTCATATGAAACTCCTTAGCAGCTGGAGTAGGTAGGAGAGGCTGTCTGATTGGCCGGTACAGTTTACTCGAGCCCAGGCAGCACAAGCAGCCTGGGTAACAGCAGCTGCGCATTAATCTGGTGCTGACAAAGCAATGTCAGGATGCTTGTATCTAGCTCTCATCAAGATGAGGCATCCCCTTGCCTCTTCTTCTGTCTTCTTTCCTCTTGTCATCAAAGTTGGCAGCTCAGGTCTCCAGAGGTAAAGACAGGCGGGCCAGATGGGTATAGAGGGGCAGGATTCAAACCCAGCCTTGCAAACTGGTTTGGTTTGATTTGCTTTTGCTACTCCCAATGACTCTGGGATCCTTCTGTTCCTAGTACAACCACCAAGTTGCACATTGATGCTGTGAGAACAGATGCATTTAAAAGGACAATGGCAACATTTAGGAGTTAGCTCAATCAAATAATGCGGTTTCTGCTTCATCACTGGATGGGGTGGCTTTTTTGTGCCAAAGTGGTTTTGAAATCCATCTTGAGAAGAAAAATAACCATTTGTTAGAGCAAAGGGGTCATTTATTCTGAGACACGGATTTGCCTTAACAACCTGTGTATTTAGATCAGGACTGGTGCAGGGTCCGTAGAGCTAGGTTGACAGTTCTGCCCCTGGAAAGAACTGTGTATCTTACATAATTTAGGTCTTAGGGCTTAGTGGTCTTTACTTGTTTTTAGATTTTTGTTTGTGTGCTTTTCATTACTCTTGTTTGTTTGTTTTTTGTTTTTCGAGACCAGGTTTCTCTGTAGCTTTGGAGCCCATCCTGGAACTAGCTCTTGTAGACCAGGCTGGCCTCGAACTCACAGAGATCCACCTGCCTCTGCCTCCTAAGTGCTGGGATTAAAGGCGTGCGCCACCACTGCCTGGTGACTTTTGTTGATTTGAGATGGGATTTCTGCTGTGCTGTCCTGGAACCCATATACTCCCTTCCTCCCTGGTGCCACCACACGCAGCTCTCAGGTTTTTTGTTTTTTTTTTTTTTTTTATGATATTTTCACAGGATTAGGTTGGTGAGATTTTCATTGGTCCTGACATCTTGGGCGGATTTCACTGTTCCACGGGTTGACAAAGGGTGCGACTCCTTATCGTAGAGCTCAGGCAAGTGAGGTTCCATCCACACCTAGCCCTTGGTGCTGCAACCACGCCCTAGCTGAGCTGGGGGGGGGGGTGGAGGCCTAAGGACGTGTTTGGGGGTGGGAGATGTTCAGAGTGGGAATCCTGGGTTGGAAGTTCCTAAGGTAACTAGAGAAATAAAACTGGGACACTTGGGGACACTAAGTTGGAACGGCGACCAGAAACGGATGGTCTGGTGGCAGAAGATTTTCCCTGGAAGGAAGAGGGGACCAGCGTGGAGGGTGGAGCGCAGCCGTGTGATTACAGGGTTGAGAATGCGAAGCCTTGCTTATTTTCAGGGACCCTAGGAAGAGTATTTTTGGCCTGTTGTTTCAGGTTCTGGGCTCCGTGGGAGCCATTCCCTGGGAGAGCTGGCATTGGCGAGTCTTCAGGTCAAATGATAGTGCATCTGTAAGTGGCAAGTCCTCCCGCGTCCCCTGCTTTCTTTTCTAAAACAGAACGGGGGGGGGGGGGGGGGGGGGGGGGTGCTGGGGTTTGGGTCTTCTCTTCCTGGTGCTGTGAGGCCCTGGCTGGCCTTTTCTGGCTTGCCTTTGGGCTTAGGTGCAGCTGTTTTATATTCTCAAGATAAGAAATTTGCTCTTTGGTGTAAACAAACTTTGCCTGTCGGCCCCTGCAGAGGTCAGGCAGGGTGGAGGCCAAATTTGCTAGCAAATTGACCAAAAAAAAAAAAAAAAAATCTGACTTAGGGAGTGGCTCAAATAGTTTAACCGGAAACTCACCGTGACTAGGTGTGGGCTAAACTTGTCGTCAAACTTATTACCAAGTAGAGTCCTGTAGCCATGGGCCATGGTTCCTAAGAAGAGGTACCAACCCTCACTTCGTGATTTTAGCCACTGCCACAGTAATAGCAGTCAGCCTGGTAAGGGCCAAGGCCTTGTTCCCTTCACTTCAGACCTCACTCACTCCACGCTTGCTGCCTTAGGTCCTTCCAAAGAACTTGTTCTTGCACCACCTGATACCTGTCCTTGAGCCTGACTTGCAACCAGGCGTGCCTTGTTTCTGCTCCAGGGCGGAGGACTGCTGACTGCCGCTCTCCACACCACCCATCAGGCTGGGCAGGTGGTGACAGTGTAGGTGGTTAGCCCACGGTGTCTCTCACAGACCTTCCTAGGCACAGTGGCACTTACACAGGAAAGAGAAAGGAGCCTGGGCTGAAATTTAGGAGCACTAGAGACCCGCCCACGGTCCCCAAGTGAAACGGCAGTGCGCATCAGCAACTGAGCTGCAGAATATACTTTGTCTTTCAGAAATTCTTAGTTTGTGTTTTCTTCTAGAGGGTCAGGGGGGAATGTTTTTCTCTTTTAGAAAGTGACATGTAGTTTACACACACATGGAATTTGCAGCTCTTAGGCATACAATTCCATGCACTTGGGCAAAGAGCAAATACATGCTTGTGTGTAATCCAAACGTATCAGGCTGCAAAACCATCCTATCGGATCATGAAATTCCCTGGTGCCCCTGTGACCACCTGCACTGGCCACAGCAGCTGCTATTCTGATTTCAGTATTGGTCTTTGTAACTGCTCATGCAAATGGCATATGTATTCAGTCCCTGAATAACTAAATTTGGAGCCAGTTGTTTATGAAAGCATTTATTGTGATGCCCAGATCACGGAGTCCTCCAAAAACCAACTAGGAGACCAAGTCCTGTATGTAAAAGCAAAGAGCCTCTATTTTTATTCAAGTTCGAACTCGGACTCTCCATGTGTCCAATGTATTGGCACAATCGGGGAGTCCCAAGCTCAGTTGGGGTTGAGTTTTTATAACAGCAGAGGTTAGGGTGAGGGATTTCTAAGGTTTAGGACCCCTGATTGGCTGACATTTGTCTAGGGGTGACCTGATTGAAAAGCGATGGGTGTGTGCTGGCAGGTGCTCCTGTCTACGGTGGTTGGAACGTTAGGAATTTCCTTTGGATGGTCTATTCCTGGGTGGTCCCAGTTTGTGGTCTTTCTTGGAACCAGGTATTTCCTTAGGGTAAACTATTGAGACTTAGGCCTTTATTGAGCTTATCATGGCTGGGTCCTATTTTATCATTATTTGAGTTTGAAATATATTTTAAAAATGAAAATAAAATATGATATACATATGTTTATGCATATATACACACCATAATAGACTGTTTCAGTCTTAACAATAAAGGAAATTTTGTGTGTTATATTGTGTTAGGTGAAATATGCCAAACACAAAGATAACTGGATGATTTCACTAATAAGAGATAACTATCTTAGCCACAAATCATAGACATAAGTTCTGGCCAGTGGAGGTGGGATTGGAACTGCTTGGTGTGGGTACAGTGTAGAATTTCAATATGAGGTGTTAAACTTCTGGAAATTGACCTCAGTGGTGACTGTATGATGAATTTATTCAACATCGCTGATGTGTATGTATGCTTTAGTACCCTTACAAGGATAAACGTTTACGTTTTTCTCAATTAAAAAATATAAATGAGCATCATGAGCTAGTGGGATTGTGGTTTTTGATCCTCATCTGAAGCGAGCGTGCTATTTATATTTGCCTTTCAGACAACCTAAGAAGGAAAAGACTGGGCGTGGTGGCCGGCAGAGGCAGGGTCTCAGAGTTCCGCCTCCCCACCCCTGCTTCACACACCCTATCTACATAGGGAGTTCCACGTAACCAGGGCAACACAGTAACAACTTGTCCTCAAACCCACAGCAACAGAAGACAAGCTTGAAATAGAAAGTGAAGTTTCGTGTCATGCCACTCCCCACCTGGATGTGGCCTTACCACGTCCATGTTCCCCCTCCGCTGTTGTCTGTGTGGGAGCCTTAGAAAGAGAAAAGCGTTCCCCCATCTTCTATGCTCGGTGACTCCACTTGGATTAAATATTCATTGGAAGTCTGAGGCCTGGTGTTTCTAGAGTTGGGTCACGTGGACATGCAGTAGTTTATCTAATCGCTCCTCTGTGGCTAGGTTGAGTCTCCTCCATCCCTGTTACTGCTGATGATATGAAAGCCTTTTTTTTTTTTTGTATGTAGAAAGCTTTGTATAAGTTGATTATTTTGTTGGTCACATGTATGTGTGCCAGGACTCTTTAGATACTACACTTGTGGAACATTGCCTCAGTTTCTCTTGGGGCACCGCCTTGTCCCTAGAATAGTGTTTCCTGCCTGGGAGCTGCTTCAGGGCCTGTGACTTCTGCACTGAGGTTCTGCACTTGAGTTATCAAGCCTTATGGTCTTGAATTCTGAGGTTTGTTTCATGAAAAGCACTTTAAAACACTGGTTGATTAAGGGTATCCTGTTCCTTTAAGACCAGTTCTGGATTTTCTTTCCCCATTTTGGACCTTAGGCTAGGTGTAAGTGCAGGAAAGTGGGGATTCTGTTGGTTTTCCTGGCAAACTTAGAGGAGTCTGGCCTCCCTTTGGGCACTTTGGTGAGAGTGGGAAAAATGCAGACAGAGCCTTGGCCCTGAGTAAGGAGCTTGGATGAAAGAGCGTCACCTGTCACCTTCCCTGCCCTGGAGAGGTGTAGGGGAACAGCTGCAGCCTGTCTGACCTCTGGCTCACCAGCAGCTCCTTGGGAAAGTGCTGCAGGTGATTTTGTAGAGGACTGCAGCCTTGAGGGTCAGAGGAAACGGGAGGGGGCGTGTCCTCTTCCCAGCTGCTCATGGCTTCTTTCCTGGGTCCTGGACGAGCCACTTTTGACTTCTATAGGCTGGAAAGGAGGGGAAGAGGGGAGAGACAGAGAGAGAGAGACAGAGAGAGAGAGACAGAGACAGAGAGACAGAGAGAGACAGAGAGACAGAGAGAGACAGAGACAGAGAGAGACAGAGACAGAGAGATACAGAGACAGAGAGAGAGACAGAGAGAGAGACAGAGAGAGAGACAGAGAGAGAGAGACAGACAGACAGAGAGAGAGACAGAGAGAGAGAGACAGAGAGAGAGAGACAGAGAGAGAGA
>NC_022021.1:42908254-42922702 GCF_000317375.1 Microtus ochrogaster
AGAGAGACAGAGAGAGAGAGACAGAGAGAGACAGAGAGAGAGACAGAGAGAGAGACAGAGAGAGAGACAAAGAGAGAGAGAGACAGAGAATAAAAGGTTTCCAGTTAATGTAGGTTAATGTAGATGTGACTACCATCTGTCTCTGTCCCTGTCGCTCATTTATTCTTTCCTCCCCTGAGCAGTGGAACAGTCAGATCCAAACAGCAGTTGCATAGGAACAACACAGACTCCTGGGAGTCAGGATACCAGTTTTGGCTCCTGGTTCTGTGCTCACTAGGTCTGTGACCTTGAACCATGAACTTAGTTTCTGTGGCTTCACCTTTCCCCACTATCAAGTGGTGGGGACAAAGAGGTGACACAGCTTTCTTTGGGGGAGTGCAGAACAGGCAAATGAATAGAGAACTGCTTCAAAAGTGTGAAGTGCTGTATGCATAGAATGCAGCGTGAAAAGTGTGAAGCGCTGGATGCATAGAATGCAACATGAAAAGTGTGAAGCGCTGGATGCATAGAATGCAACATGAAAAGTGTGAAGCGCTGGATGCATAGAATGCAGCGTGAAAAGTGTGAAACGCTGGATGCATAGAATGCAATCTTGCTGACTCTTGAGCTTCTGCTTATCTTTGCAAGTGATATTTTTGCCTGTGTCCATCCAGTGATTCTCATTAAGGAGATTTCTTAAACTTGATCCAGCTGGGCTGGGATACGTGGAAGCGTGCACATGGCAGGTGCTTGGAGATTTGGATATTGCAGCATGTCGGGCTTCCTACTCCAGCCTTGTGGGAAAGACATTTAAGGATGGGTTCTCTCTTCTCTGTGTGTTTTAATTGTGTTACTAGAGTAATGTGATTTTTCGAGAGACTGGTTAAATTTAATTTTCTTTTCATGATAAGCTACTGTTTGACACAGGACTGGGGATGGTGGCTACCATATGCTACCAGTTCCTATTATGATCTATACATATACATGATATCAAACATTTCTGAATTTTATCAATAATTATGACAGGAACACACCAGAGTGCTTTGAGACAATATATGGCGGCTGCTTAGTGAGCTGGAAGCTGTGACTGGCTTCTCCAGTCACGTGTGGTGTGTGTGTGTGTCTGTGTGTGTGTGTTCACTAAAGAACAGGGTCTCAGAAGCATAGAGGCCATGAGTGTTTCTTGGAGACTCATGATGTCCCAGGTAAAGAACTAGTTATTGGTAGCAGTGAAACAGTTGCTCTGATGGTCCTAGCTAAAGTGGGGTGGGAGGTGGGGAAGGGTCGGGGTGGGGTTGAGGGCAGCTGCTCTGATGGTCCTAGCTAAAGTGGGGTGGGAGGTGGGGAAGGGTTGGGGTTAGGGGTGGGAGCAGGAGGGAGCTTAGGAGTTCAAGGCCCGCCTGGGGACAGTGTGGATAAGCCTTGCTTCCACTAGGGTTAAAAAAAAATGCAGGAAGAATACTGAAGAAGCCTTTGCCCTCAAGTGCCTCTGTCCAGTAGGACACCTAATCAATTGACAGAATCAGGGTTGAGATGGGCAGGGCATGGTGGGCGTGCCCTGGAATCCTGTAGAAGGAGCCTGGCTCCACCCTCAGCAGCTGGGAGGCCTACCGTTCCTGCTGAGACCTGAAGGGAGTGGAAATTCTTTTGGAAAGCAACATTCCAACTGAGGAATGACTCCTGTTTACTGACTTTGGAGCTGGGCCTGCAGGAAGTGAGAACGGCTTGCTAAGGAAACTTAGCTGGACTGGTCGTGGCACGAGTTTGGGCTTCATCCAAGAGTTTGGCCTTGGCCCTGAGCGCTGTAGAACAAAAAAAAAAAAAAAAAAAAAATGGATCTTCGTAGGGCACAGTGTGCTTGGAAGTGCATATTTGACATACAATTTTGGTTTCCGTGTGGCCGATGGACAGAGGGAACCAATTAGGAAGCCACTGTGGTGCCCACCAATTAGGTGGCTGTAGCCTCTTGGGGATTAGCGAGAGGAAGAGGCGGGAGGAGAGCCTAATCTAGTATCAGATGGACTCGACCATGGCACTCGCTTGGATGGGGTGGCAGATTGGGCCGCTAGATTAAAGGGAGCTAGTGAGGGTTTCTGTTCTAGGACTGGTCACACAGCTCAGTGCACAGCCACTTGCTACTAAGTGATGATGACTCAAGATTTATCCCTGGACCCCATGGTGGAAGGAGAGAACCAACCCCAGAAAGTTACGTTCTGATCTACACATGCGTGTGCGCGCGCGCGCACACACACACACACACACACAAATAAAGCTATTTATAAAAAGGTTTCTATTCTAGTCACAGTTAATTTATTAGTAGATTTTGAAAATATTTTAAACTGCTTGACTGAAAGAATACAAATTATGAGTGAATGGTGGAAGCTATAAAGACGCAGGCTTGATGTCTGAATCTTGGTAGCCCTCCTCCCCCAGCACTGTACCAGATTCTTTGTAAATGGGCTCTTTTTAGAATTCCTTTTCGCCTAACTGCAAATGCAATGTAAAAGTGCTTTATCACGATGCAGTCAGTTCTCAGCCGTTTGCCTTAATGAAATCATGATATGGGAGATTTGAAACCATTGGTGAGTTCTTGGCGTTGGGCTGTATCAGGACTCCGGAGCTTGGTAACAGCAGAGAGGTGCCATCTGGAATTAAATTCAGCGTAGCTCCTTATCCATCTTCCTGTACTCTAGATGCTTGTGTAAGCAGCGGCAGGTGGACCAGCCTTGGAGGGTGTCCTTTTATATTTGCACTGGTTGGAATCATGAAAGTCATGCAGACCACATTTTTCCCCCCTGTCAAAAATGACATTATAAACTGTGGCTAGTCTTTGCTTCTTTCTTTTCTTTTGGAAACAGAGTCTCATTGTGTAGCTCTGCCTGGCCTGGACTCACAGAGTTCCACCTGGGATGAAAGGGGCCTGCCACTATGCCTATCTGTGTGACTGAGTTTCTAAGCCACTCTGCCACTGCTGTGTATTCTGACTGTATTACAGTAGTGCGTGTCTGTGATTCTAGCACCAAGGAAGCTGATACGCGAGACTCAAGTACTAGTCCAGCCTATTGGCCCTGTCTCAGAAATAAATAAATAAAATATTTTTGCCGTGAGCAACAGTAGTGAAGTGATACTGTCAGAATAATTGTTATCAAAGGAAACTGTATTACTGAAAAAGAAATGTTTGTCTTGTCCTTCTGAACCTGAACAACTAGTTGGATCATAGTAAGAGGGTAGTGTGGACAATCTGGGGAACCGGTTGGTGCCCAGGGCCGCAGAGATACTATTAATTTAAAATCAAAATGTCTTCTTGATGACGGGCCTCACAGTTGTGACTATAATTGACAGCTTGACAAAGACTTGGAAGCCAGGAGGATTCTGTGAAATGGACCTCCCCTGGGTGGAGCTGAGTAGGAGCCTGGGCTGCACTATCCTGGGTGAGCTCTGGCCTCTGCAGAAGGCTGCAGAACTGCTCCCCTGGGCCATCTGGCTTGGGTTGCTGGGGTGGGGAGGGAGTGGGGCCAAAGGAAGGGAATGTGCCCTTTGCTCAGGGGAGGGCGTGGTTTTGGACAGGTCACAGCCCACAGCCTATAAAGTGCTCTCAGTGTTTGGACCAACGTATTTTTTGCTGCTGGAGTCACAATGAAGGCCATTCAAAAGTTTTTAAAATTAGATTTATAGATTTTATTTGATATCAGAGTATATGTCTATATGTGCACCATGTGTGTGCTTTGTGCTTGTGGGGTCAGAGAAGGCCATCGGATCTCCTGGAACTGAAGTTAATGGGTGGCCGAGAACCACCATGTGGTCGCTGAGATAGAAGCCTGGTCCTCTGCAAGAGCAACGAGTGCTCTTACCTCGAGCCACCTCTCCGACCCGCCCCCCCCCCCCAATCAAAATGTTTTAACCCTGAACTTTAATCTCATTTCGTGTTGTTCTGATGACCTCTGTCAGTAGCTCCCGAGTCTTTGGCATTCGTGTTGTGTTTGCTGCTCTGTAATTCACTGTGACCTAGCCCTGTCCTGCTTGCCCGGCAGCTTTCCAGGACCCTGTTGCTTTCATATTGTGCTGTCTTTTCCCTAGTTTGTCCTCAGGGGGCACTTGGTTCTGTTTATGTTATTGCTGTGTTTTTACTGAGAGGAAGTTTAAAGTCACCCATCTGTAACCTTTGATCTAGACTTATCCATACGTTGTGTTGATGCTTCCTTGCCAAATAATGGCAAATAGCATCAGAGTTATAAGGCGTTAGGAAGCCGAACAAAAGAAAGTATTTTCTGTAATTAGGACATAACCCATTTTATAAAAGGATGGTCTCTAATATATTTGTGCATATGTCTGTGTTTTTGAGAAGCAACCGTGTCTTCTATAATGTAAGACATGGTTTCAATTGCAGGCACAGAGAACAAGTGCTTGTTGCGTGTGTTGGTGTACTCCTATGGTCCCAGCATTCAAAAGGAAGATGAGAATTGCACGTTTGAGGCCAGCTTGGACTTCAAAGTGAGGTCCAGGAGATATAACTGAGATACACCACTCTTTCTGTAAAAGAAAAATAAAAAGCAAATACTTACCCTCCTCCCCGCTTCATTTCAGAAGAAATGGACTGTCTTAATTTCGTTGTTTTGTTTTCCTTGAGACAAGCTCTCACGGAGCCTAGCTAGCCTCGGACCTGCTCTAAAGGCCAGGTTGATTTTGAAGTCACAATGATCCTCCTACCTCCACATTCCGCGTCCTGGGATTACAGGTGTGTGCCACCACGCCCAATCTGATGATAGACAGCATTATTTCAGGACGTGACGAAACATGCATTGCTTCCTCACCTGACACGCACCCCATCTTTTAGACCACTTCCGGTTTGCAAAGTACCTTCTCCGTGGCCTGCGTAGGAGTAGCGTGAGGTCCCTCGCTGATGTCTGCAGAGCATGCGCTCAACCAAATTTCCCTCCTCCGAGACAGGAGTACTTCCTTTCACCCTGCATGGTCCCCCTTTGGGCTGTGGAGGATTCTGGAGACCAGTGTCATGTATGATACAGCGACCTGGCTGAGCGATTGAAGGGTTGCTGATAGCCTGACTTCAGAGCTAGCCTCCCTTGCTCTGGGTACCTAAGTCTCCTCGTATCCCCTTCCGGATGTACTATCTATCATAATAAAGGAGGTGAGGGATGCCTCTGTCCCCAGGAATGCATGACTCACCTGGGAGCTTAGAGGGTTCAGCATCACTGCAGGCTCCACCCCCTCCCTCTCCATCTCTAAGCATTCCCAACATGAGGCGCTGAAACATGCGGCGCTGACTTATGCCCCCCCCCCTCCCCCGCTAAACTACATGGGCACAGTTCCCTCTGAAACACAGTGTACCACTTTCCTAAAATGTAATCATATAGTGTGAAAAAAATACACGACGTGGGCTCTTTGGACTTTAGTTGGCAGTGCCTTCTGGCACACGGTGCAGTTTCCCCGCTTTTCATCACCTTTTCATAAGTTAAGTCTGTTCTAAAGATTTTCTTTTTCCCCAGCCAAGCATTCATTAGTTTCAGATTGAGTTGCCCTGGTTGCCACTGTGATGGATTCCTTTCCTCCCCTCGGCAGCCAGCTCCAGAGGAGGCGGAGAAGGAGCTGCATTGATTCGGCCCCACCCTTCTGAGAAGCACTGCTGGGCAGTGCTGCTGTCTTGTAGGGACCATTTTGCAGTGTTTCTCCTCCATCTTCCCATGATCCCCTACGACAGGGCTGCTGTGTGACATTGCCTCTGTCTCGGTGTCCCCAGAGTTTTTCCAGAATTCTGCACACAGTAGGAGTTGATAGGCTTCCGTAAGTTAAGAATAAATTAGTGAATTCACTTATTAAGAATAATAAGTGAAAATAAATTTCATTGCCTCAGGTCCAGTGAAATTCTGTAGATACAAACATGTCCGTCTCTGTCAGACAGAGCCCACTTTTCTCTGTAAATGGAGGGTCGGTGAACCAAGTGTGTTAGATGCTTCCCTAAACACACACACACACACACATACACACACACACACATATATACACATGTAACTGTGGCGTGCACATAGCTCAGGGTATACATCAGGACGGCTGAGGGTACTTTGAGGTATAAAGCAAACCCATACAAGCAGATGGGCTACATTCAAGGAAGGAAGCCTGGGACTTGCTTGCAGGTTTGGCAGCTGCTTAAATGTGCAGTGAAAAGAGCGGCTTTCTGCAGCCCTTCTGCAGGATACACACAACACACACCGTCCAACCGCATAGCCCAGGTGGACCTTGAATTTGCCTCCGCCTTTTGAGAGACAGCTGGTTACAAATGAGGACACCGTACTTGGTTTGAAAACGATTTTTTTTTTTATTGTGTTCAATGAGAAGGTTCTTCTAGGGAGATAAAGAAAGCATGTGTTTTGTGAGGCAGTTTCTCTTGAGGGAGCAAAGTCAGCACGGGTTGTCAGTCCCAGAGGGTCTACTGGGGAAGCACAGGTAGGAGGGGGAAGGGTGTGCATAAGGCTGACAAAAGCTCAGCTTCTCCCTTCCCCCACTATCTAATAGGCCCCTTAAAAACTGCTGCTACTTTTCCATGCAGGTAATGTGAATGAGTAGGGGTCATTTTTGGACAGTCTCTGTGTGGGCGATAACTGGAGGAACAAAAACCTTGTGGTGTGAGGGTTCTATTTTCTCACTGTTACACAAAGGGGCGGGGGGTGTCAAGAAATAGAGCCAGAGTGTCCTCCCTCTCCCATCTCCAAATGAGGCAACGGAAGAGAAATGTACCTGGGACTCACCTATATGCGGATCCGACAGGAAATCTGATCTTCTCAACTGTGACTAGGGCGCAGGTGCAAGTCACTGGGGAAAGGGGCAGAAATAAGTGTTTATATACATGACTCTGTTTTGTAAACTAAAGTGTCGTGTGTCGTCCTCCCCCCCCCCCGGCTCTCCTCCCCCCACAAGCACATTTACTACATGTTTGGGACTGTTTTCAAAGCAAATGTTTCCTTACAGAGGTTATTAAGTCATTGGTTACACAACCTTGGCAGCCTTCTGGTGGTTTTCTTTTGTTTGGGGTTGCCATTAGCCCGAACTAAAATATTTACAGGCTGGTTGGAATAGGCTAGATTATGTTAACCGAGGAATGAACTGTGAAACTAAAACCATAGAGAGCAAAGCCTGGGTTTGCCCTGAAGGTGACAAGATAGTGAGGCTTTTAAATTGACCTATAACCTCTCGTCCGGAGAGAGGACGGCGGGTTGTCAGCCTTCCTTCCCGGGACTCTGAATTCCACAAAGCTGCGTATCTTTGTGGTTTCCCACACTGAGGAACAGCCCACAGATATGCTGTCCCTTTTCCTGGGAGTAGACAACATGGAGGCATGGAAACGTTTGCATTGCTCCTTCTCCTGTTTGAGGGTCTGGGGATTTGTGCTCCGACCTTCTGTGGAGCAGTGATGGAGAGGTGGGAGGGGGGGGGGATAAACACAACCAGTCATCCTTCAACAGACTAAAAGTGATTCGTAAGTCTGTCTTCTTCATAATACAGTGTTCTCCTCTTGGTAACTATTCCTGCTTATTACAAGAAGGAACAATAGTGACAACGATTTTCTTCTTTCTAGAACATGGTGATAAGCCCAGAAATTGAATCAAAGTCCTTGCTAGGTTTTCTGCTGTCAATTTCCTAGAGTCTCATTATGAGTGGTGGTTGTCTGAAAGCATATGTTCCTCCCATATTGAGTAGGAGAAAAATCGCTTTATCCTAAGATTGTCAGAGAGTAAAGCAGACTTCTTTTGCTAGCCCACGTGTTTTGGAAGCCTGGGCAGCAGCCGCTTGTCATTCAGCCACCGTGCTTACAGAGTTGCTGGGATCTGAAGGAACAGTTTTGCTACAAACAAGATCACGGAAGGACCCAGAAAGCCCCCGATGCTCGCTGTGGTCTGCCTTTGTTCGCTTTGCTCCTCTGTGAGCATGCTCCTTGCCTCTGCTTTTTGGTGGCAGGTCCCTGAGGACCCAAGGGTAGCTCCTTTCTTCTGCAGCCGGGTATCAGCCGCACATCGCTGGCCTCTACTACAAAGGAGGCTCTGTCAGAACCAGCCACAGCCTTTTCTTGCCTTATCATCACCGTACTCTTGTTACTAGCCGCCTCCTCACTCATTTTGGGGGGCTTACGTCTTTTTTTTCCTCGGTGTGGATTCGAGCTCTGCCTTGGGTGGATAATTGGCTTTCTGTCTGTCCCCGAAAATAGCACAGTGCTGCTGAAATAAGACAGCCTGTAAGACAATAGCCAGAGCCAAAGGCTTTACTTCATTCTTAGCAGGTCTTCTCATTAGATGTCAGGGTGTGTGTGTGTGTGTGTGTGTGTGTGTGTGTGTGCACATCTGTGCTTTCTCTTTTAAGTTATTAGTGTTAGGTGACACATCTTTTGTAGAAATGCCTCAAAACAATAATCAGTTGGCTACCTGAGCCTTTCTGTTTACCCTTGAGCTGCCATCCCTTTGCCCACATAAGAAACAATAGAAAGGCTGGCTATATTGTCTAGTGGTAAAGTGCCTAGGCCCTAGGCTCATTTTGCTGCAAGGAAGGAGGGAGAGAGTATGGGAGGAAGGAGAAGTCCTTTTAAAAGTTGAGGGACTACAAATTATATAAAACTATTAAGTCAACCCAGGTCCTTGTTGTGTCACAGTTCATTCTCTACTGTACACACACACACACGGAAAGCATGGTTGTAGAACACGATTGTTTCCCCTCCATCTTTATGTAGAGTCTCACGGCACTACTAGCATGGGAAATTCACACAGAGTTAGAAAAGCTGTCTTACACACTTGACTCAGGAATGATTTTGCACGTGTGTGTGTGTGTTGCTTTTGAGACCGGATTTTATGGCCTTCAATGACCCTGAGCTTGCTCGATAACTGAGACAGACTTTAAACTCAGTCTTCCTGCTTCAGCATGCTGGACTTACAGGAGAGCACCAACAGGCCCAGCTGGGAATAACATTCTTAGGCATTTGTATGACAGACTTTAAACTTTTAAAAAATCATAACTGTCTTTCTTAATGTTTGACATTCTGCCTTAAGCATGATTTACTGAAAGATACTCGGTTACCGTTCAGTTGTATTTAGAAAGCACAAATTTACTAGATGGCCGTAAGGAGCTGCTGTGTAGAAGGGTTTCTAAGGACACAGTTGGCAGTATCTTGTAGACCTCTGTCACCTTTGCCATGGTGTAGCTAGTCACATCTCTCCTGGTCATCCTGGTCTTCTGGTCCCCGACAGTCCTTGGAGCTCACTAGGAAGACCCTGGAGTCAGATTGGCTCCTATCAGGACCTCAGAAGATCTGCAATGTTGTAAGACTGTGTACTGAGGGCGAGTGGGCTAAAACCTCACTTATGCACCCTCATGAAAGGCTTTTCCTTGACATACAACCCAAACAAGCCTGTTTTGTTTACTTTTTCCTGTCTTCACTTCATGTCCTTTCTTAGTGTTTACAACGAACCAGATAGCCAGGCGTGCTGACTAGACGTTATTAATCCCAGCACCTGGGAATCAGAGGCAGGAGGATCTCTGTGAGTTCAAGGTCAACCTGGTCCACAGAGTGAATTCCAGGACAGACAGGACTATGTAGAGAGTTCCTGTCTCAGAAAAAAAAAAAAAATCAACTAAACAGACTGTAGCCAACAATGATGGCTTCTCCTCCTCAGCACCTGGGAGTTTTGGGTTCAAGTAGATGGAGAAAGAAATCTCCATACGCATTTCTCCATCTGAATTAAGCTCTTCCACATTGGCTAACTAAGTAAAAACAGAACAACACTCTGTTGGTTGTTCTGTTGGTTACCAAGGTAGCAATTGGGGAAAGTCACTGGGAGACATGTTTCTATCAATACCCTTAATCTGGATGCTAAGTGGTAAAACAGCTTGCTAAAGTATTTGAAAGTTGGGTTGCAGACAAAGGGCTTTCTTTGTTGGCTGTCCTCCATCCTCCCCTCTTTGCCTGCCTAGGTAAACAGGAGTAGAACTACATGAAGAAATCAATAATATGATAGAATTTTCTCCTCCCGGGGGAAGTATTTTCGAGGAGAAAATCGGTGCCGAACACTCTGGCTCCCATCTTCCCTAGAATATGCTCCCAGAAACAGCTGAGACAAAAGCAAAGAGCTTGATCTAAACCAAAAAGGAGACGGGGAAGGAAGGGGTACAGCTTTCAGAGTCAGACGTAAAAACTCCTTCGAGTCTGAGGGCTGTGTCAACAAACTTCCTGATAGCAAGGCCCTCCTTAAGCCACACCTGTGTGTCTAGAAGGGACAGTTCGCAGTCATGATTGGAAATGGAGGTAACCGTAGGTTGCCTTTGAGTTCTGTTGTTTCTCGGGATCTCTGAGTTTACCCAAGACCGACAGCCGTGGTGGAGGCTTCTCAAAGTGGGCCAGTCTGCAGTGTGAGCTGCCGTTGAGCTGTAAAGGACAACGGCCTTCCTCCATGTCAAAGACTTCTGAACTGAACTTTGTTTCTTTTAAGCTGATGGCCAGGAAACTGATGGGGTGTGTGTGTGTGGGGGGGGGGTGTTTGTGTGAGGTGGGAGGGGGTGCACGCACTGAAATCCTGTGCGATGCTGGAAACTCACTCACCTTTGGTCAGAAGTAAACTCAGATAAACCTGGCAATTGGAACGTAGTTCTGCTTTTTAAAAATAAGCAAGCCTGTTTTTTGTCGAGAGAGAAGAGGCTGCTGGAGAGGTACATAAGATTCAGGGTTGTCCTAAGGTTGCCAGACTGGGTGTGTTGAAAATTTAATTTGACTTTAGGCTACCCCTGACTTCAGGGGAACTAGGGCAAAGGCTACTTTGTAGTGTGAGGCAGATCCTGCCACACAGATAACAAAGCTATTCTCCTCTGCAGCCAAGTCACTGCTGGGCTCTGCTGTCCTGAGAGAATTTGACTCCAGGGAGAATTTGACTCCAGGGGTGGCCTTGTGGGTAACTCAAGCACACCTGCTCCTCCCCTCTATCTCTTTTGGACTGAAAAGAAGCCTAGTGTCCATCCTAAAAGTTCCCATCCGCGTGTCTGGAAGAGTTCCTGCTTCTGCTTGCAATTCCTTAAGTACAAGATGCCTGCCTTAGGAGTTGGCTCTCAGGGTTTCATTACTGTAACCCTTCATCTGCCCCGCCACACCCTTGTTCTTCCGTGAGTGCTTTGTTTTGGTGGGAGACAGGGCCTCATCCTGTAGCTGTGGCTGAACTAGAACTCGATCTCCATAGACCAGGTGGCCTCAGACTCTCAGAGATCTGCCTGCCTCTGCATTCCAAGTGTATGAATTAAAGGCATCATTTTATTTTGTTTATTTCGGGGAGCAGGATTGTGCATAGCCTACCTAGGCAGACCTTCCTGCTCCCACCTCCTAGTGCTGGGATTTCAGGCATGTGTCACCACACCTTACTCTTAATGCTTCTTAGATCATTTTTCTTTAATGGTAGCCCTGTTCTTCCTCACCTGAAGAGTAAGCCATGAGCCAGGACTTAACCTTGAAGAAGTAAACAGAAGTCTGTGGGTCAGGGCAGCAGAACTTTCTTCCCTCCTTGCCCAGGCTGCCTTCTGACTCTCCTGTGCTGTGTGCCCTTGCCAAGTTTGCTTCTGCACATTCTCTTCAGTTGTGCCCTGAGTTGTTTGGAAGGAGCACTCCTGCTGGCGTCGTCTGGTGCATCATATAAAATGAGTCCCAAAGGCTCTGCCCAGGCTCCTGGTTGAGGGAGCCAAGCTTACCCCGGGAGACAGGCTATATCTGCTGCAGAGCTGCTGGCAGTTCCATATCTAACAAACAACCTCTTGCGAAGGTCTCATTGCCCCAGGGCATCTGGGCACAGTTTAGCTCAAGGCTCTGGATTACTCTGAAGCTCTTGGACATCAGCAGAGCTATGGAACAGAGCATGCTGAACCCCGGGCCGTGACCAGGTAGAACGGGTTTTCACGTCATCGGTCTACCTGTTCAGGACATTCTGCTCTGGGTGCTGTGACTGAAGGAGGAAGGGAAGGGTGGCCACCATTCACATGTGACATTGATGTTCCTTCCAGAACCAAGCACGTGGACTCTGATAGAAGGGACCCTTCTGAACTTATTCAGATTGGGGCTAGAAAGAAAAGTGGTACTCCCTGCTCCTGCAGGCTTTATCGCTTCCAAGCCCAGCCCACACAATTTATCTGAGTGTTTTCTCGGGCTCTTTTAAACTAAAGCCTTTGATGCTCTGTAGGCCTGAATGACCAGTTCCAGCTTGAGACACAGCCAGAATCCTGTAGAAGATGGTTTTCCTCCTAGGCAGCTGATACCATAATCCCTATCCAGAACTTGCTTCGTCTTGCACAACTGAAACTCGGTACCCTTTTCCTGCTTCCCTCAGCCCCTGCCATCTACCATGTCTTCTCGCTGTCTCTATGAAGGGGACAACAGTGAGTGCCACATGGTAGCACATCACGCCCGTCTGCGCTCTATGCGCTGACATACAGTTCGTGAACCGGGCAAGGGGCTGGAGATTGAGACACACAGACAAAGACAGGGGTCATCCTTGAAACAGGAATGTCCCCTTTAGTGTGTCCAGGGACAGCTTATATAAGGATCCTTAACTGATAGCCATGCCCCAGCCAAACCCACCAGAAACCACTCTCCTGCCATCAGGAACTCCTGAGGGTCTCGTGCTCAGAGCAGCTGCAGGCTGTCTCAGAGCAGAGGAGAAAACAAGTTGTTTATAAGAAATTCAGGATCTGGGGGTTCACAGCTCCCAACACCACACATGGATGCAGGCACGTGTCATTTGTCTTCCTAAGTCTGGTTTCTTTCATTTAGTGCAATAGAGAATTCATCATTTAGCTACCTAAGCACAAACACCCGGGATCAGCCCCGGGCTCCATAGTAGTCATTGCACAGCTGACTCAGGCCTTCCAGGCAGTCCCTTTGGGTGTTGCTTGGTCCCCTGTGCTTGGCTTTCTGGTGTGCCAGTGTTCTGAGCCTTTGATGTGGTTCTTTCTAGCCCGAAACACTTAGGTAACCTCTAAACCTCACAAGTGTGGACATGATTGATAAGTCTCTAAGCTAAGTAAGAAGCCAGCCCTCCCTGTCTCCTCCTCCCACCACCAGGCAGCTCTTAGGTGAGTGAAACATTGTACCTAGGACGCTAATTATTTACCACCTTCACCTCAAAGTGGTCTAGGATGGTGTTTTCCATTTCCTCGCAGCAAATAGCCTCTTATGTGTCTATTCCCTAGGAATGCATCCAATCCAGGGAGGACTCTGGCCCCTTTAACCTTTTATTATCTTCTGGGGTGGTGGCGGTGAAATTGCTTCGAGTTTATTACCCCCTTTGTAAAAGACTAATCCCTTTTATTTTTTTAACACTATCTCCTCCTGCAGGTGGGTCTAACCTCTTGACATTTTGACAGTTCACCCTCAAGAACTACACAGTCAACTTATAAGACATCAAAAATACAAGTCTTATGACATTTTAAGGGAGTCTTCAAATTTGTGTTGTGCCACATTCGGAGCTGCCCATCTTAGCTGTGGGTAGCCCTTGTGTGGTGCATTGGACTAGAGCTTTGGATTGCCTGATTCTGGAGTTCTAGGATGTGGGAGTTCAGGGATGTTATATCATAGATCACCCTCAAAGATATGATGCTAAGTGAAAGAAACCAGACATAGGAAGACAAGTGACACGTGCCTGCATCCATGTGTGGCACTCATTGTTGACCCCTTCATGGAGACAGAGAGAAGACATGATGGATGCTAGGGGCTGGGGGAAGCAGAAAATGGGATGCTAGTGTACAGTGGGTACCGAGTTTCAGTTGTGCAAAATGAAATAAGTTCTGGAGAAGGATTACGGTATCAGCTGCCTAAGAGAAATACACTTAGTACCACTGAGCTTCCTAACAAAAACCTGGTGGCTGTTTAGGTACACTCATATGGTGACTTAAGAATAAAATTCTAAAGGGAAAATATCATCACATACATTTACTGATGTATGACTTATAATGACTTAAGCAGATGTCATTGCTTTTACTTGGCTTTTTTATGCAAATTGAAAAGGCATGGGTTTCTTTCTTTCTTTCTTTTTTAATAGCAAAATATTGCATGGCCATTTTATTTTCTGGATTCTACCCAATGAGTGTAAAGACTTGTTTGGCCCTTGGTAACAGTTACTGTCATCATGCCTACTAGTCAGGTGTATCTCCCCTCAAAACATGTGGGATCGCTCCCATCATGTGTTTTACGGTGAAGGAGATACAGCTGTGCTTAGGGGAGGGGCGAGTGTATGGAGTTTCTGTCCCTGTGGCTTCATTCAGAATTCTCCTTTCCTTGGCTTCTGTCTCGTCCTCTTGCAGGATGCACGTCGACTCTCTGTGGGTGTTAGAGCCTCCTGGGGGACAGAGAGTGAGTGCGGCTGTCTGGGCATTATTAGAAAGAAGTCAGTAGAAATTTAAATCAGATCATTTTAAAATGTAGTCACTCGCCACTTCTGCAAA
>NC_022021.1:42922882-42933842 GCF_000317375.1 Microtus ochrogaster
AGGCGTGCGCCACCATCGCCCGGCTTTCTGCAAACATTCTTATGTGGTAGATACGTAAGCACTGACCTTTCCTTCGAATGGGCCACATCACTCAACGAACCATGCGATCACCTGTTTCTGTTCACAGACGGCGCAGCTCAGAAGACCGTAGAAGCCGCAGCAGCGGCCTTATTGGTGCATTTTTGTCTTAAGCCAAAATGGAAAATGATAAGTACTTAACACCCTGTAGTGCTGACAGAATGTTCCTTCTTTAAATCTTTAATCTCAGCTGGGCAGAGGTGGTGGTGGTGCAATACCTTTAATTCCACATTCTCTGTGAGTTCAAGGCCAGCATGGTTTACAAGAGCTAGTTCCAGGACAGTCGGAACTATTACACAGAGAGACCCTGTCTTGAAAAAAAAAAAAAAAATTTTTAATCTGGATATAGTAAGACAAAAAATAAAATATTATTTTAAAAATACTGTATAGCTGGGGTTGTATCTCAAGGCTATAGCACTTGCCTGCTATGCACAAGGCCCTGAGGTCAATCCCAGGAACAACGGACTTCAGTTAGACAGCCCACTTGTTGACCTCAGAGGTCTAGGGTATCACCATGCCCATGACTGGTGTGTTGGCAAGATGTGGTTAGGATTCACATGCTGTGTCCATCATGAACACAGCAAGAGCCCTCAGTTGAAAACATGAAGAACTCCCTGCCCTTTCCTTTGCTTATTCTCAGGTAAATTCTGTGTCGTTCATAGAGGGCTAGCCTGGGCAATTATGGAGTTCAATGAGATACTAGCCATTTTCTATGTTTTGAATTGCTGTCAGTTAGAGAGATGTTTGCTTTTGCCAGTGCATGCCATATCCCTGCCCCTGAATGTTCTTATATTTTTACATTCCTTCCCATATCAAAATAAATGTTAGGTCCTTCGTACATCCATGACATACACAAGCTGTGTTATTTATGGTGCAGAATTAGAATATTGAGGCTGGAGGGGGGAGTAGTGAGAGCCACAGCTTCCATCGTGTTCTCTGACATCATCACTGTAGCTTCTTCTGGGAAAGAAAGCCAGGACTTGGTGATGGCCATCTTCCTCTCAGCCTGAAGGTAATCTGTAGTAGTAATTGGAGCCGTGGGCTGCTTCCCGCCACCCGGCAGCCATCACGGCTAGCTTTACCCGAAATAATTACACGGACACTGTATTCTTTTAATCACTGCTTGTCCCATTTCTATCTAGCATCTTCTAGGCTAACTCTCACACCTGGACTAGCCCATTTCTTATCATATGTGTCGCACCCGTCTTACCGGGAAGATTCTAGCCTACGTCCATCCTGGGTCGGAGCTTCATCGCGTGTGCCTCAGAGAGCAGAGCTCTCGCCTCTGCCCGCTAGAGTGGAGTATCTCGTGTCTCTCTGAGAGGAGAGCTGTGGAGTCTGACCTCACTTCCTCTTCCTCCCGGCATTCTGCTCCGTTCACTCCTCCCCCTACGTTCTAACCTATCAGGGCAAGCAGCTTCTTTATTTAATTAACCAATGGCCTTCCTCCATCAGTAATCTGAGTTTGGAGACCGATTGCAGCTGGCCAGCCTGGCAAATAAACCAAACAAAACCCCCTTTCTATTCTGAAGGGGGAAAGAAGATTTGAGGTTAGATCTGGCCTCAGCAAAACCATTAGTAGCTCTTTCTTTAAGAAGACCAAGTAGTAGGAGGGCCTAATGGGTTGCCCCTGGGGATAAAGCGCTTGGTGTGCAAACATAAAGGCAAGAGTTCGGAGCCCCAAAACCCATGTAAAAGCTGGCAGGTGTGGTGGTTGCCTATAATCCAATGCCTGGAAGGCAGATAGCGGGGATCTCCTGGGCCAGCTGGATAGCTAGGATGTCCAGAATTGGTGAGCTCCAGTTCAGCAAGGGACTCGGCCTCAATAGAGTGGAGAGTAATTGAGGAAGGTAACTCATGTTAACTACGTGCCTCCACATGCATGCACATACATGCATATCCCTCCATACATACACACAAGTATCTTACATGTGTGTCTATCTACGACGCTAAGCCATATTCATGTGCCGGTCAGTCATGTGCCTAGCTGTAAGTTTGAAGGTATTGGTGCTAACGTCTTTATTTGTCTTCTCTTGACATTGGAGGACAAAAATAGAACAATCTTTCCTTGTTGGAAATGAGAGCTCATCCTGAATGTTTCTGAACCGAGCACTTGGGTTTCAGTGCAAAGATTCAAATCAGTGAAAAATACCAATGGATTTCCTAGGTTCCAAGGTTCCAGATGTATGGCCCCTTTGTGAATACTCGGCTCCTGCATGCACTTTATGCTTCGGTTTTCTGGTCTTTGTTGCTTCTCAACGAACACGAGAGGCTCCATTTGCTAAAAGTGAGAGCCCACTTGGGATATCTGTTAGGATAACTGGGTCAAAACCTACTCAAGGGTCACTGCTAGGGTTTTACTAGCTTGGCCTTATTTGGGTTATTGTTTAAAGAGAGTGTAGTATTTTCAAAAACCCAGTTGTTTGGTGCTTGGGTGTGGGATACTCTTTACCTCATGTGGAACCTCATTTGTTCCGTGACCAACACATCTCAACTCTCACCACAGGGAGGGACTTAGCCAGCTTTAGGCCACACCTGCAGCTTGTGTATACGGGCAGAAAAATTCACACGGTGGAGTGCTTTGTCAGGCTCATTTAGTGACTTTACTAGAAAACGTATACATTGTTTCTAAAATTCCCTTTGTCAGAAAATGTGCAAAGACTCAGATGCCCAGTGAAATAACCCCTATGGAATTGAGCAAAAATACCTCCAAGTCTGTCTGTCTGTGTTGTTGCATTTTCCACGTCCCTTGGGGTTGCCAGTGAGTGGCATGGGGCAGCTTGTCCCTAGGAACAGCGAGGCTCGACAGGGCATGACTTTCTGGAGCTGAGAGGACTCTTGATGAGGATGATGTTGGCAGGAGACAAAGTGAGTGGCTGCTTAAGCAGAAAGACAAACAGGAAAATAATTAATAGCCAGGAGAGACATCTGCCGGAACCCGAACATCCAAACACACGGAATGCACAACCAGATACCAATTAAGGGAAAGTGTGGGGTTTGTGCTCTTCTGACCGCCCAACACACAAAGATGCCAATGAGGATTAATGACCCAGCTGTAAAAATGATCTTCCAGTCGATAGTGCTGGACCCGAGAAGCGTTTTAGCATGCACCAGGCTGGCTGCGGGTGTGGACCGCTGGGGTTTTCAAAAGGTGCCCTTTACAACGGGGCACATTCTGCCAAGACACAAATTATTCTAGCAACTAAGCAGAGGTACAGCATTCATGGCTACTGGCAACATCCATCTCCTGTAGTCTCAACAGAATTAAAAATATATGGAGAAGCTTGTTAAAATTTAACAAAAGTCTGTACCAATCCAGATTAAAAAAAATTTATAGCCATACCAATGAATCACTGTAGGGGTATCTGAAATAGTGATGGATTCTGCTTGACAGATGAGTGTCAGTGACGTTGCGAAACAACAGCAACAACAAAGACACTTCCTTTTCTTTCCCTTCTGGCTGTGTCTTTAAGAACCCTGTTTCCTCTGCCCTGACAGCAGAGGACCTTGTGATGACTGCACTAACCCCTCAGCAATCCTGCCACCATCCTGGCTCTCCGCGAGGATCCCAGTGCACAGAAAGAAGAGTTGGTTTGCCTTGCCACAGACTACATAGCGCATCTTTATGTGTTTTAAGAATCTCAAAATTCCCCGCAAAGCCCTGAAACAGATGAGTTTCTCTTTCCCAGCACGGCAGTGTCCTTTTCCCACTCCCTGCCATATTCACCTGGATACTCAGCCGGGCTGTTTGTAGCCTGTGAGGGGTCCTCGTGATTATCTCCCTTTCCCACGTGGGGAGGCTGAGGTCAGTGGTGCCGGATAAGTTGTCTAGAGTTGGAGGGCAGTTCTTATCTGTGCCCCACAGGCCGACAGCACACACGTGGCATCCCGTTCTGTTAGTTCCTCTTTGCGTTTTGTATAAGATCCGTCTAGCCCGCCTTTGTTCCTTACGGATGCCTGTGAGGTTCATGGGAGGTGAGCACCTTTGGAATACAGGCAGGATTGATGATACCCAGAGAGGTGCCCGTCGTTGTGACTGCAGATGATTGTGGAGGTTTCCTTTGATTTCCCAGTTCCCTCCTGCCGCTGGAAAGAGTTTTCAGACAGGAGAGAAGATGGAGTAACGCTGATAGAGGCCTGGCTCTGCCTTTGTTCACCAGTACTTACTTTCTAGAAGGGGCTGCCGGGATGCGTGACACAGTTCCCACTTCACACTCGGTCATAGGCTCTGTGGGGCCTAGAGGTCACTTTGACCCATCCTCGGGGTCAGCATAGGCCGCTCAGGCCATGCAGGGGACATTGTAGACCTGGAAAGGTCTCTGCGTATGTCACACTTGCCCTTGAGGTTGTGTGGCAGAAATGTTCACTAAAATTCTTGATTATTTCACTTCTTTTTTTTTTTTCTAAATTTATTTTTTAAAAACCCTATCTTTTCTCATTTTACATGCCAAATCCAGTTCCCACTCCCTCCCCTCTACCTTCCCTCCCTCATCCTACCCCTAAAACTTCCCATGGGAGTCAACAAAGTCTAGCACATTGCTTTGAGGCAGGAACAAGGCCCTCCCCACTATATCTAGCAAGGTATCCCTCCAGAGAGAATAACAACCTAGATGCTCCTCAACTGAAGAATAGATAAAAAAAAAAAAAAAGTGGTACATTTACACAATGGAGTACTGCTCAGCCGTAAAAAACAGTGACATCTTGAAATCTGCATGCAAATGGATGGAACTAGAAAAAGCCATTCTGAGTGAGTTAACCCAGACCCACAAAGATGAGCATGGTATGTACCCACTCATAGGTGAATACTGTAAAGCAAAGGATAAGGAGCCTATAGTCCATGACCGCAGAGAAGCTAAGTAATAAAAGAAAACCCTAAGAGAAACATACATAGATCCCCCTGAGAAGGGGAAATAGACAAGATCTCCTGAGAAAATTGAGAGTGTGGGGTTAGGGAGAGAAGGGGAGGGGGGAGGAGAACTTGAGGAAACAGGATAGTCCAGATGGGGTAAGGCCAGAGGCAGACAGCAAGGAAAAGAGACATCTTGATTGAGGGAGCCATTGTGGGACTAGTAGGAAACCTGGCATTAGAGAAATTCCCAGGAATCCACAAAGATTATTTCACTTCTAAATCTATCTTGGGTCTCTACCCCCCAGGAGGGAAAAACATCCCCCCATGTATGTATGTATATAAATATATATATGTGTGTGTGTGTCTTCCTATTCTAATATAGCAGAAGGTTGTTTTTTTTCTACAGCCCACTGAGTTCTGAGAAGTGATAGCACCTATTACTAGCCTGCCCATAACCACAGAGAGCTAACAGCCTTCGTATGAATGCTGTCTTCAGAGCTGAGCATTCCAGAGCAAGGTGCTCAGCTGACAGGACATGTATCTCATCATTCTTAATGAACGTGGCAAGCTGATTCTTTTTAGTGTTAAGTCTCTGTTCTAGTTTCCAAAACATGTGGCTGTGCCACAACCTGAACGGAACTGGATTTACTGGCACCTGGACATCTGCATGGGATCCCTCACAGGCATTAAAATAAGCAGGAGAGATGAGCCATTGTCTGTGTGTTAACCAGGGATCCAGCTGAGACAACAGGAAAAGCCAGCATTGTTACCGGAGCTACCCCACAGGGTAGGCTTGTCAAGCTCAGGGCCACCAGGGCAGCCCTGGGACCCCCAGCTAAATCAGAGAACCTGTTAAATCCGCAAAGCTGTCACTCAGCTGTAGCTACCTGCCTTTTCTTTGGCAACTGAAAGGTAGCCTGGGATTGATCATTGCAAACTACATTTCCAAATGCTCATTGCTTTCCCTGCACCAGATGTCTTCATCCTCCTCTTGAGCCTGGCATGAGCCAGCACGCTCCAGAAGTTCTGACGAGCGCTGTTTCCAACAGCCTAGAGAGCCACACAGGCAGCAGAGGAGAGCTGGAGACCTGGGAAAGCAAAGCAATGGAAAGTTCTTTGGATACTTGCCTGATCCAACCCGATCCTCGGCATTTTAATAATTATCTACGAGAGAATTTCTGTCATTTTTTTTCCAGTTGGCCCGATGATTCTAGTTGTTGAATATGCCCGGTTTATACTTCATTTCTGCCCTGTGTGTAGCTACCCTTGGTCCCAGTAGTCAATAGTTTGATAATCAACTTCAGTTTATTGAAGTGTTAGGATGGTCTGTAATCTTGGAATGTTTCCCCCTCATTGAAAGTGCGTTGGGAGCTTCTCACAAATCACAGTAGTGTAGATGATACTTATTTGCACCTGGAAAGATGTCGGAATTTCCATGGAAACAATAAGATTTATGCTCGCAGCAGCACCTTTTAGTACTTTTAAAGTATTTTTGTTATGTTTTGAGCTTTTGAATTATGCTCAATCTTGGAAGGAGCTCTGCTGAATTCTCAGGCCAGAACATATTTTTAAAACCCTCTTTTTGGAGATCATTGATCCAGGAGTTGCTGTTCTTGGAAGGGGGCGGCCATGAGTAGAGCTGGCACGCCTAGAAGTATGAACTGGTTGAGAAATATAAAGTTGGGTATTTCGTTGGGCAAAGAATCTCCCCTCCTTTCCAAAATCGGGAAGTTTTAAAAGTAAAATATCTCTTGTAAATAATTGATCTTCTCTCTGATCCTTAAGCTCCCTAAGTCCCTGGATCTTGTCTACTGAATATTTATGTTTATATCCACAGACCTGAGTTGCTATCAGCCGAGGTAATGAGACTCCTTTTGCAGAGGACAGGGTCAGTTACGAGAATACAAGTGGTCAGGCCATCAGTGACTGTTGAGGATGTCTCTAGGTGGCGCATCTTTATCAACCTTCCTGTCGACACCCAGGGAGCATCGCAGAAGAGGAGACAGAAAGAGCTGGAAGGATGCTGAGAAGCGTTGTCTCTGGACACCGCATGGCTATTGCATTCGAGCTCACAGTTGTGGTTTCCTATGTAAGACCTGTGGAGGATCAGGCTAGCCCAAGTTCCAGGGTGGATGGGGAGGAGCTCATGAAGCCCCATCCCTAACTGAAGAGCTGTAGGCAGTTGACAGCTACTGGAAGAGAGAATCATTCCCGGGGTGGGAGTGGCCACCGGTAAGTTGTCCACGCTCCAGTGTATGACCCCATCCTCATGCACAAATGGACAATACTAATTGAGGTTAGTGGGCCATTTGTTTTTTCAAGAAGCCATGCAGTAAAGTAGATGTGGTCACGTTTTATTGGATACGCATATGGAATTCTCAAATAAATAATAGATTTCGAAAATAATTTAATTGGGTGATGAGAGCGAGAGTCATCTATGGAAGTGACAGCTTTTCCTCGGTTATTGGAACTCGCAAATGTTTTTATTCTGTGACTGTCTTAGATGAGCATGTCCCCCTACTTGCACTGTTAGGAGAATAAGGCTTCAGTCAAAACTGCATCCTGTCATCAGGTGAGTTAGGTCTGGGTGAGGCTGACTGCATTTGGCGGCTTCCTACCCTGCAGCCTTGGCGGGGGCAGGGTAGTCATGGCTGTACCAGACTCAGCTGTAAGCAGTCCTTGCTGGGGAAACATTTCAGTCAGTAGTAACTGTGGGTATGGCACTGGTCCCTTGAGATTATAGTGTACAGTGGCATTGCTGTCATTTTATTTTTGTCTATTTTACATTTATTTGTGTGTGTGTGTATGTCTGTATACATGTTCTTATATATGTGCATGAGTTTGTTGAGGCCAGTGATTGACACTGGGTGTCTTCATCTGTTCCTGTTCATCTTATATTTTCATACAAGCTTTTCACTGAGCCTGATTCAGCTAGGTTGGCTGGCCAGAAAGCACTTGGGGTCCACCTGTCTCTACCTCCTCAGTGCTTGCTTTCATGCATGTGCGAGTGCACCCAGATTTTTACATGGGTGCTGGGGATTGAACTTATGACCTCATAATTGCCTGGCAAGTTCTTTACTAACTAAGCCATCTCCCCCCACACCTCCTTCCCTCCCTCATTTTGAGATAAAGTCTTTCTATATAGCCCAGGCTGGCCTCTAGTTTTCCATACCCCTACCTCTCCTCCTACTGAGATGACAGACGTGCACCGCCACTTCTGAATGTAGTCATATAAACTATGAGAGTACGCCTTTGATGTTCACACAATGACCAAATTGCCCAGTGAAACAATTCTCAGAATATAGCCCCATCGTTAAGTGATATAAAACTACATATCTTGGTTTCTCTCCACAGCCCCATGAGCCAGTATTATATAATTGTGTGGTGTGTGTGTGTGTGTGTGTGTGTGTGTGTGTGTGTGTGTGCATATAGAAAGGAAAATACAGATATAGATAAAGAAGGTCACAGAGTTTAAGGAAATCTAGAGAACACAGCCAAGGGAAGTTGAAACCCTATGTGCAAACAGTAGAGTTGTGCTACCGACCAACGGACTAGACCAACTTGAGTTTCAGTAACCACACAGTTGGGATTATGCGTGTTTGATCCAGGCAGAGAGAAGAGCGGATTTGTGTCTGCAAAGGACCCCTTCAAAGCACCTGCTCACCGCCTACCCACTTCTTCTGAGAATCAGTCATTTCACCAGGAAGCCGGCAACAGCATTTTAGTCAGACTTTCCGTTGGCTTGCAGGAGCTCCCATTTAAAGGGTGCTGCCCAGATGGCATTAATGCTGGCAACCCTACCCCCCATTTCCTTCTACCCTCCTCCCTTTCTTTTTTGTCTCCCTTTTCTTCAATCCGGGATTTTATTAAAGAGCCCAAACTGGGCTCAAATCTGTGATCCTCCTGCCTCAGCCTCTCAAGCATTGGGGTTATGGGTGCACTCCTAGGTGTCCCTTTCTTGTGTCTTGCTTCAGACAACAGCTGCTGCTTTAGTTTAAGCACTGCTTATGCTGGGTTCCTATGCAGGGACAGCCGATAACTTGATAACTGGGTACACTCGCGGTTTTCCTTCCTTAAATTACCCGGTATTTCAGCAGAGACCTTCTTTGGGTCACAAGGCCATATTCTTGAAATGGTAATTGGATTGCCAGTAATTCCCAAGGAAGAGGCGAGGCCATGTCTTTTTGGATTCAGCTAATACCAGGTGGCCCTCTGTGTCCACACTTGCAGGCTAAAACATGCTGCCTTCTTTCCAGGTGGTTGCTGCCACACCCCATCCCATTGTGTCTTTTTCTTCTGCGGTCTTGGGGCTGGAACCCAGACCCTCATGTCCTGGACCAGTGCTCTGCCTCTGAGCCACAACTTCAGTACTTCGTTAAACAACCACCTACTCTACGCTAGTCTTAATTAATAGCACGATGATAAGAACAAATGCAATTCATTGTGAATACTTCAGCTAGGTTCCTGGCACATGTGTTATCCAATGAGACACAGCCCTGTGGATACCATCTCCTGGGACACTCACTGTTCGAATGCCGTTCTTCAGACTTCAGGCACTGGAATCAAACCCTCAACAAAGAGCAAAGTACTCACAAGAATGTGACATGGTCCAGATGCTAGGCACACTGTTGGAGAATACAGCTATTCCAACAGCGTACATGCAACTCCCTGCTCTATATCCAGAGCAGAGCTCCTCTCCTGGGGGCACTGTGCATTTCTTACGGGCTTCTTCGGGCAGATCTTACCTGGTTGCCACCCAGAAGATACCCTTTTCATGCACAGACCTTGAGGGCACTTTTAATTCACTCATGCTTCTTTAAAAACGTTGTGTGTGTGTGTGTGTGTGTGTGTGTGTTGTTTTTTTTGTTTTTGTTTTTTGAGACAGGGTTTCTCTGTAGCTTTGGAGCCTGTCCTGGAACTAGCTCTTGTAGTCCAGGCTGGTCTTGAACTCACAGAGCTTCACCTGCCCCTGCCTCCCAAGTGCTGGGATTAAAGGCATACGCCACTACCGCCCAGCTAAAAAAAAAAATTTAATTGCATCCATTTATTTATTTTGGCAAGGGGAGGATGGACAGTGCACGCCACAGAGGGAATGTGTAAGTAAGAGGTCAACCTACAGGTTCTCTTCTTTCGCAATGTGTGTCCCAGGGATTGAAATCAGGTCTCCAAGGTCAGTGGCCAGTACTTGAGCCTACTCGCCAGCCTTCCCTGCTGACTCATATTGTCAGCTACAGTGAGGAGGACAAGAGAATCCAAACCGACTTGTCCAATTCTAGCTAAGCACAACGCTTGCATGTTTAACTCCAAACCTCACAATGACTCCAGGAAAAGTTTCAGTGTCTTCTCTTGGCCATTCACTGACTGGGGATGGGGAGGGGAGGGTTGGTAGTGGAAGTGAAGTGAGCGGCCCAAGGTCACATTATTCTCAGGCCTTGGATGCAAGATCTGCTACTTCTACCCTGCACTACACTGAAATAGCCAGAAGCACTTTTTTTTTTTTTTTTTCAGGAAGAGATGGCCTATACCCCCTTTGTTTTTCTCCAGTCTTAGAGACTGGATTTCTAGAAATAATCCCATCAACCTACCAAAAGCTGAATATGCTATGCAGTTAGAACTGAGCTTCTACTGGAAAATGTCAAAATCCTACAAATATAATCCAGGCTCTGAGATAGGAAGGTAAAAAAGTGTCAGATCGCCGCTTTATAAATAAACCGCCAAATGCTTGGCAAGTGTGTGGCTGGGCACACTGCCTGCTCTCATGTGCTTATCAGCAGGAGTGCGATCCTAAAACCACTTCTGCCAGGCCAGCGCGACACAGCCAACACACACCACGTGTGTCTCAAAAGCCAGCCTCTGAAAAAGAACCTCTTGGCTGAATCACATTGAATTAAAAGGCTGTTGCACGCTTCCCTGTTACCCTTGGTAAGCTGAGGCAGGAGGATCAGAGGTTTGAGACCACCTTGGACTCCACAGTGAGTCCCTGTGTGAAACGAGGGGGGGAGGAGGAGGACGAGGAGGAGGAGGAGGAGGAGG
>NC_022021.1:42933942-42953111 GCF_000317375.1 Microtus ochrogaster
AGGAGGAGGAGGAGGAGGAGGAGAGGGAGGAGGAGGAGAGGGAGGAAGGGGAACTGGAAAGGTTGATGCATGTGTCTGTGTTCTCGTTAGACCTGAGAATGTAAGCTGTCCTCTTGTGCACAGGATAGTGATAGGGAATTCATAAGTGAGTTGGTGTTTTTGTCAGAGTTTTCATCCTCACTTCAGCCAGGAGCTCATCCACATACCCACTAGAGTGGAAGGTGACCAGCGTCAGAGAATCATCACTATGTGATGTCCAGTCTTTACTTTGTACCACCGAGGTTTGAGAGGGAGGGTTGGTTCATCCAACGTTGCTCTACAATGACGACCAAGATGATTTAAAGTGTTACATGGGAATCTTCCTGTGCTTTGAGGATGTCCTTCAAAGCCTTCCTCTTCTGCTAAGCCTGGGTTCATAGGGCAAGAATGTTTTCCTAATGCCAGGCCCTATCAGAACCACAATGTTGCCTGTGGCTGGCCTCCAGGGTCCTGCCACCTCCCTCTGTTTACATGCCCCTTCAGGCCAGAATAACCTGAGGTGGGCACAACAGGTCAGGAATAGGAAGGAAGGAAAGTGTGCCCACTGCCCACTAAAAGAGGCCAACCCAAACATCTCTTGCTAGGCTGTGAGGGCAGGAAGTGGCTGGAAAGATATTCCCTGATGGCTTGGGATATGCAAACATTGTGGGTTGGGATCGTGCATGTGTGCACATGTTAGAGATAAAAAGCAACTTTGCTAACATAAAAATAATTTGAGTGTAACTGAAATAGACTAATAGCGATAAATCCAAGCAAGACAGCAAGAGGCCGTCCGCAGCTCAGTCCTGGAGGCCTCTTGCCCCGAGCTGCCTCCACACTGGCCACTTTCACCAGCTCTGTCCAGAGAAGAAACTGAGTGGGCACTAGTTAAGCACTGAGGTCATGCACCGCTTTGTCTATAACTTCTAGCCTGTGGAGCTCTCGGAAGTCACCTGGTTTGAGGATAGCCTGGGCTAAATAGCAAAACCATCATAAAAACAAGGGGAACAAAGAAAGGGAGGGAGAGAAAGAGTCAGAGAAAAAAAGGAAGAAAGGAAGGGAAAGAGAGAGACTCATTATGTAGTTCAAGTTGACTCAAACTCACTATGTAACCCACACGATAGGTTGTGAAAGTGTGATTGATGTGTGAAGTTTCTAACCCAGCCTCCCTAGGGCTAGGATTGCAGGTTTGCTCCTCTACCCAGGAAGCTCTCAGTCCTGGGCAAACTGAGTCACGTCACAGACACCTGGTATTGAGCCCTCTCCTTGCCCATGTAGAGGTGGCCCGGTTTCCCCTTTGTTCTTAGATAAATGACTATCTTCTCATGGAAAGAATACCATTGAAAGAAAACTGCGCCTCTTCGATTATTTCCAGGGTTGTACTGTGCATTGGGTAACAAATCTAAGGGCATTGAAAGCTGACTGAACAGTCACAGGCAACCAGGCCACCAGTCCACTTTCAGGCGCTGTGATGTGCTGTTTAGTGGCGTGTTAATAGTGTCACTGTTTTAAGCAATGCTCTTTCAGTGAGAAGTTTTACAATTTGTACTTCAAAACAGCTGTCTCCTTCCTTGGTGTTTCCTTCTGCAGTAGGTGTCTCCAAACCCCATGGCTAACTCTAGTTAACACAGGATATGAAATGCCCCCTATAGGCGCGTGGGTTTGGACACTTTGTACTCCTAAGGTGGTACTGTTTGAGATGTTGAGGAGCCTTCAGTATAGGAGGAAGTGAGTTACTGGGGGTGAACCTTGAGGTTAGAGCCCAGTTTCTGCTTCTGGCCTGTTGAGATTTAAGCGAGCAGCCACCCTATCATGATGGCCTGTATCCTCCAAGTATGAGCTGAGATAAATCCTCCCTCCCGTAGCTTGCTTTTATCGGATATTTTATCACAGTGATATAAGATATAGCTGACATATTTCCTAATCCCTACTGCTTTCCACCAGGCCTCAAGCCATCTTTCTCTATTCCATGAGACGTCAGATTCCCAGACTTGGGTGACTCACCACTGCGCTCACGGTGAAAGTAAACAGTAAACCAGAGAGCCCATCAGACTTGGGGCTGTCAGAAGGATATTGTCAATTCCTTTTTTGGATTTCCGAACACAGGGTTTCTCTGTAGCTTTGGAGCCTGTCTTAGAGCTCGCTCTGGCCTCAAATGCCTCCCGAGTGCTGGGATTAAAGACATGTGCCACCACCACCATCGCCCAGCTGTGTCTCAATTTTTGTTTGTTTTTGAGACAGATCTCTGACTGGCCTGGAACTACCACATATGATAGGCTGTCTGGCCAGTGATCTCCAGGCATCTCTGCCTGTCTCACCTCCCCAATACTGGGCCTATGAGGGCATGCCTCCATTACTGGTTTTATGTGTGGATCCTAGAGGCCACATTCAGGTCCTTGTGTTTGTGTGGTAAGCACTTTACCAACTGAGCAGCTATCTCTCCAGTCCAAATTAAGTATTTTTCATTTTTTTTTAAAGAATTTTTTGCTTTGTTTTATGTATGTGAGCATTTTGCTTGCATGTATGTGTGTGTACCACATGTATGTCTGGCAGTGAGATGATGATACAGATGGCTGTAAGCCACGAGGAGGGTGCTTGGAGCCTAACCCAGGTCCTCTGAAAGAGCAACAAGTACTGAACCAGCTCTCCACTCCGCCCCGCCCCCATTAGTATTTAAATCCTTGCTGATTGTTTCTCAAGATCAAGAAGCAATCTCTAAAAATGCTTCTGTTCCCATGCGATCGTCCCGCCTGAATTTCAGTGCCCATATTTTGTGTGAAGTGATCAAAGTGGTCAGGGTCCGTTTTTGCTGAAGGGCTCTTGATTGGCTACAGATAGAACTGGCCATGTCGTGTCCACTCAGGAGACCTTGGGTAGGTACAGGGAGCACTGAGGAGAAAGGAGAGGGCTGGGGAGATGGCTCAGCCCCGAAGAGCACTTGCCGCTCCTCCTGAGGACCTGAGTTGAGTTTCGCACCCAGGTTCAGCAGTTCACAGCTGTGACTCCAGCTCCAGAGGATCCAAAGATTCTGTGGGTACCTGAACTCATGCACACATAGCCCACATGCAGATACATACACCTACCCACAATGAAAATAATACTAAAAACAAATCTTAACGAAGGATGACAATGGCGTGGAACCAGAAGTTGGCAGAGAGCCAGCTGTTCGATTCCTGATTGGAGGAGTTTTGAGTTTTGTGGTGTAGTCATGTGATGTTTCACAACGGGGAGACCTTCAGAATGTGTCACTCTATGATGTGGTCACTGTGTGGACATCAGCTTGTACCTGGCACATCTCAATAATATAGCCTACTATACAGCGAGATGTTGTACATTCTAACTTACTATACACACAGGCCTTTTTCTTAGCTAAATGATTAGGGGAGGTATCTGACCATATGGAAAACACTTAGAATATTTGGCACATGATAAAAGTATTAGGTGTTTCTCTTACTAAAATATGTTCAAGTCATATTCCATCCATATAAAGGAAGTAATGAAGACCCAAGTACACTAGTATCACACAAAAATCCACATAAAGGAAGGAATGAAGACCCAGTACACCAGAGCACACAAAAATCTCTTTTCTTATAGCCGTGCATGTGTGCATGTGTGCATGTGTGTCACAGCCCTGATCTACAAAGTGACAGGCTGTGTGTGTGCATCCAGGGTTCTTAATTCCCTGAAGAGTTCTGCTATATTTGGGCCTCTGGGCTTCTCTTCAAGAGCCAGCAGGTTAGAGAAAAGCCAACTTACTTATCTTCTGGTTTCTGTATAGACGAAATCCAGGCAGACTGCAGAACAGGCAGTACAGGGTGTTCATGCTGCCTGGAATAGCACCTCAGTTAGTTTGTCATGAGCGGAATGGTTTGCCAAGAAAACAGAATACCCGTGTGCATGGAAAAACACATATTGCTGTGTACTTTATTATCTGGGTTACTCTTGTTCTCTTATCGGTTAACTGTGTGGGCATCCGGTCAAGCTGTAAAGCTGGCTTTGGTGTCTTACCCTCTGCTGATAGAATTAAGGTCCCTAACATGGACCTGCAGTTAGTATTCTGGTTGTATATGTTAAGTAGCCTGAGGACTCTGGTATTTGAAATAGAACCTTTGGGAAGAAGATAAACAAGCCTGTAAGCCCCCTGAGGATGGACCATGAAGAAGTTCACTCACTTTTGAATTAGGTATTTCTTTAAAAAACCAAAAGATTCAGTACCACAGTCAATTAAGATGAGTCAGCTCTTTGCCAATGTGATGGGCTCCACAGAATCAGGTCCTTTCTGTGGAGCTAAGGGCTGTTTGGAAAGCACCGAGAAGTGGAGATTTACCCAGAGGTCAGATGGCGGCCCCTTATGTGTCCTAACTAGTACAAAGAGCAGCGATTGACTGGAATCGCCGAGTCAGTAGAATCCCTGTGCCAGCAATCTGCTCAAGCTCTTTGACCAAGTCACAAGACTATTGAGGGTTGCCTAGTTGTTAGCAAACTCACCTGCCACAATCAATCAGAAGACTTGGCCGCCTCCATTATGGTAGCCAGATGAGGAAAGCACCTTCGTATTTGCCCTGTGGTCATGTACTTTCCATTTGGGTTTTATAGAAAAACTTTAGAAACAGGCAAACGATCTGGTCTGTCTGTGACTGATAGCCATTAATGCCATGCCCTGTCCACCCCTAAAGCATTTTTTGCGGTAGGCTCTTGGTTGGTTTATTTTTGAGACCGAATTTCTCTCGTAGTTCCAGCTGGCCTCTGGCTCACTATGTGGCCTTGAGCTGGTGCCCCGCCTCGACCTGTCCAGTGTGGAAACTCTGGGCGTGCTCTACCATGCCCACCGGGCATGCACCACCATGCTGGGCTTTGCGTTTGTATTCCTTATCACACTTGTTCCTCAACACAGTTTTCGCTAAGTTGCAAAGGTGAGAGGACTCAGCTTTCACAGTTAGAAACTAGAGACTTGGAACACCCATCTGGGTCTTTCTCAGACTAAGCCCAAGTCAAGGGCCGGGGTGTGGACGACCAGAAGCACCCAGGGCCAGCTCTAGGGCTGGAGCAGTAATTCCGTACAGACTTTGGACTTGAGCGTTTATTCTTAGGAGCCCAGGAGCCTTTTATAACATATCTAGGATTACATGACCTCAAAGCTGCAGGGTTCTCCATTGTATTTATTAACTCACAGTGTTTCAGAATGACTGCTGGTTTCCGTGTGACAGCGTAGTGTTCCTCATTCCGTGCATTGAAATCGGGGATCTTGTTGAGTTCTCCGGCATCAAGGGCAGCTGCAGTTTGGGACGCCTGTTTGTGGACGTGCATTATCATCTCTGTTTAATTCAAATGCAGCTTAATGTTAGAAATGGAATTACTTTTCATATCTCTATCACGGTGGAAGGAACAGCTCAGCAGCCACTGCCCTTTAGGCTTCTAGTTCACTTTTGATTGTGATTTCCAAACAGGACCAAGTTGTATGTATATAGTAGAGAAATCATGTCTAGGCTTAGTGTACTTGATAATGCACACCCTTTCTTCATCTCCTCCTTTTTTTTTCTTTTTCTAATAAATCTAGAAAGGAGACAGACTCAGCATTTAAAGTGCTTGTCATATGAGCATGAGGATCCGGGTTCAAATCCCCAGACCCCTGCTAAAAAGCCAGCTGCTATGGCAGAGAACGGTTTGTAGATCAGGTCAGCTAGCCTGTCATAGCAATGTTCATAGCAGTGACCAAGAGACCTCTCCTCTGACAGGGTGGGAGGTAAAGGTTGATGCCTGCCACTGTCCTAACCTTCACAGACAGCACACTGAACATTTATGCGTGCGTGTGTGTTGTGGGTACGTGCGCATGTACGCACGCACAGCAAACCCCATGTGCATACCTACATTTAAAAAGTCTGGATGAGTTCCTCTTGTATCATTTCTAGTGTTTTCCTGTTTGGATTTCATCTGAACTCCCCCGATGGGAGGTCGTTCTGCAAACAGATGGTTTCAGCCTTTGTATTTCTGGAGGCTGTTTTGTCCCGTGCTCTGCTCCACTGTCTGAGAGCCCCGCTGGCTTTTGGTCAGGATGAGATATTCTTGCACACCACCTACTTGTCCCGTGGGTTCCTGGCCACCCGCTGTTTATCTGGACAACACCACAGGAAGAATGTTTAAATGTGGAAGCGGCTTCTGACATGTCAGAGGCCGTAGGCTCGGGTCATTTGTGAGTTGTGATCTCCAATTTGCTGGAGAATAGCTACTTATTTTCTATCAGTCTCCCAATTACAGGATTATTTGTAGACGGGTCACCCACCCAAACCCCATGCTGTATTTTTCTCCTCTGTAACATTTGCGTAGCAAATTATTCATTTTATAAATAGTCCCTATGTTACACTGTTGTTGTTAGTCCTGATGTCCTAGGGATGAATTTATTGCCATTTAAATGCTTCAAGGCACTTAGACTTAATAAAGTAAACGAACCAAAGTTATTTCCCCATAATACACTATAAATACTATAGATTCAGCTGTCGGGTCTTCCCGGTATTGATTCCAGCCTGTAGCTCATACTTCGCTCTTTGCAACAAATGCAGGCAGTCCCAGGTGTGCAATTGAGTGTGAGGCATTACTTACCATTGTAAAATTATACAGCGTAGTGATTAGTATCACAAAGCCCAGATAAACTCAAATTAATTGCAGCATTAGTCCCTGTAATGGCAGGTCCATAGGGCACATGGAAAAGGTAAGAGCGGTTCTGTGTCTTTCACACGTTTAGAGATGTGTGGCCATGGGTTTTCTGAGTCGGGTCAGGTCTGATGTGGTTAGCAGGTGCTCCATGCTTCCCTCCTTGTCATGAGAAGTAAAGGCAGCGACCGTTTTAGACATGGGAGAAGGGTTTTATAATAGATGAATCCATGTCTGAGCAGATGGGCCCCAGGGAGGGTCATCATGTGTCTCTGCCGTGAGCTATTCCTGAAGTGTGAAATATTCTCTCTGCTCAGATGGCTGGGGAAAGCCACCTCCCCCACGGAAGCGTTTCATGTCAGGCTGTCCAACAGAAAACCAGAGGAGCCACATACGACTATTGAAATTTTCTCGTTGACATCGTTTTAGCATTGCGTTTTATTTAGCCTAGCATATCTAAAATAACGCCTTTCCACTGAAGTAAAAATAAATGTATCATTGGGATTACCGCTTTTATTTATTTATTTTTAACTTTGTCTTGACACCCAGTTGTGTTTTTCTGCTTATAGCTTATGGAAGCTTAGCTGAGCGGCTTGTAGATGCTCAGCACCTGCACATGGCCGCTGGTGGATGCGCTGGGCAGTGCAGGTCTGAAATTATGATAAAGTCGTATATTAACTGACACTTCAGACTGGGGGCAGAAAGGGATCATGTGAGATGCCCATTCCTATGTAAAATGAATAAATAAAAATCACTTCTTGAGTTGGGAAATGTTGGCAGAACTTTCCAGAAAACGAAATAAATAAATAAAACTATCTCTGGTGTTTATTTGCTGAGGTTGAATGCCTTCACCCTACAGAGTTGACTGTTTTCATGGCGGTGGGAGAGGGAAGGAAAGCAGAACGGATTTAATGTTAGCGATTTCTTTAAGGAAATTAAAACTCTACATCAGAGAGCCATAGTGTGAAGGAGTCTTTTTCTTTCGGCTCGTGTATCTGGGTCTGGTGTTGCCATAGTTACATACATGGGACACAGCAGAATTAAACATTCTAGTTATCATCACCGTGCTTTGGTTCTTGAATTACTTTTCAACTAAAGATGTTTCTGTTCTGTCAGGTACGCCCCCTGACAAAATCAAGTTTCTCTTTGACATTTGCAGAAAGCTAATGCTATTGGTTTAAGTTTTTTCATTTATTTTTATGTAAGCACGTGTGTATGTGTCTATGAGAATGAATGTCACATGTGTTTGTGTGCTCACGGATGTCAGCAGGGGGTGTCGGATCCTCCAGAGCTGGAGGTGCAGGTGTTTGTGGACCTCTGGACTTGGGTATAGAAACCAAAATCGGGTTCTCTGGGAGAGCAGCGAGTGTTCTAAACCACTGTGCCGTCTCTCCAGCCCCAAAGGTTAATGTTTTGATTTAGTATGGCTGGTGATCAAATGTCACATTGATGCTATTTCTGAAGCTTCCCATCCCGCGTGCAAGTCTAAAATCACACTCACATATCAATAACCAGTGTTCATTCACAAGCACCCGATGCTGATCTGACCTTCTTACCTTGTTCTTCTCTCGAGTATGAGCTACTTTATGCCATTCCCTTTCCCGAGAGGAGGGAGGATAACTATCAATTCTGAGTGAGGTGGCCAACAACAGTCTTCCTGGCTATACGAAAATGTCAACCCTCGTTTTGACAGCTTCTGACTTCAGAGTTTCTTGCTGTTAATTGTTAAGACATTTTTGGTAGATCACTGACCTCAAGTGACTCGTAGCAAAGGCTGGCGCTTGGAATAAACTTGAAATGTATCTATCGCCTTTACAGTGTTGGCCTCTCCTGCAGGCTTGGCGCAGTCTTGAAACTTAATACATTTATTGAAGGGTAGTAACTGGTAAATTATTATATAATAGTAGTAAATTCCATCCTTGGTCAGATTTTGGTAAGGCTCTTCCAAGTTGTGTTCACCAGACCAACCTATCCCAGGCTCCCCTGTGGGAACAGTCAGGCAGACTTGACATGAGCATGGACCTTCAGAAAGACAATTGGAAAGACAATCAGAAGACTCGGCCTCTAGAAAATAGCAAGGTGTTTGCAAGAGCAGAACTGTACGCCCCTGTGTTTCAGGCTTTTCCGCCCTGCTTACATGGAGTGGCTTATCCCCGCTGGCTTTGCCAGTGTCTCACCCAGTGGTCCTGTCCCTCCTGCTTCGTCTGCTCCTGTCACTTGCCTCAGTTGCTCCCCGGCGCTAAGTCAGATTTGGGGAGAAAGCATTGTGATAGATTCATCAATGCATCTGTCTGAGGTTGTGAAGAGATTTAAACACTAACTGTTTGGTAAACTTTATTATTATTATTCTCTCTCTCTCTCTCTCTCTGTGTGTGTGTGTGTGTGTGTGTGTGTGTGTGTGTGTGATGAATGTGTGTGAGTGTGTGTGCCGTGACACAAATGTGAAGGTCAGAAGATAACTTCTGGGAGTTGGTCCCTTCCTTCCACCCAACCCCACAGTCAAGCTTCAACAAAAGGCTTGCATTTTATTTATTTGCAGAGAGAGAGAGGAGAGAGAAAGAAAATGTGAATGCATGTTCATGTGCCATGGCACAACAGCTTGTAGGAGGCAGTTCTTTTCTTCCACCGTATGGGCTCCAGGGGTTGCACTCAGGTCTTGGGACTTGGCCACATGGGCCTTTGCCAGCTGAGCCATCTCAGCAATCTGATTATTACCATTATTTATTACTATTATTATTATTATTATTATTATTATTATTATTATTATTATTATTATTGCTACTTCCCCCTTCTCCTCCGTCTCATGTGTGCACACGAGTGTGGGTGCCCTTAGGTGCTACAGGCGTCGATGCCCTAGAATGGAATCACAGGCAGTTGTGAGCTTTCTGGCAGGTACTGGCCCTTGAACTGTGATCCTCTGGAGAAGCGGTTTGCCCTCACTGCAGCATCTGGAGTTTCCCTTGCCGCTCATGTGAGGGACGCTCTGGCTATAGTAATAACGTCTTGTGCCTCTTCTAAATGTGCGCGTGGTTCCAGAAGAACTTTTCCGTAGTCACCTCTACTCAAAATTCCCGTCGGAAAGTCAGGTGATATTTAATATGACTGATCTGCACAGTGTTGTTGCTGGAATTCTCTGTGGTTGTGCTTTTTATCTGAGGGCCTGTTTTCAGGAGCCTTTGTATCATCCTAGAATGTTCGTGTGCACTGAGAGATGGGCTATACTAATAAGGACCTATGTAATCCTATACACATATGAATAGTCAGGGTGATTATATGGAATAAAAAAAAAAGCATGTCAGCATTCTGCTGCTTCTGCTCTTGCAGGCAGCGCCTGCTCTTGGCTTGCTAGTTAGTTCTAGGCAGAGCTCACATTGGTCTCTCGCTAGTCTTTACTTGATAGACGGTCAGTTACTCAAGGATAGAATTGTACTTCATTCATTTGAGAATAAAGAAGATGATTTCAAGACACAATTAACTATAATGCTTAAGGGTGAACTTACTCAGGACTATTGTGGAGGTCTAGGGTAATCCCAGTAAGATATTTAACTCAAAAGGCAAAAGAGATGGAAGGCTTCATAGCCAAAGAGTAGATTGTAGTAGTAGGAGTGGCGGGGCTGCATCCCCAGCACCCCGGCCGCCTGGCTAGCTTATGTCCCAAAATAACAACACACAAATTGTTTTCTTTTAAACACTGCTTGGCCCATTATATCTATCCTCTTCTCGGCTAACTCTTGCACCTGAACTAGCCAGTGGCCTAGACTTGCTGAGAGAGGACTCCGTGGGCAGGAGCTGCTTGCTCACCCAACCTGGATGGTCTGAAGGCAGACCATACGGGGTGGTTTTGTGTGTCCACTTGACACGAGCCATGGAGTCATCAGAGGAAGGAGTCTCAGCTGAGGAAGTGCCTTCTTCAGATCCAGCTGTGTGGTGTTTTCTCATTTAGTGATCCATAGGGGAGGCGAGGGCCCAGCCCATGTCTGGGTGGTGCCATCCCTGGGCTGCTGGTCCTGGATCCTAGAAGAAGGTGTGCTGAGCAAGCCAGTAAGCTGCCGCCCTCCATGGATTCTGTATCAGCTCCTACTTCTAGGTTCCTGCCCTGTTTGAGTTCCTGTGCTGACTTCCTTCAATAATGAACAACAATATGGAAGTGTAAGTCAAACCCTTTCCTCCCAACTTGCTTCTTGGTCATGGTGTTTCCTCATAGCAGTAGAAACCCTAAGACACAGACCATTGCCAGAGGGAAAAGGGGGAGGAACGGGGTCAGATGTCACAGGTACTTGGGTGTCAGCTCCGAGGAGATCCATCAGGAGTCTTATTACTACTAGGGTAGTCAGGCTGAAGGCTGACTGGAACACATGGGAAAGGGGGCCCGGAGGAACTTACTCAAGGTTGATCAAAGGGTCTTTGTCACCCACGAGCCTGAAGACTGCATGGTCAACTTTCAAACAACATTTGGGCAGGTCTGTAAATGCCTGCGAAACATTTTCAGAGGAGGAAGGACCACTGGACTCTATAGTAGCAGGCAGGGACTACAAGGGAGGTGAGAGGTACAGCCTGGGCAGTGGTGAGGCTGGAGAGCCTGGTCCATTGATGAACTTTGCAGTGTCAGTCTGAGAGTACACAGTGGAACAGACCAACAGTACCTTACCCTGAGCAAAGGATGGGGGCTGGAGAAGATGGCCCCATCAGTTCTGACACTAAAGTTACTTATATCTGGGGGAGGAAAAACAAGTAAGTTTCAATTTTCATTAACCCCTAAACAAAAAAAAAAAAAGTCTTCCCTTGGCAATATTCTAGCTCTGTGAACTCCTTCATTTATTTTTATAGGCAAATATGCTCAACAAAAACAATATCTTCATGATTGCATAACTAAAATGGAATAAATGAAGGGAAGAACGAACTAAAAGCCACTATGAATGGAATTAAGAAAATACTCAACCTTGACACAGTACCCCTGGCAGGCCACAATGGTGCCATTCTCTCTCCTGTTGTCTTTAGGCCTTGAAGGATTAAGAACAGAGGGAGAATTTGAGTTAGGATGGATTATAGTTAACGTGGCTCTGATAAAAGTGAAGGTCTGTCCCAAATCCTGGGGCCTGGTCACCGAGCTGGCTTGGTGTTTAGATTTAAAACACCCAGGCATTTGAAGAAAGCAGGAACTTAAGAGAAAGTAGCATAAGTCCACCTTGACTGGACCCCTGGGAAAGTGAGTGAGGTAGAGGTTTAAGGTTGGTTTCCTTTGAAATAAAAATGTATTCATTGGATTGGAAATCAAACTTCTTTTTGTTACTTTATCACTCAGGGTTAATTGTTCACTTGTCTTTGGGGATTGTGCACAACACAATTAGAACATTGTTAAGCTGTTGTTCCAGTGGTACACTCCCACGAGGCAATTCAAAAGGCAATTGAAAAGGGTATACTGACCGAGATTTCTGTGAGCTGAAGCCAGCAATCCTTACTCCCACTCCTGACAGCAATTGCACGCGTGGAGGCTCCCTTCAGAGAGTGTGATGTGTTTGAGCGGCCAGTGGGGTTGTCAGAGAGGACCCTGGTCCCTAAGAAGACCCCAGAGCTTTCTCCTTTGCCTGCTCTGTCTTGTGTGTGCGTATGATAGGAATCGCCTGAGTTATACTGGTAGGGTTGTGACTCTTAAAAGCCAAGTGTCTGTTCTGTTACCAGCCCTAGTAAAGTCTTCAGAATGCAATTCTCAGCTCAGGGCACAGGAGTGAACTCATTTAGAAGGCTGCGTAGGCTCCACCAGAGAGGTCATGGCCTGTACTTACACAAACATGATTTATCTTTTGCTTTTTATAGTCCATTTATTTCCCACCTACTTTCTTCACCTCAAGGTGCCCTGATGAAATCATAATTCTCTGTGAAGTGGCCTTCTGTCGCCATGGTAATAGTAGTATCAAATCTACAGTTTTATGAGCGTGTGCATCATCCTTCCTGCTAGTGTAGGTGAAGAAGAGGCAGAACACAACATGGTGACAATTTGAAAGGTTTTTAGCTCATCTTGAGGTTTGTTTTTTTTTTTTTTAATTTTTTCTCCTGCAGAAAAGCATATTTAAGTTTCGAGATACATGAGTATCCTGAAGGAATAAGTTAGGAAACTCCTAAGAGGAAAGTAAAGATGAAGCAGGAAAGTTTTTGTTTGTTTCACTTTTCGAATTGGGGGGAAAAAAATCCTGAATTCTGGATATAATGGGATAAATGAGCACTGTGTTCACAGTTAATGCGGGTTAGTCCTGTCCCCTGCTTGCTCTAGGTTTGCGCCCATGGAAGTTAATTCTGAATTTAGTGCCACTGTGTATGTCCCTGCTCATCACTGCCGCATTTTGTGGGTTTTTAATAAGTTAATGATTTCGTGTTTTCATAGCAGAAACTCTCTTGTCCCATGAAACTCCGAATTGCATAGTGGTTGCTCATTCTCTGAGAGGGACGTAGAAGCTGTTGGTGGTGCATAGTTCCCAGGAAGTCGGAATAACAAGCTGGGTTAGAGGTGAACACTGAGTCCACACCTGTGGCTGGACTTCAGCTGGCGTCCCTAACCAGCTTCCTGTGAAGGCTCCTTTGTGAGCAAACTCTTGGTTTCAGATCTTAATTCTGTTTTGGCTTCGGGAGTCCAGGTGCCCACTCCAGAGTCACATTGAGACTGACTCAGAGGAAGGACCCCCTCCTGTTGACTCATCTCCCACTTCCTGTGGGTCCTTAGCTTCCTTGGGAGGCCTCCCATTGAAGTGGTCCCTAGTCATAGCCCGTAAGAGCTGGGAAGCTCCAAAGGATGTGAACCAGATATGTGAAGGCCATGCTTGCTTTCTGGCCCTTCGTTCCATCAGAAAGGTATCTTTTTACATCACGGTAGGTTGTCTTCTAGAGAAAGAGAAATGTAGAAGAAAAAAATCAGATCTTTTTAATCATGCTATATGCTTGTCTCATCAAAGTGCACCCCTGGGCTGACATGGAAACTTTTTTGGGGGGGTTTAGATAGGGTCTCACTATAACGTGCAGATTTGTGTGTGTGTGTGTGTGCGTGCGTGCGTGCGTGCGTGCGTGCGCGCGCGCACACACACACATGCACCAACCTCAACCATTCTTCAAGTATATTTTTAAAACTTGGTTTCTTACTGACCTGCAGCCTGCAGCCTGACAGATAGGCTGGCTGGCCAGCAAGTACTAAGGCTTGGCCTGTCTTCCAGTGCTGGGTTAGAAGCACATGATACCATAGCTGGCTTTTGTGTGTGTGTTGGAGGGTGGGTTCTGGAGATTGAAACTCAGGCTCCCATGCTTGCTTGAAAGGCAAGCACTTTTCTACCAAGTTATCTTCCCTGGCCTGGCATACTGACTTTGATAGAGGGACCTAGTGCCTACCTGTAGAAGTAGGGAACTTGGATGATCCCATATGTATAGCAATAACCATTAAAGAATAAAATGCCTTGAATTTGAGGTGGCAGGGGGATGAGATGGATCCATGGGAGGAAAAAAGAAGGGGTAAAGAAAAGGGGGTCGATGATATAATTTGAATTTTTTAAAATAACACTATGATTTTTTTTTTAATGTAGAGCTATATTTTCCAAAACTTTGTGATATTTGGCATTGTGCAGAATGTGAAGAATTCACTTTATGTCTAAATAAGCCATGGGCTTCCTGAAGAAAAGGGAACTATTTACCATGGTGCGTCCTCTTTTGTTACTGTGTTAGGAATCTAGCTGAGGAATTTGAGTGTCTTCTCCAGCATTTCCTCTTTTCTTTTTGCAAGAGTTCACAAGAGGACAATCAAGTCGATGGTGCCCTAGGACTGCGCACATTCAATGGAAAAGCCACAGGGGCCCAGGTCCAAAATCAACACGGCTCACCCTGCAGTATCCCTCACTATCTAAAGTCATCCCTGCCCTCCCAAGAGGAGATGACAACCCGCTGGCCACAGCCACGGCCATAGCCAGGGCTCCCCTGACCTCCTCAGAAGAGGGTCCACAAATGTTAAAGTAGCAAACATTCATTGGAGAGCACTGTGCTGGGATTACACCACTCAGCCGCCACAGAGCATCAAATGGTAATCACTAAAATCGGGGCAAGCTTTCCCTTTAAAAATTAAGTGTTTTTATCCTGAACAAACAGTAGGCTTCTGTAAGTTGTTTCCCCCATCTAAAGATGATATGATATGGTATGATATGATATGATATGATATGATATGATATGATATGATATTATATTTAGGAGCTTTAGGGGCTCAGAGAGTCACCTGTGAGGAAAAGGAGCGACATAAGAGATAATGTGTATTAACTGGTCGTGTTATGTTTTCCCAACGGCATTTGAGTTTTGTAAGCCATCAGCAGTGTTGTGATGGCAGAAGTAAAGGAGCTGAAAATCGTGATAAGGTTTGTGCCCAACCTGTATGTTTGTAGCAGCTCTAAAGTGGCATTTACTGTGTTTGTTTTGCACTACGTGAGTTTGATACATTGCCTTGCCTTCCCATCCACAGTGTAAACAAGTCAGAAATGGCCTAATGTTGTGTGTGCCTTCTCAGAATACTTACCTGTGTGCTCGGAAATACAGACCTCAGAAAACCACAGAGGGGAGGGAGGGAGGGAAGAAGGGAGGAAGGAAATATAGAAATACACACACACACACACGCACACACACACACACACACACACACACACACACACGCACGCCTCTGGATATGGAGCATTGCCTCATTGTGCTACTGAGTCACCTTAGGTAAGGACTGCGCTTTTGCAGTGACCTACCTTGCAGTGAGTGCTGTCCTGACATCCTGAGGCAAGGTGGGCTGAGTGTAGTGGAACCTTCTGCAGTTCTTTTACCTGCAGCGTTGATAGCGCTGGCTGCTGTCTAATGAGGAAAGACGCGTGTGAAGCAAGGTCCCTGGAGCTCAGGCAAATTCCACAGAAACTCGCTCCTTCAGAATGATGATCTAGACAACGGGAAGACACATAAGCTCTGCTCACTGTAGCCACTCGGGCTGGCCTACCCAAGTCCTTTAGGGAAACCCCATAACTTCACTAGGCCCAGAGCCTCCTGCAGCAGAGGGAGAGCCCGGTGCTGGGCCTCCTGGCTGTTCATTTAATGGCCTCCATCATGTAGTAGCTCCCATCAGTGGTCCTCGTGAGTCTTCCTTTGTTCTGCAGCTCATTCATCCCCTCTAGTGTTTGCGCACACTCAGCAAGTGTATATCTTATTTCAAGAAGTTACCCACCATTCCACAGACTTTTATTCCAGTCTTTGTTTTAGGTGAGGCTCTAGCGACAGTTATCAGGCCTCTCCTGGTGATTGCATCATTATTGCTAAGTGGACAGGGTAAGCGTGGAACATACACACATACACATACATACACACATACACACACACATCACATACATGCACACACCACACACACGCATACACACGCACACACCACACACACGCATACACACATACGTACACACACGCACGCATGCACACACCACACACACATACACACACACCACACACACATACACACACACGCATGCACACACCACACACACCACACACACATACACATACACACGAACGCACACAGCACACACACACATACGTACACGCACGCATGCACACACCACACACACACATACGCACACACCACACACACGCACGCACACACCACACACACCACACACACATACACACATACACATACACATGCACGCACACACCACACACACACACGCACTCACTGTGGCCAACTCTGGCCAGCTTCATGCTTGCCATTCAAGCTGGGACTGTAAAAATCCATTCATTCTTCCTTCAAGTGTTTATTTGGAGTTGTGGGTGGCTCCAAGTGCCAGGAGCACAAACAGCAGCCCACTTATCTGCATGCCTGAAATTACAGGCATCTAGGGCGGGCGGTGGGGGGGGGGGTACAAATCTGTTAGGAGGTGGCTTAAGAGCCCCTGTGACAAGGGAGGGAACTGGCTTGTGACTCTGGGTTGTGCAGTGTGGCCCAATCGGGGTAGTCATGACCTCCGTGTGTTTGGGTCTAGGGAATTCAAGAAACAATAGGATCTGCTCCATAAAGGTATTGTAGATGCAAGGTGTCTCGTTCGGTACGTGCTCATCAAAAATGGTGGTCGCCGGTGGTAGTGATGGTAGTGGTGTCGAGTTTTTTACAGAACAGTTTTAGGGGGCTTGTGGGGTGAGGCTTGGGAAAGCACGCTGAACTGGAACAAGGACAGATCTGATCCGATGGTGCAGTAAACGGAGACTTTGATTTCTCTGAGGTCGTGAGAGTAGAGGAGATGGGACACTCAGGAAGCGGAAAAGACGGTGAGATGAGGGCCAGGGCCTCCAGCTGGACAGGGGGAGTTTCAAGTTCTCCATCCCTTGATGCGGTCCTAGATCTCAGGCCCCGACACTCGAGCAACCGAAAAGCATTATTAGAGCTGTATGGGACCCACTGCACGAATCACACGACAGCCAGGGACTGCAGTGCACACGAAGCAAAGCAGGTTATCTGCTGTGATTGACAGGGCCTTCCTGACGTCATCCCTTTGACGTCACTGAGTTTATTAGTCCAGTAGTATTGCTCCCAGAATGGGAAAGAATCATACTCTTCCATTCAGTTGATATTTATTACATACCTATTGTGTGCCATGTAATTCAGTAAGCCATGTGTGGTATCCCATGGCATCAAATATGTCCTGGCAGTAAGGGAGTGGGAAGAGAGCAACTGACCAAGCCTATGGACCACACGAAAGGAGACCCAGCATATACTAGTGAGGGCAAGGTAATACGAGCAAGAGTAAAGAGTCCTGAGAAGGAAGGAAAAGCCTGCAGTCTGAAAGGAGACATCTTGTCTGGTTACAGAGCTGGGGGTTGGGGTGGGGAAAGATGGATGGAGCTGCTTTGGAAGCCAAGCAGAGAAGGCTAAGCTGTGGCCTAGAGAGGAAGATGAGTTAGTTGCGCAAGGAGACATACATGCAATCCCACTGCTTCAGAAGGTTCTTCCAAAGGGAAACAGAAAGCAGACTGGAAGGAGCAAGAGGAGGCTGAGAGGGTGAAGCAAGTGGGCAGTGGAGTGTTGGAAAACACTGAGAAACAGAGCTGCTGGGCACTGGGAGGGAGAAGGAAAGGAACGGTAAACACGGCCAGATTCCAGCGCAGAGTGAATTCAGAACAGAGGAGTACAGGAGAGGGAAATGGCGGGGATTATACCTAAGACAGGAAGGAGAGGACCACAAAGAAAAGGGAAAAGAAAAAGCCTCGGGGGTATCAGGCATGATGAGTCTATCCCTGATATACTGAGGTACAGACTCCTGCCAGGCCCTGCCCTGAGAAGGCATGTGGAAGATGGTGACCCTGCATACCCGAGAGTCCCAGGAATGAGCACATCCCAGGTGTGGGCTTTGTTGATATGAAGACAAGAATAGAAACGGTGGTAGCAGGTACCCTCCTGAGGAAATGGCCAATGCGCTTTCCAACAGCCGTCGCAAGAGGAAACAGGCCCGCATCTGTGCTGTGGCCAGGTCGCAGTCCGTGTATACACATAGCTAGAGGCACGTCCCTAGCACATGGGCTCAGGGGCAGGATCCATCCTGTTTATAAGAATGAAGCCGCTGGTTGTGGTGTTCTAAGTCATCTTCATGACAGATTCATGTTGCGGGGTGCGGGCTGCAAGGGATACGGGCTGAGAAGATGGTGCAGTTGGAAGCCAGACTTTGGGATGCTGGCGTAAGCATTCAGTTTCCTTCTATTCCTGTCAGGCCTGCCTCTGCCAGCTTCACTTCAAGGGCAGCAGGACATCCCAGGAATGCTTATGTGACATGAATCTCAAAAATAGAGTTCTACAAGCAGAAAGCGCGTGTCAGTTCAGATTCTCAGCATGTAAGTCTCGAAGGTGTTCATCCTATAGTTTAAAACAGTTCATCCAGTGCTTATTTTGTGTGAATCGTGTGCACGCATGTGCGTCTGCATGTTGGTATGTGTGGGTGTGAAGAAGGTGATGCTACCAGTTGAAGTCATGTGTCTTCCTCAATTGAGCTCTCCCTTATCTCTTGAGGCAGGGTCTCTCACTGCAACCCAAACTCGCTGATTCACTAGCTTGCTCTGGGGAATGCCCTGTCTGCTTCAGGGTTTGAGAACGATATACATACAGTTCGTCGCCGCTACCCAGAAATTTCATCCATGCTGAGGAACCAAACTCTAGTCCTGGGATGATTTACCCACTGAGCCATCTGCTCAGGCCCCAGGAGCTTTTTCCACAGGGTACCTGTTTATATCTGGAGAAAGCGGTGTCTCTTGGGACATTTTCAGAAACATTAGCTTGTTGGTGTCTAAATCTGGGGTGTTCTGTCCTGTGACTCCAACCAAACCAAGAGAATTGCAAGTTCAAGGCCAGTGTGGGGAACTTAGTAAATGAGATGCTCTAGCTAAGAATTAAAAAAAAAAATAAAGGAAGGAAGGGAAAGGAAAGAAAAGAAGGAAAGAAGGAAGGAAGGAAGGAGGGAGGGAGGGAGGGAGGGAGG
>NC_022021.1:42953211-42963757 GCF_000317375.1 Microtus ochrogaster
GGAAGGAAGGAGGGAGGGAGGGAGGGAGGGAGGAAGGAAGGAAGGAAGGAAGGAAGGAAGGAAGGAAGGAAGGAAGGAAGGAAGGAGGCTGAGGTGTAGTACAGTGTTAATTAGCATGTCTAAGGCCCTGGGTTCACTCTCCAGTAATGCATAAGCAGACAGACAGACAGACATCAAGCATCAAAGAGAATGAATGAATGCTGCTGATCACCAGACCAGGTGTTGGTAGGGATTAGAAACAGTGGTGTTTGTTTTTCAGGAAGATCATAGAAAATTTCAGGATTTGATGCTTCAGAGCACCTGAGAAAGGGCTCTGTGAAGATAAGAATGAAATGAAAGAAACTGAGGAGCCCACCGTCCGCTGTGATTCTGTCAACTCCTACCCCATGAGTGTCCAGTCACATTCCTAAAAGGTGCACATATGGACTATTTTGTTAAACAACAGCAACATATCAACTGTTCCTTTTTCTGTTGAGATGGATCCCCTCTAACATAGAAGGAATATGTGTCCACAGTCATTTTAACTGTAAAAGGCTCCACAGAGCAGAACACTAACGAGCCGTCAGTTTGTAAAGGGAACACAGACACAATGCCACAGGCTGGACTCACCTCAGGAGACGTACTCTTAGGTGCTCTGCAAGCCATTACTGGTGCAGTTTCTTCTTCGAAGAGGGTCTAGGCTTGTGTAAAGAGCCTAGCATTTTCCCTGTGGTGTTTTGTTTCCTATTAATTAGCTCATATGATTTGGGCATTATAGATAGAGTTTAATTACCACAGAGTATTGCTTTGAGATCTCTCTGTAGAGGTCAGTCAGCATAAAAACTGTGTGGTTTTTTTTTTTCCCCCAAAAGTTTCCTATTGAAATGATAAGCATATAGTCCATCAGGATTGGATTGTACTGCCAACACTGAAGGTGCATTTTTTTTCTCGTACCCTCTTCTTGCTAACTGTGTTTTCATATTTGGTAATGACTTTGAGTCAGCAACCAAGTTTCGGTGGTCACTCGCCTGCCACGGGGTAAATGGAAACATTTCTGTGCACAAATCCAAAGAATTCAGGAGCAGAAAAGGGCAACTGTTGGCTACGCCGCCTGCTGAGTACAGTGCCAGGGTCAGGCTTGAGTTCAGGCAGCCTTGGTTCCACTCACACAAGTGGGATATTAGCAACACCTCACCCTACGCCTGTGTACCAAATTCTAGTTCCAGAGCCTGGGGAAACACATCCAGCAAGGGAGACACAGGCGTGCCCTCCAGAGCCGGGAGGAAGCCTATCTCTCTATTGCCTCACCTTCTACTGAAGGGAATGTAGTTCACATTTCTTCGAAGCCCTGGAACAATGTAATGATAAACAAACTTCCCATGATTCCAAGAAAATAAAACTGCTTCCTCCCAACCCTCGCTTTACAAATCTGAAGTTCATCTATTGAAAAAGAAAATAGCAAGCCTATTCCATGATGACAAGTGGCAAGCGCTCTCATTTGCTTATCGCTCCCGTCACCATTGAGGGAAAGATAACTAACTTTACTAGAGATCTGCCTGTCGGGGAGCTGGCTTTTAACCACAGCGCATCTTCAGATGAGAAGAGTTAATAAATCTGGGCATGTTTATCTTTAGATTGGGATCTAACAGCGAGCAGAAGGAGATGCTATGGCAGGAGAGCTCTTAAGCAAATAGGATTGGAAGAAGAAAGAGGGGGCAAGAGAAGGCTTTTTTTTGGATTTTTGAGACAAGGTTTCTCCGTAGCTTTTTGGTTCCCGTCCTGGAACTAGCTCTTATAGACCAGGCTGGCCTTGAACTCACAGAGATCCGCCTGCCTCTGCCTCCCGAGTGCTGGGATTAAAGGCGTGCGCCACCACCACCCGGCTAAGAGAAAGCATTTAATTAATAATCCTACAATGCCCCTTGAATATCCTTCCTGTTATGCAGTGGCTGTCACTAGTCCGTGGTCAAGGCTGCTTAGTGACCATTTCCCTGTCTTCGTGTCTCCAACTGTCTGCCCCATGATTCTTGCCAGGGCAAGAAACAGTACCATACAATTTGAGCTGGAGAAAAATCAGCCCATGGTAGGTGTCCACTGTGACAAAACTAAGTGTCCTGTGCAGACAGGTTCTGCTGCCCCAGAATGGACTGGTGCTTGTGCACACTCCTCAGTAGCACTTTCCGGCCCTCTCCTGTGTGCACACCAGCTAGCTGTGGCTTGACAGGAGAGAGCCCTGCACCCTGATGCATTTGCTCTGTCCACGTCCTTCAGAGTGGGTTCTCGGCAGTGTAAACAGATCCCAGAGATATTAATTCTGCTTACCCCAACGCAAGCCTGCTATCAGATAAGTGTTCGCTTAGCAAACACATTTACTGTGCGCCCGGGATGGCTCATTGGTTAGCATTGCTCCTTCCACTTAGAGAAACACATTTTTCCCTCGGTGGGTGGCCCCGCTCCATTCATTGTTCAACAGTCAGCAGCACAGAAATGCCACGGCAGCGGATACACAGCAGCGAGAGGACTCGCCATTGCGGGGAGCACACGGGCTCCACCTGCCAGGGCCTAGCTCACCGCGGCCGAAGGTCACGCAGCTGGCAGGGTTACAGGGTTTCTCTTGCAAAGTGCCCCATTGAGGGCCAGCTTTCCCTAGAGCAGAGGAACCGAGACAGTGAGGACAGCAGAACGCAGATGCTTCACCCTACACAGCGGCTGGGTCTGGCTGCCTATCTTATCTGCTGCCTCATCCTCTGGGTGACTCCTGGTTCCTCAGCCTCTCGCTGCAGACCCTCCTCTACCACAGGTCTCTGATCCCTGACAGTGCTCATCAGTGCTGCCTGATCTGCCCACGCCTACCCTCTTGAGTTGGGAGAATTCCCTTGAGCTACTTGGCATAGTCACCAAGACTTTTTAAGGGCCAGGTCATTAGTAGTATGATGTTCAGGAGAAGTGGGTCCTGGGCACTATCGTTGTCCCTGTGTGGGGTCCCTGTTAGCTCTCGAGTGGCAGAAACGTTTGCCATGCATGATACAGACACACACGGCAATAGACACAGATATAAGATGGGCTTGTCTCACATTACGTCATGTGTTAGCTCCCATCTGACTTCCTCAGCACCGGCGTGGGTGCTGGGTCTAACTCTGTTACACTGTTGTCCTGTTTTTCTAGGCTGTGTATGCACAGTGTCACTAGACCAACGTTCAAATACTGTACATTCACCAGCTCACCACCATACCTTCTGCTTTTACATGGAAGCTGGACTTGCCTACCCGGGGCATAGGTCTGTCATCTAGGCCCAGACCTCGGCTGCTTGCTCCTCCTCCTCCCCTCCAGCCCTCGGAGCAAGCAGAGCTCACTTGTTCTCTACGTGTTTAAGATCCTGCCCTGAGCACAGAGCATGCTCCTGATATCCCAGTGTGCTTTCTATGTCCCGTGTCATTGCTGCCTCGTGGATGGCAGGGGCCACCTCTTAGACCTCCTGTCCAAGCTCTGTGTCCCTCACCTTGGGCAGAAACAGGCACAGCATCTGAACACATTTTTTTTAATCAATTATCTGCAGACACGTCCCTTCCCAGTCGCACCTGGGTGGCTGACGTAGCCTGATGCAGAGGGAACCATGCAGGAGGCCCCAGCAGAGGCTTTGGAGACTTTGTGTGTGCTTCTCACTGGAAATGGGTTTTGCTTTGGTTTAGTTTGGTTTGGGTTTCGAGACAGATTCTTGTTATCCAGCTTAGGCTGTGCTTGAATTCATTGTGCACTCCAGTCTGGCCTTGAGATTGGGATAGTCGTCTCGAGCTCCTGGGATTGCGGGTGTGAACCACCAGTGCTCCAGCGTGTATTGTATGCATTTCCTTTCACTGTGTCCCGTTGACGAGGGTAACCCACTGAGTGATGAAGCTACATTGCTGCCCTTCTGACTGCTTGCAGCATTTATTCAAAACCTGTTGTTACTCATATTAAACAAGAAGATCATGTCTAATAAGGAAATGTTTACTGTCTCTGGGGACCCCCGGTGAAGCAGCAGGATTGCTAGAAAAGGAAGTTAGAATCACTGTCTCTGCCTTCTTCACGGGAATTACAGAGCAGCCAGTCAGTTCCTCTGTTGCTGGGCTGGAATCATTAAGTCTCAGGCAGTTTAGGGTAGCATGGTCACGTCTAGAAACCCAGCTCATGGCTTACGTCCTAAACCCCAGCCACCCACCCAAGACCTCACTAAGGGTTAGACAGTGCAATGCAAAATGGCCTGTGGGCTAACTGTGGCTATCAGCTTTAGCTAGTCTAAAAGGGAAGTTAATTCCAGGAGATTGATGCCAGAATTCTAGCCACAGGTCTTCATGACTACTACTCAGTCTACCCTGGAGCAAAATAACACACTGAGTTCTGCTAGGGGCTTTGAGATTCCCTGTGTGTCTGGGCTTCGATTTGGAACTCTTGCCTCAAACTTTCACGTCTTTACTGATCTTGTTTGGGAAGAACAAGGTGGATGACATATGTCTTGGTTAATTTTCAATCATTGTGACAAAACACCATGACCAAGGCAACTTATAAAGAAAGCACTTCACTTGGGGGTTCATGGTTCCAGAGGGTAGAGGTTATGACCATCATGGTAGGAAGCCTGGCAGCAGGCAGGCATGCAGGCAGGCAGGTATGGTGCTGGAGCAATAGCTGAGAGCTTACGTCTGATCCATAAACATGAGGCAGAAAGAGAGCTGAAAGAAATGACATGAACTTTGAAAACTTTGAAGCCTGCACCCAGTACCACACCTATTCCAGCAAGGCCTCACCTCCTAATCCTTCCCAAGTAGTTCCATCAACCAGGACCATTCAATACATTCCAACATATGAGCCATTCTCATGCAGACCACCACAGAATATGACCTCAATTAACCCAAAGCAACCCATCATATATGAGGCAGACTTTTAGGGGTATACCTATTTGGCTGGGGACAGTTAATCTTGGGGAGGTTGAGTCACACACTAACAACCACCCAGATTACATCTGGGGAAAGGAAGATGTGAATCTGGTGGCTGTAGGCTGTCAGCTCACTTGGCTGAAGTTTCAATCCTGCCTCTTAGGAGCTTTGCAGCCTTGGGAGAACACTCTCCCCACTGTGTCCCCACCTTTCAGAGCAGCTAAGACTGACTACCTTGCTGGCACCTCTGAAGGATCAAATTAAAGATACACCAGCCAGACCCTAGAGCAGGCATAGGAAGGTGCTTGAGAACAGTGGCATCTCTCCACAGTTCTCTTCAGGGGTGAATGTGAATGTGTTTAGAGTTCTACTTAGCAGTTCCTTTTAAATACAATTTACAAAGAGATAGAAAAGAGCCAGCGAGGAGGTGATTTTGGTCTTGTTCCAGGAGTATTTTAAGGCTCTATCCTTTTTGCAAAGTTGACAGCCAATGTCAACAAGTACTTGGTTTGTCTACTCTTTCTGTGGTTTGCATAGTAGGTAGATTGGATGGTTTTCAAAGTTGGGACTTCCTGTTTTTCTTCATCCTTGTTTTTCTCTTTGAATTCTTAAATTTTTTTTTTGTACCAGTCAAATAAACATTCAATACAGTCATATGGTACAAATCTCACGTTCCATATATTTTTGTGAGGATTAAAACTAGGTGACAAAACATAGTTTGTTGTATTCTGTTTACTCTACTTCTGTCTTTGAACGGAAACAATTATCTATGGAGAGACTTTTGTTCTGTATTTTTTTTTTTTTTTGGAAGACTATAGGAGAATCTGAGTGCATCTGTGCTTGGGACAATCTGCTGTGTCCTATTCTGTGGAACTGAAAATGGCCAATGGTGGTTCACACTGGTTATCCCTGTGCTAGGGAGGCAGTTGCCCCTGGGATTCACTGGCCAGACACTCTAGTTGAAATGGTGATGCCCAGGGGTACTATGAGACCCTGTCCCACAGAAGAGTGACAGAGGAAGACACATGAAATCACCCCCCTCCTCTACATGCATAGGCACAAGCAAACACGCTCCCCACAACAAATATCCACCTGCCCACCACACAAATATTAAAAAGGTGAGCAGTGCTTAAGTAATTGTACCTACAGTTGACCACTGGCTTCTTTATGCCCTTGTACACATATCTGCAGATATGCATACACATGTACCTGAACATGTTACAACACGCAAAACACACACACACACACTATACATGTAGAAATTTGTGAATACCAAAAAGCGAGTACATAGCTTAGAAAGGGGGCTTGGTTTTTCAGTCCCCAGGACTCTGGAAGTACAGCATGAGTCTGAGTAATTGCTCTGAATCTGAATGTCATCTGAAGTTCTTAACTTTCCTTTACAGACTACATTTAAGCCATCAAAGGCTCTAGACCAATCCTAATTAAAACCATATCAACTCTGAGTTGGGATGCTTCTTGCATTTAGAATAAATACTACTCTCTCTCACTATATCTATATCTATATCTATATCTATATCTATATCTATATCTATATCTATATCTATATCTATATCTATATAATGCTGGATAAACTGAGATATGGCCATTCCTGTGCAGCCCCAGCAACCTCTTAATGCATGAAACGTGTTTTCCTTCCTGTATAGCCGCACTGGGCACATTCCATAGACCTTTGTTCTGAAGGCTTACCCTCCCCGTTTTGGTCCGCTAGAGTTACAGTCCTAACTGTGGGCCTCGGCTAGCTATCCTGTCCTTGTCTGACTATTGGCCCAGTCCTTGTCCCTCTTGCATATTTCTCTCTGCCCTTCCCTGGCTCCTCATCTTCAGATCATTGAGTCTGTCCACTTTAGGATCTTACAAACGTGCTCTAATCCTAAGTCGGTGTGCCCCAGTTCTAACGTTTGCTAGGTCTAAAAGAAACGTGCAGGACTAAGCTGAGTTGTGATGAAGGTCTGCAAGACCAGCACTCCTGAGGTAGCAGCAGAAGGGTCAGGGATTCAAGGTTACCTTTGACTGCAAAGGGAGTTCGAGGCCAGCTTGGGAGACATATCTCAAAACATCAACCAGCCAAGCAACAAACCAAAGAACTATGGGCGTCCATTTGACACATACAGTACATCTTCCTAGCTCCTAAATCTTGTGTGTCACACCGGCTGTAGAAAGTCAGGATGTCCACGGTCTATAGCAAGCATGATGCTAGACAGATAGGCCGAATCAGTAAGCATAGCTGAACAAGCCAAGTATTTCTGTAAGTAATTAAAAAGTGCCGACAGTCGCTGTGCCAGGATCAGTTATGGGGTACCCTCTGTTGCCCTGCCGGCTGCCTTATGCTCTAGAGACTCCATTGTAACTGTTTTACCTGTTTTAGAGACAAATCGTAGATTAGGTACTGAACTCAGAAAGAGAAGGAACAGGGCCTGAGGAACCGCAGGCTTTGGGGCAGCACACAGCTCCTAACATTTAGCCTGTGATGTCAGAAATCACAATGCTTTCCCAGCAAGTTAAACAGGGAGGATTCTACGCAGAGATGGTGGCATCCCAGGTGAACACTGAGAGCTGTTGACAGTGCACCAACATTTGCTCAAGGGACGGTGGTGTTTATATTTGCACACCAGAAAACACAGCACCTTATTGATTTTGTGTGCCTTGATAAGGCTCTTTATTTCCTCCGGGTTAAGCCAGTGAAAATACCCTCTGGTCTTTGAATAAGTAATGCAGATATATGCCCTAACTTTGCCTTTCTCCTAAAATAGCCGGTATTCACAGCTAGCTGTCTGTCACTCTCTAATTCTTTCTCTCTGCTCATACGCATACCTTTTGCTTACTTCTGTTTTCTCTTGCTACTGGCTCAGTATATTGGGCTTCTGTCCCTTCCTGCTTCATGACTGTTGTTCCCCTCTGTGGAGAAGCCACATCCTTTAGTGTTTTCCTATCAACGGATAGTCATGTTGTTGTTAGCTGTCCGCTGTTGCAGACTGCTGATACACACTCTTGTGTGATGCTGTTCTGCTGGAGTACGTTGGTTTGTTTGCATCCATTTCTGAAGGGGGATTACCAGATCAGGGGGTCAATATACTTTTAATTTTGTTCCTCTTTTCTGTGTTTTCATTTTTTGACCCAGTGTCCCACCCTGTAGAACAAGCTGCTTCAAAGTCCCACACCTCCTGCCCCAGTAGGCGCCGGGATTCCGGGAGGATTTCATCAGTTGTTTTCCATTTTTTAATGTGATGGTGGTGGCGTGGCTGTTTCGTTTTCCCAACTCCCACTGAGGCGTGGCATCTTGTTCCTGGTCGGGCCTCAGTGGCCTCCGTTCTTGAGCCTCCTGCTCTGTAGCCATCGTGTATTGCTAGCCATTTTCTCCTAAAGGAAGTGAAAAAATCATCCTGAGGTCCAAGTGAAAACCCAGATTGCTAGATTACAACTCAGACGCAGACGCCATTACAGATAAATCCAGCAAAGTCTTTCATACATTCCTGTTGTTTTCTCATCAAGAAACAGTGTGACTCTCCAGTTTCTTGTATCTTATTGTCTCTCCTTGAAGAACCAAATGCTACGGTTTGGTTTTTTTTATTAAGAATACTTGTTCTAAGGACTGGCGCGCTGGCTCGGCAGGTAAAGGTGCTTGCTGCTGAGCCTGATGACCTGAGTTTGATACTGAGACCCACCTCCTGGAAGGAGAGCACCAGCTCCCTTGCGCTGTCCTCTGCCCTCCATGCATCTCTGAGACTTACGAATACATGCGCTCACACGGTCAACCAGTGGGAGAGATTTAGAGAATCCTGTTTGAAATGTTCCCAGAATTTTGTTATTTTTGACTCACGAGGGATATTTCACGAGTCTGACACAGCTTTAATAAGCTTATTCGTCTAATAAAACAAGAGTGCTTGTCCATCAGACACAGAGAAAGAATATATGCTTTCAGTGCTCTTGTTTTCCTTGACACTGATTCCTTTTAAATAATAGCTATACAGTAGGGAGTGTTATTAAAGACGATTGAGAGCCTTGTTCTCCTAGCGTACAGTTATATTGCTAATGTCCTAAGTGGTACTCTAATTTCCATTTTACCTGGGATGATTTAATACTTCCACATGTGAGTTCATTTTTCTTTGGGGTCCACTCTGAGTGGCAATGACACAGGGCTCATAAAGACAGCAGTAACCCCATTTGGGCAGTGGGAAACCTTCCAGGGAACTGTTCTCCAGCTGCCAGAAAGATGAAGTGAAAGTAAGGAACCCCGAAACACACCACCTGTGGAAGATTTCGTAGGGTGTGAGCTGCTGCAAGGGCACTGGGCATAACCCACAGGGCCACCCTGGAGGCAGGGGATGCCAGGCCAATGTCCTACTACCACGGGAACATCAGAGTCTTCCTCTGTTTGGAGTCAGTGAGGCCTTGACTGGGGTTGTGCTAACTTCGGTGAATGCCTTTTCCAGGGACCATCATCCCCCGTCCTTCGCAGGAGCCAGCACTGAAGCTCTGTCCTTTCTGCCAAAGAGCTCCCAGGGAGCTATAGTCTAGGAGAGCTGTTGATCTGTTGCTTGTGTGGGCCTTCTGTGCCCAGTCTTCAGAACAGTGACCAAGCCTGGATTTTGTCTTCCTGACTCAAAAAATCAAGTAGAGAGAGATTGAAAAGTATATCTGATGTTGACCCATGCGCTCCACATACATACATGTACACACACATATGGACAGGAGCACTTCCTCCAGATACACACACACACACACACACACACACACACACACACACACACACACACACACTAAAATCAGTAACAACAGCTCCACAAACAATATTTTGAAATAGATGATTAACCTTAGGCTTTGACTCACAGAATTCTGAGCCAAGACATCTATCTTAGAACAGGGTCTCCCACAGCAGGTGCTGGCTGCTCAGCTACTTTCATCACTGTTGTTATTATAGCCCCTGGGTTTCAGAGGGGCCAAGTGCAAATCGTTTGCTACTTAGTGTAAATACATTTACAGAATTCACGGAAGGCCACAGACAGCATCAAGTAGCACTACGTACTTAAGTCAGAGACTAGCACAGCAGGGTGTAGAGATTCTGAGCAGCTCAGTATCCCCAGCCAAGGCTGAGGTGACAGAGTGATCAGGAAAAGTCTGGCCAGCAGGGACAGAGCAAGTATGGAAAGTTCTAGCAGTGCTTAGCCTTCTGTTTACCTGAGTCCCTTTGCAAATGCATGAGCATGCATATGGAGGCCAGAGGCTGACACAACCTGTCTGTCTCTCCGTCATTTTTAATAGAATATCTTTTTTTTTGTTATTGTTTTTGTTTTTAGAGATAGGATTTTTTTTGTGTGTGTGTGTGTGTAGTCCTGGTTGTACTAGAATTCGCTCTGTAGACCAGGCTGGCCTCAAACTCAGAAATCCGTCTACCTCTGCCTCCCAAGTGCTGGGATTAAAGACATACTTCACCACCTGTCTAATAAAATATCTCTTATTTATTCTTCAGCAACATCATACATATAAACAGTGTATTTTGATCATATCCACCCCCCGACTCTCCTGGGTCACCACCTGCAAGACCCTTCATCTTGTCCTCTTCTTTTTTTTTTTTTTTTTTTTTTTTATTTTTTTTGAGACAGGGTTTACCATTCTTGTGCCTGCTGTATTTCATGGGT
>NC_022021.1:42963857-42965768 GCF_000317375.1 Microtus ochrogaster
TGGAACTAGCTCTGTAGACCAGGCTGGTCTCGAACTCACAGAGATCCGCCTGCCTCTGCCTCCCGAGTGCTGGGATTAAAGGCGCCTCTTCTTTTTTTTTTTAATAGATTTATTTGTTTTGTTTTATGTGTATGAGTGGTTTGCCTGTATGTATGTGTGTATATATGTGCACCACGCATGATTCTCGTGTCCTTGAAGATCAGAAGAAGCATCATATCCCCTTGAACTAGAGTTATAGACAGTTGTGAACCACCATGTGGGTGCTAGGAACTGAACCTGGGTCCTCTGGAAGAGCAACCAGTGCTACTAACCACTAAGCCATCTTTCCAGACCTGATCTGCTCTTCTGTTTGTCTTTGTTTGTTTTGGTTTTGGTATCTTGATTTTTTTTTTTAATCCACTTAGTACTGCCTGCTAGAATGTTTGTTTTGATCTGATGGGATCATGTGCAGGAAGCCGTAGCTACAGTGGGTTCTAGAGTACGATGGCCATGTTGTATCTGGTGACATCATTTCACAGTGCAGAGCCCCATCCTCCAGCTCTTCCTTCCCTCTCTGTCCCCTCTTCCATAATGCACCTCCAGGCGCGTGGGGGGAATGGGTATAGATACCCCGCTTAGGGCTGAGTATTCAGTAACACTCGTTCTCAACACTTTGAAGACCATCAGTGGCTGACTGATGCAGAGGGAAAGTCCTCTGGTGAGGCTGAAGGCAGCACTCATGTGTCTGAACAAATACTTATCCTTAGAAAGCACCTTGACAACATGAAATAGCAATTGGTTCTCCCATTCCATGGACCTTCGAGCAAGCTTTGAATACCGACTGCGGATTCAGTACCAACCTCTGGAGCAGGTCTCCAAATCCAATCTAAAGCCTTGGGTTATCCCTGTGACTTTTATACTAGTGCATCACTGGGCTCCATACGAGGGCTTCCTTTCAAGGACCCCGGAGCTCACCAGTTATTAGGGTGGACTTCCTGACTGGTAATCGCCAAAGCCCTCCTCTCCCTTCCTCCTCAGCCTGAAGTATAGGCACGTGCTCCACTGGCAGATTTTTGCTTAGATGTTAGTGGTCTGAAGGAGGTCTCCATGGTGGCATGGCAGACGCTTCACCAACTCAGCCATGACCCCATCCCCTCCTGTTGTTTTTAAACTCAGGTCTGACATGAACAGGTATCAAGTTGACACATTCACCAAGAAATATTTGAGGACCATGTATAAGTATAAAAAGCTACTAGGAAATAAGATGGTTCAGTAAAAATGTGACATCATGGTGAAAAATGAGAGGCTTTTTTTTTTGTTTTTGTTTTAAGAGCACAGGAAGCCTCTAGTGTTTTTCAAAAGGACACTAGAATTTTCATTTTTTCTTGTATTTTTTTTTTTTTTTTAGATAAGCATGTAGCCCAAGAATGACCTTACACTCCTCCTTCTGCCTCCCACCTCTCAAGTGCTGGGATTTTAGTCATGCAAGCAGCTACCAGCAGAATTTTCTTAGTAATAGTCCCTTTTTGTCAAACCCTCCCCAGTTAAATTTGGTGGTTCGTATCTAAATAAAGGAGAGTCGAGGATTCTGTGACACTAAACTGTGTCCTTTCATGATGCAGTCAGTTTTCGAATTAAAACAGTAATTTTAAGAAATGCTTTTTAGTACCACAGATCTATGAAGACACTGAAACACACTGAACACTTCATTACACCTTTCCTGGTGATTGGCTTCATTCATTCATTCATTCATTCATTCATCCATTTATTTATTTATTTATTTTAAAAATATTTATTTATTTATTATGTATACAATATTCTGTCTGTGTGTATGTCTGCAACCCAGAAGAGGGCACCAGACATCATTACAGGTGGTTGTGAGCCACCATGTGGTTGCCGGGAATTGAACTCAGGACCTTTGGAAGAGCAGGC
>NC_022021.1:42965905-43015718 GCF_000317375.1 Microtus ochrogaster
TCTCTCTCTCTCTCTCTCTCTCTCTCTCTCTCTCTCTCTCTCTCTCATAAACTGGCGTTCATGTATCACAGATGACAGCCAACATCAGTGTCATCTTTTGGCTGGACCAGGTCATCTCAGAGTTCTCAGCAAACGCTAAATATGGACCTACATCACAGAGCCGTATTTGACTTCTAAAGAGACCAAACTCATATGCCTGCTGTTCCCGTCAAACCACAGGCTCACATGTGGGTGTCGAGCTCTTGGCTGGAGCTCCAGCTAGACAGAGCTGTATAGACCCTTGAGAAAACAAAACGGAGCTGGAAAACCACCAGGAAGACAAATGATCCAATTTAACTCAAACCACTTTTTAAAATACAGACACACAGAACAATAACAGTGGAAAATTACAGGAACCCAGAATCCTGCGGAGGACTGACATCCAAAAAATGGCTGACCACCCCAATCCTTAGAAGAAGCTGACCCCACAGGTGGCTGGGCCTAACCACGCCCTTCTAATTCCCACAGCTCCACAAATGTCACCTTCCTGAAGAGGTTGAATTCAGGAAAGATTTGTAAACTACCCCGTAACTGTTTCAGGATGTTCTGGGTGTGGCAGGCACCCTGCAGCTTTAGAGGGAACAGTCAGCTTTTATCAAAAGGCTTAGAAAACATCCTGGACCCTCTCCACAAAAAACAAATGACCATCTAGTCTGTAAATCTCATGGTTTCTTTAATCCAAGATGAGACAAATGAAGGAGACATCTTACAAAAAAAAAGGGCTTTTCTCATTGACTATCAAATGCCAACTGGAAACCTTGTAGATGAATTTGGTAAGCCATTCTGAATGAACAGCAAGACGCTTCCCCTGATATGGCCCTGGTCTCTAGGTAGCATCTGAACCCCAGGCTCTAAACGATTCCTGAATTGTGTAGCCACCCCTCTTGCCCTCACAGTCCCTGTCTTCAGAACTTGGGGATCCACAACGGCACACTCGCCCTCTATTATGTTTGCCATTCTGCGGGTTGAACCTGAGGGCTAAGCAAGGTCCCGTGTGTAGCAGGTGAGCATTGTATGAACTCCAGGCCAGGCTACCAACCCCACCACTCAGCTCTCCCGTGGTTCTCTCATTTTCTTTAGGTCTTATCCTTTGAGTTTGACTTGCTTCTTAAGCAACTCAATTCCTCAGCGTGGCTTGACTCTGTCAGAGAATGGTTTGCCCTGTTTTCCAGAACCTTCCAAAGCAAATGATAGGGGGGAGTTGAAAAAAAAAAACAAAACTTATGTCTAAGCTTGCTCTCCCAAGGCTAATCATGTGACCCAATGCTGCATTCTATTTGTGTTCCTGTTACTATGGTTAAGAGACAACAGGGTGTCCAGTTGTGTGGGGTGAGAGTGTGACAGACCAGATGTATCAGGCGACACCCTGCCTATCTGCTCAGCCAATATTAGAACCACAAGGATGGGTGTTCCTATCATCACTTTGTATATTTTAAGTCCATAAAAGATCTATGAAGGATTATAATTTTTTTTTGTAACCTATAAAACCACGCTCCAAACTAGGATTTTACCCATTAATGATCATCCGTAAATTAGAACATTCGACTTTGTTCCTGTGTTGAATTCAGGTATTCATGGTCCTAAATAAATGCAAAGAAACTGGTAGCAACGAGGTCTAGGCACTCATCCTCAGGGTGACCAGAACGCACATTGCACATTGTATTGCAGTAGCGGGGCCTGGGGTGTGCACAACAGGAGAGAGATGGGGAGAAAAGAGTAGGCTACTACAGAGGCAAGAGGCTTCCTCTCGAGTGGACGAGATGTGTGCTATGTAAACCCTGATAGGAGGAAGCCAGCTCAAACAGGGGAAGAGAGCCAGATCAAACAGGAGTGGATACAAGCAAGGGCCCACATAACTTTTTAACAGACATCCCTTGATCTACCTGATCAGACTGGCCTTTCCATTATAACAGGAGAGGGTGAGCAAAGGCCTGGGACACAGGTGTTTTTTTCAGTCTTCTTGTGTTAAGGAACAAACAAACAGGAATTTAATCTCTCCTGAAGTCCTCACTACAGGAGAAGTGGCAGGCCAGGTTCTTCTAAGAGGGAGCCAGGACTCCCATAAGGGTGACTGGAAACAGCCAAGCTGCTGTGAGCCCATGGAGACTGTCGGAGAAGTAGGTTCTTCTCCAAGCTTGCAGGCACAGGTAAAAGACCAGGTAACTAAGTATTGAGTCCAGAGGTATTTGAAGACCTGACTTGTGGGTGTTGATGAAGGTGGCTCACAGTAACTGCTTGAACTCCATGGGTCTGGGATGACAGCAGCCTTGGGGGAACTCGTGATGGATGACGTGTCCTAAAGAATCTCAGTCTGCAGCTTAGCAGGTTTGTCTGGCCTCCAGGTCCCAAGTTAAAAATACGGGGAGTTGCCTGTTGGTGATGGTGCACTCCTTTAATCCCTGGGGAGACAGAGGCAGGTGGATCTCTGAGTTTAAGGCCAGCCTCATCTACAGAGCAAGTTCCAAGGCTACACACAGAGAAACCCTGTCTCGGAAAACAAAGAGTGTTGGACGTTTAGGATTTCCTGTCCTGAACAGTTCTTCCTGGGGAGGTCAGGTTAAACCTATGGAGTTTCATAGTCATTTCCCTAGAGGGCATAGTTTTTATTTTTTAACAAATGTGCTGTGCTTTGGTGAACTTGTATCAAATCATAAGAGCAGATAGGACAGGAGACACAGACGTGCTTGCGACCCCTCGGTGTTTCTGGAAAGTTGTGAGCCTTGCCCTGCACTGCTGCTGGTCTTGGTGTGGATCTGAAGTGAGAGGAGAGACCAGTGCTGTTCCCTGTGGGACTTGGACCGGATCGTGAGCAAGGGGTAGTAGCATCATCTTTAGCATTGTCATGTGTTGGGGTACTAGGAGCTCTGGCTGGTCCTCCTCCCCAGCCACAGCAGCCTCTGCTAGACTTGGCATAAGATGCAGCTGGGTTTCAAGTAGCATTGCCCGGAGGCCTCTGACCTACTCAGTTAGCTTTGCAACACAGCCTAGTCACCTGCCAGCAGGACTGGGCCTGTGTGCCCTTGACAGGCTGGATTTATCCCCCAGAGACCTACATGGAGGATTCTCGGCTTTCTCATCCTTTCTATCTATAGCCTTCCCAGAGATCTCTCACAGGCCACCAGCTTTAAATGCTGTCCCCATGCTGGTGACTACAAAGCAGGCCCACAGGCAGGGCTCGCCTGCATGCCACACACCCGTGGGGGTGCCGCCCCCTCTCCTTCTCCACTGTCCCTATCTTAGTGAACACCGCACCGCTCAACAGCTGCTCAAACCACGAACCTTGGCTGTCATCCTTCTGCCCCTTCACCTCACACCTACCATGAAGACCATCTTCTGCTCTAGTTACCTTCTGGTTCTGTCTGTCTGCACTACCCTCCGTTTCCATGTCACCACCTCTGGTCTGGATTTCCCCAGAGCTCTCGATCACCTCCTGCTTGTGCCCTTTCTCAGCTGGCGACAGAACTACATTGTTTGCCCTACCTGCTATGATCTGCTGTTTCAAACTCTCCTCTTCTGCTCCTCACTCTTTAGACTCCACAGGGTTTGGGCTTCCTGTGGCTCTTTATCAAGCTGGCTTCTCATCCCTCAGGGGTCAGCTCCAGGGCTATCTTATGGAGGGAGGTTCTTTTGTCTCTCTACATGAGCTCCTCCTAGGACGGCCAGCTTGTGGGCATATTGCTTTTCTTCAGGACACATCACAGTGGGTGTCGTTCTCCAGTCTGACCATCCTCTGGTCCTACATGGGCTACCCCTGCCAGCCTGTGGTTCTGGGGACAAAGCAATGAAATGCAGTCTCGGCTCCCTGGAGCTTGTACTCAGAGGCGACAGAGATCTGAGTTGACAAGTGAATATACACTATGCCAGGAGGCGAGTGTGCTGTGAACAAAAGCGGGGGATAGATGGTACAAACAACAGGTGGCGAAGGACGTGTCAGAACCTAACAGATGGGAAGAAGTCATCACAAATAAATGGAAGACGGATGGTTTGTCCCGCGTGCAGTTTTGAAGAAGTGTAAGCTGTTTGGAGGTAGTTAGGTTTGATCCATCTATCAAAAGTGCCTGGAAGATGAGGTAAAAAGTTACGTGTGTAAACAGAGCCATAAAGTGAAACAAAATAATCTTATTACAGGTGAGTAAATAGCAAAGGCTAAAGACGGGTGCCATGAATTCAGGGGAATGGTCAGTGGAGCTTCACCATAACAATATTCCGATACGAAGAAAATCATAAAATTAATAATTTGGTCAGCTTGCAAGAAATGGCTACTAATGGCAATAAAAAGAACTAAAGCGTTAACACAGCACATACAAATTCTGAAGCGTTTCATACATTTCAATGCTAACGTCAGGATAAGTTTTTTTGTAAGTGAAGTGTGCATTTATCAACGTCACCGCAGACGTTCGATCAGTGGAATGTCTTTCGGGCGGGCCATAGCATCTCGTAACTAAACATCCTCCTCTTTGTCCTTCCTAGTCTAGTAACTGGTGCTCTGAGCACAGCCTGTCTGAATCTCTTCCCGGGTCGTTTGACCCACTCAGCAGTTAGTGATCAGAGCCGATTCAGGCTGAAGTCTGCCTGTGTGAATCCCGTGCTCTTCCCTCAAATTGCGGCAATTGCTGGACTCCTGAAACTTCTCAGCCTTGCCAACAGCTGTCATTAGCTATGCCTGTCTTCTTACCTCCCTCAGCTCTAGGTTTAGGACTCAAATCCGGAAATAGCAAGTACAGCCGGGACTGATGGATGGTTGTGGTTGTTTGTTTTTCTAACAAAACCCATCAGTTTGTCAAGAACACATGGAAACACATAGGTATGGTACTAAGTGTATTTGAAACTTGTGCTAAATAATGCCATTTAAATTTCAACACACTCTTATGGACTACAAAGAAATAGTTCACTGGCTGGTGAGACGGCTCAGCAGGACAGGGTGCTTGTCGCCAAGCCTGGCAACTCGAGTTCAGTCCCTGGAACCTACATGGTGGAAGAAGGGACCCCCACTTCTACAAGTTGCCCTCTGACCTCCACATACATGCTCTGGCACATTGACACAGGCACATGCATGTGGGTACACACACATACACACACCAAATAATAAATGTTAAAAATATATTTAAAATTCAAAATCATAGACTTTAGGGAAGATGGGGGATTAATCTATGCCAGCTCTAAGAGACTGAGAAGGGGTTTTATGGTAAAATGTTGGCACTGTAGGTTGTACAGGTTCTGGACAGCCAAGAAGGAATTCCATGGTGTAATGTTGGCACTGTGTATTCTATGGGTTCGGAGCAGCTGAGAAGAGATTCCATGGTGGATGCTACGGGGTCTGGGAGGCTGAGAAGTTAGCAATTAGAAACTGTTCTGAGTTGACTCTTAGTGGAGTAAGACCTGAGGAGAATAGATTCTTGTACATTGTAAATTAATGAGCAAGCAGGAGAGGGAGCAAGGATTGGTGTCTGCTGAAGTCTACTTCCAGGTCCCACAGGCAGCTGTAGCGAAGTGGCCCACATGGAAGCAGGGAGCTCGTCCTCCTGACTCAGGACCATCAGTTCTTGGCATCCTGCCACCTGGGGATCTGTGAGCTGTGATGGATGCCTCTGACATCCATCACTGGTTCACAGTGGACTAGTCGGGCTTTTTGGGGGGCTTCCAGCTCATGATAAAACAACATAGAGACTTATATTAATTATGAGAGCTCAGCCTTCACTTAGGTTTGTTTCTAACTAGCTCTTATAACTTAAATTAACCCATTTCTATTCATTTTCTTTCTGCCTCGTGGCTTTATTGCCTCATCTGTACTGCCCATCCTGTTTGCTCTGAGTCTCCTGGCCTCTCCACCTTCTTCCCAGCATCCTCTCTGCCTAGAAATCCCGCCTAGCTATTAACCATTCAGCTTTTTATTAAACCAATCAGAGCGACACATCTTCATAGTGTACAAAAAGATTATTCCACAACAGGGCCCTCCTGTCAAACGTAGGATTTATTACCTGGGGATTTCTTGGTTTTCAGTTTGCACTATGGTGTTAAGTTATTTGATCTGCTTTGATAGAGGGAAAAATTTGCTTCTTAAAGAAAGCGAACAAACAAAAACAAAGAGTTATCACTGCTCTACAACACACTAAGAAGGTTCTTGTGGATAATTTCAAGTTATTACAGGGGGAAAGAAAATAGAGATAGATTTGAAAACACTTGTCAAAAACTAGCATTGCGATTCCCAACTTTGTCAGCAAAAGAGCAAATTCTTCAGCTGTCGTCCATTTTTGTTCTGGGCTTTTCTAAAATTGTTGCACACGGGGGTATTCCCTACAAATGCTTCTTCCACTTCCCAGTAGTCCCTGCATAGCATGCTCAGCTTTGGATGTGTTCACTGACTCAGCAGCGTCTCTAGGAAAGATAGAAACCAAGTGTCGGTGAGGAATTGAAGCCCCTGAGTTTTGTAAAGCCTGCACTGGACAGTGTGTTATGTTAAAGACGAGGCCTTCAGAATAATTTTCAGTAGAACATGAAATACACACACACACACACACACACACACACACACGCTTGCGCGTGTACACATGCACTCACATAATAGCATGTTTATGGTCTGAATACATTTTATAAGCACTTGACATTCAATTATAACTGGAAGGGTTTCGTCCCTACTTAATGGTACATTACCTAAATAACATACTCTACATCTGACAGCCTTGAAGCCAGTGGAACGTAGAATGAGTTTGCTTTGCTAAGGTTTAGAGTGATGGTTCTTAAACATGGTACGTCTGAAGAGCCACTGCGGGTTTGTCTGTGGAGTCCAGCTTCTCTTCTCTCACAAACGCCTCTGCTCACTTAGCGGTCAGCACGCCATCTTTAAAGAGGATTGCAAAGTGGCGCTTAGGCTGTGCCACAGATGTTTGTAGAGAAAATGGTGAACTACTGTCTGCTCAGTAGGAATGGGGCAGACAGGGGAAGAGCGTTTCCGCTTGGAGTTAGCGTACAAACACAGCTTTTATGAACGTGGTCTGCGTCTGGCTGAAGGGCGAGCAGCGAGCACCACAGGTGAAGGCTTTAGGGTGTCATTGTTTTAAAGGCTGCCTCTGTGGTGGTGGAAACGTGTCATTAGACTTTAGTAAATGCTGCTACAATGTAGGGCACAAAGAATGAGTCTCCTGTTGACTACAGATGAGATATGGCTATGTGTTGATATAGGTTCATCACGTATAGCCAGGCTCGTGGGGGAGGTGCTGTGTTTTCGGGGGAGGGGACAAGAGAGAATTGCCTTATCGTCACTCACTTTTTCCAAGAACTTAAAACGACTCTAACAAGTCTGTTATAGACGGCGTATAACTGCTGTGTGAAGGGAGGGGACAGTCTAAAGGGAGAGGGCGGTTGGAGGGGAGCAGGAAGGACAATGTACTGCATGCTTCTCTTACGTGGATCTAGATTAACAACATACACACGCGTGTGACATGAGAGCACAGTGGGGACCCCTTCAGGAGGAAAAGTGGGGGTCAGAGAAAAGGGGTCAGGTGAAGGTGGGGTGGGGGCAGAGAATATGAGCCAAGTAGCCCTCGCTGGACTAGAACTCAAGAACCTCAAGCTGGGATCACAGGCATGAGTTACCATAAGTTAGGAGTTTTAAAACACCAGCTTTTAGGTAGTACTCTTAAAACTGCCTTTTTGATCCTCAGAAATACTCAGGTTTGTTACTTTTTCCAGTGGACAGGTATCTCACCCCCAAAAGGTACTCAGACTGATGCTAATATGGGCAAAAAAGAAAAAGGAAAAGAAAAACCGGTATTTTCTACGAACTCAGGAGTGTAGACTCACCTTACACACTGAGCGTCGTCTAGCCCAGAAAGTGCATCTGCCAACTTCCATGTGGGAGGTGGGATTCTGCAGAGATGTGGCACTGTTTCTCATGCTGGCCTTGGCTCTTCTCTCCCTTGCAGGCCTTGAACCGGGGCATCGCTGCAGTCAAGGAAGATGCTGTGGAGATGCTGGCCAGCTATGGGCTGGCGTATTCTCTGATGAAGTTCTTCACAGGGCCCATGAGTGACTTCAAAAATGTGGGCCTGGTGTTTGTGAACAGCAAGAGAGATAGGACCAAAGCCGTCCTCTGCATGGTGGTGGCCGGTGCCATCGCTGCCGTCTTCCACACCCTGATAGGTAAGGCTCCTGCCACCAGTGAGCTTTTCATTTTGGTCGTTTCTTTCTCTCCTCAATGCTTGAAATATAGTTGCAGGCTAAGTGGCTTCTTTAGCGATTATTGAACCTTTCTCATAAAAAATTTCGGAGGATAGAAGGATTTAAGTTTGTGCTCTCCTAAATCAGTAAAATTTTAAAACAGTTTTTTTTTTTCCTAAATCTAGTTTTGTGCCTCTGATTTCCAAAGTCAGAGAGTGAGTGGTTTCATCCATAGGCGAAATCTAAATAGTATTAGTACCTAATGGTATTTAGCTTAGACATAGTACCTAATAATAGCATTCCAGGAGGTGGACAAAATAGCAGACACACTCTCATTATTGCAACTCAAGAATAGAAGTATGGTGGCTGTTATTTTGAATTTGTGCTTATCACCATTGAGAACCAATCAATGACAGGTTGTTTCATTGAGATTAATTTTCTCCAGGGCTTCTGGATGCTGCTTTACTCAAAAGCATGCCTGAATACCTTTGCAAGGCTGTTCCTGCAACAAGAAAGCTAGACCCCAGCTACAGCATGCCTGAATACCCTTGCAGGACTGTCCCTGAAACAAGAAAGCTAGATCCCAGCCACAGCATGCCTGAATACCCCTGCAGGGCCGTCCCTGCAACAAGAAAGCTAGATCCCAGCCACAGCAGCTATGCACATGCTCCTGAAGACTCAGAAAAGCATGTAGTGTCAGGGCTAGGCTGCTCCTTCTGCCTTCTTGGTGGCACTAGAACCTATGGGGGTGCGGTTTCAGAATATCTTGGCTTTAAAACAACTCTGTCTACCTGGTGTAAAACTGGCAGGGCACATCTGTTGAAAGCAGTTGCCTAAAGCACTTTGAATGGTACTTCATGAGCCCGCTGTGTACCTTAAGTGTGGCTGGCGGTATGAGAAGCATGAATGTCAGGAAGTAGAGGAGCCAAAGGATTAGCCCAAACCACTTACCCTCTGTTCATTCATAGAAAGCCAGTGTTTACTCACAATTGTGAGTAATTATGCATTTGTGAGTCGGAGAGTAAATAGGAAAAGGGCCTTCGTGGTTTTCCTTTCTTCTATGGCATAGAGCAGCAGACAGGAGAGGAAGTCTGCTGGTGGGTGTATTCAGCGGAGCGCTGATAGCCATCACTTCATTTGCACTTAGGAGCTCAGGGAGTGGGCAGGCAGAGCTGGGTGCCTTTCTTTCTATCACTGATGCCCTAATGAGGGTTTGGACACAATTTCTGCAGCTACATTGCATTTGTCATTTCCAAAGTCAGCGTATGTATTGAGAAAATGTCATTTTAAAATAAGGGTCTTGCCTAAATAAGTAAATTAATTCATTTTTGCTATTTTATTTGGACCCTAAATACATCCAACGTCCCCTATTTTAGCCACAGTTATATGAGACTTTGGGATGATAGCTCATGACTGTCTGTCAACTACCAAGAAAGAGAAAGACTGAACAGACTGTGTTATTGACAGCCATGAGGAAAATATTAACTCTAAGCTTTACCATCTTATCGTACGGTATTGTCTTATGAATCCAAGGCACCTTAGACATGTCCTATAGCTCAGATTGACCCTGAACTTCTGACTTCCCTGTTTTACCCTTCAAAGCTCTGGTTACAGGCGTGCACCTCCACGCTCAGGTCAGGCAGCAATGGGGATGCACCACAGGGCTACATAACATAAACATAACAGGCAAACATTTTCCCTGCTGAAATATAGCCCGAGCCAATTGTTTTTCCATTTTAAAAATGGAAAATTTAAAGCAATAAGATCTTAGATTTAAATCAAACATATTCTTTTATCTCACTTATGCTAAATAAATATTTTTGCTACTCTTGACTTTTTTTTTAACAGCTAATACTTCTATTCCTTTTACTTCTCTCTTAGAAGTACACAGCAGTTGATTTTGAACCCCCACTGCTAGACTCTTGGTTCCCTGTGCGACATCTCTGGCAACCCCACGGGTGAATCTCTCCCCTTTTTGCTCTTTTGTACCAGGCTTCTTTGCACACATTCTTCTCTGCTTCTCCTTGCCGGCATTTGTAATATCTTTCCTGGTCTTCCGTATTCTGTACCGCAGCTCTCCCTCCTCCCAGACCCTACCTCCTTTCCTTCCTATTTTCTCACACAGTGCAGTTTCCTGCTCTAGGTACATTTTACCTGTGTACACCGAAACCCACTTTCACCTCTTAGCGAGGGTGCAGACAGTCGGCTCCTAGCTAGGCTTGTAGCAAGGGACACTGACTCAGCTGTGAAAACCCACATACTCACCTCTGCTTGAGTTGAGAAGCCATGGTGTGAGCCCCGTGCCTTCCATCATCTACGTCGGGGCAGAGACTGAGTGGGCAGCAATTCTTACTTATCATGTACGCCCTGCCTGGTCAGGACATGCCAGCAGGAAAACCATAAGCTGAAACGCACGGAACTTTGTAATGCCAGAATAGAAATATGCAACAGAGAAATCTGGGCATAAGCTGAGCTTCTCTGTATTCTTTTCTCAGACAAAACTAGACTGATTTTCACCACTTTAATGAACTCAGCTCTTTTCCTCAAGTCCGTGTGTGTGTGTGTGTGTGTGTGTGTGTGTGTGTGTGTGTGTGTGTGTATGTATGTATGTGTGTACATGAGCATATGCATGTAGGTGTATGTGCATGTGTGTGCATGGAGCCAGAGGTCAACATGAATTGTCTTCTTTAGCCCCCACCCCTAAGCCCAACACCATTTTGTCTTGTTTGTTTCGAGACAGGGTCTATTCCTGTACCTTGGCTCACCAACCTGTCTAGTCTGGCAGGCCAGCAAGCTCCACGAATGTTTTTGACTCCCCCTCCCAACACTGGTGCTGTCAATGTGCCCAGCCACATAGCTTTTTACATGTCACGGGAGATCCCAACATGGGCCCTCATGTTTGTGAAGCAGGCACCGCGCCATCTCCCTGGCGCAGCTTTACATGGTGTTTATAAGGACACCCAAGAGCACAGAGCAAGAGGGCACCTTTCTTTTGAGGGTTGGGCCTGGAGGTTCACACAGACTGGCTCTGAAGGGGCTAATATATTAGAATAGGACCTCTTCAAAGGTTTTCTTAGTCATCTGTCTAATGCAGTCAAGAATTTGACCGTCTTCTCTATCAGTTTGCCAATGCTGCAGTTTAAAGCGAAAGTAGGGGGAGCATTTGCTGAGCGTGGGTGTGGCCCCAAGTTCAGTGCCTCGTACTACCAAAGGGGTGTGTGTGGGCGTGTATCTGTGTGTGTGTGCACATGTATGTGTGTGTTTGTGTGCATGCATGCATGTGTGTCTGTGTCTGCCTGTTGTCTGTCTGTATCTAAGTCTCCAGTGCTCACTTCTCTATTAATGTAATCTACTATTTCTATCTAGCATTTGATTTATAGTTAAGCACTGCCATATATTTTCGGTGGTTTCTTTCAGTTCATGGCCAAATTTTATGGTCCCTTTTCACTTCATTCTTTGCTTCCCCTGTTGGTGTCACTCTTTGAGATATTAGTTACTATCCCCAGTGTGAGGCCTTCTTCACATTTGGTAAACGTTCTCATGCACAGAGTTCATCTGCGATTCTGTGAAATGATGTTAAGAAGGATGTGGACCACTTCACCTGTGCAAATGCACCATCTGTATAATTGGTATCTGTCTTCCTCTTTAGTCCATAATTTACCCTCCTGGGGACTGCAGAAGAATGGGAGTTAGAATTAACATTGTTTCCCTCCCTTCAGATGGCTCAGCCTCCACCTCTCAGTGTTCAACAGAATGTGTACTGTACCTTAAGGAACTAGAAGTGAAATATGTGCAAAACACAGTGACCAACTACACGCCTCTCCCCAAGTACATGTAGCCAGTGGTAAAGTGTGTGTGTACTTCAATGTCCATTTCTAGATCTCTAGCATGAGCTGATTTCTGCCAGTGAGAGCTTTGAGAGACAGTGGAGTAAACCAACGGCAAAGAAGAGGACCTTTCGCACCCCAGACTTGAGAGGGCTTAGGGCCTGGTAGTAATAAAACAAAGGACAAGCCCTTGGAAAGGAAATGAAGAGAAGGTGGACGTAGCCATGTGTTTATAACACAGAGGAAAGGGGACAAAGAAAATGAGTCTAGACCTGAATTTAACAGGTATGGGATGACTGCCATGTGCTGGAGCCAGAGTCAGTAGCCAGCCAGAGCTTAGAGCCTGAGCCCAGGAAGAGATCTGCTGGACACAGGGAAACCAAAGAGCGTCAGGAAGGGAGAGGGTAAGGCAGTGGGGAAGAGCAGTGTAGAGCTAGGAAGCCAGGAAGGGAAGTGTTGTGATGGGTGCCTAATATAGATGCCTTTTATATGCCTTTGCCACCCGTGGGCATGCTTGTGATGCCTCAGGGGTATCCACATGGAATAAGGCAGATTTACGCTGTGTTCACGTATGTTAAATTAACCAGTAGAGATCTCTGTGCTCTTACTGTGCATCTTTAAACCCCGTGGCCTCTAAAAATCTTATTTCACATTTAGAAAAATCGGCTGTTTTCTAGCTGTGCTTTATGTCCACGGCGTAAACGGATGCCTCGTTTAGCTAGGTCTCTAAGATTATTTTGTAAATACTGTGTGTCATTCCGTGATGTTTCCAAAGACTGCAGAAACACTAACAACGAGCATGAATTTTAAGAAAGTGACTAACGTGCCCAGTCTTTTTAGTATTGATGCTAATGGTTACTGACCCCCCCCCGGGGGGGGGTTATCTCCACTCAGAGGGGCTTCAAGTTGAACCGTGTCCATATCTGAAAAATTGACTACAGACTTGGCACCTTAGGTTCATCAAGCTGGTGTCATCTCTGGGCACCACTTAGTGCCTACAAGACTGCTGATGTCATCTTTGTGCACCAGTTAGTGCCTACAAGAGTGCTGATGTCATCTCTGTGCGCCAGCTAGTGCCCACAAGACTGCTGATGTCATCTCTGTACACTAGCTAGGGCCCACAAGACTGCTGATGTCATCTCTGTGTGCCAGTTAGTGGCTACAAGAGTGCTGACATCATCTCTGTGTGCCAGCTAGTGCCCACAAGACTGCTGATTTCATCTCTGTGCACCAGCTAGTGCCTACAAGACTTTTGACATCATCTCTGTGCGCTAACTAGGGCCTACAGGACTGCTGAGGTCATCTCTGTGTGCCAGTTAGTGGCTACAAGACTGCTGATGTCATCTCTGTGCGCCAGTTAGTGGCTACAAGACTGCTGATGTCATCTCTATGCGCCAGTTAGTGGCTACAAGACTGCTCACTGGATGCTCTTTGTTGTGTCATCTGTTGTTATTGCTCTTGTCCCAGGAAAGGAAAGAACCTGCTGTGGGTCCTTCTCATTGCCTGGGCGGTAGCTAATGTCGTCTTCTTTCTTCATGCTTGTTTTCCGACTTTCCTTTCACTTTTCACCACTGGAGAGTGAGGCAGGCATTCTCTCTTCCCTGACAGTTCTGCACATGGGTGTTGGTTTCCAGACATAGCTGATAGCTGGAGCAGATTGCACATAGGCTTTTCCTCTAAGAAAGCCTGGTAGAACTCATGAGGGAAAGATGGTCCCGGCTCTTACTTAGCGACACCCCGCCGACCGCATGCCATGGAGCAGATGCGTAGACAGCTGGAGCTGTGCTGGACTTGGAAGACTTTACATCTCGGAGTCTCTGTAGCTGTAAAGTCCCTGTCAGCCCCCTGCACACCCACAGCCTGTCTCTAGCTATCTGAACCACACGAGATTTGAACGTATGTGTTGGGTGGCTGCCACTCAGCGTCCCCTTGGAGTTTAGTCATAGCCGGAACTTCTTCCTGGAGTCACAGACTGCAGCGACAGGGTTTGCCACCACCACATTTGAATTAAGCCTGGCAGTCATGAGGCAGGTAATATCCCATCGCTTGCTCTTAGCGAACCTGTAGTGAGGACAGGTCACTGACCTGATATTGTAGGTAGTTTTGGTTGAGCCTAGATTACTGTCGTCCACTGTGAGTCTTTCTGGCTTCCTTGTTCATGCAGATGGAGGAGCTGTTGAGTGCCTTTAGCTTTCTTTACATTTGTTCCCAGTGGGGAGCAGCTTCATGCTCTGAGGGAACCTAGGGAGCCAGCAGGGGAACTGAACACACACAGGCTCGTATTGTGGGTAACTAAAATAATTTCTAGTAATTTATAGAATGTTCCTTCTATCTGGCTTAGCTTTTCAGATTTCCCACTTACTCATGAATCACAGACCAGCCCTAGGAAAGGTGGGTGGGTGCCATATAGAAAATCACACCAATCAGAGTATTAGGAATAAGCCATTTCGTTTATTATCTGACAACTCACCATGGGGTCAGGGGATGTTGCTCAGAAAGTGGAATATTTGCCAAGCTCCATATGTGAGCCCTAGTGTGGTGCTGCACACTTGTAATCCTAGCACCTGGGAGGTAGAAGCAGGGGGACCAGAAGAGCCGTTACATCCTCATTACAGCATGAGTTTGAGCCCTGCCTGGACTTCATCAGACGTTGACTCAAAATAACAAACAATAAAGAGAAAACAAAAGCCATCCAGGACTTGGTAGCTTAAAAGGCAAATGCTCACTTTTGTTCTACCAATCATGGCTGTCCGGGGGATTCTTCTGGACTTTACTGGACTCGCATCCCTGTGGGCAGTTAAAGATCAAGGTGTGACTTAACCAATATTGAGGGTGCTCTCTGAGGATGGCCCTGTGACCTCTGCTGAGCTCCTTTCCTTCCTAGTCCAGTAGCATTGTCTGGGCTTCTTTGGATGGACGTGGCTGGGCTCCAGCTGTCAGGGTGAAGGCAAGAACATTCTGAAGTCAGGAATCAGAGACACTATAACACTACTGGCTGACCAGAGCATATTGCTGCTCAGCCTCGGGTCAAGGGATGAGCACATAAACTATACAGCATGTGGCAAAAGGAGCCAAAAAGTCATAAAGAACGTTGCTATAAAGGGGTGGGAAGATCTGAGAACACTTTTACAATCCCTTCTTTTGGGCATGATGGATTTATCAATGTTTTCAATCCATAGTTATCAAAACCCAGGTTACATCCTGGTTTTTCACTCAGGAATAGACATACCCTCCAGTGAGAAGCCAATACCCATAGTAATTTACACTGATCCCCACTTTGCCAAGTGTTATACCAGCGAGGCTTTGACTCCCATACTACAATCTTATATTCAATTGCTTACCATTATACATGGTCCCAGGGTATTGCTCCAAGGACTTGGCCTTATGTGCATCTCCCATCCCTATGCTTTCTGGGCAAACGCTGCCCGGGACGGAATGTAGTTGAGTTTATTATATATCAGCGTCCCAGTCATGTACAGAAAGCTGCCTCCTTCATGGCTGGGTGATTGGCACAGCGCCTCATCTGAATAAGTATTCAGTGCATATTTGTTGAGGCGATTTAAATGTGGTTTATCAGCCATGTAAACACATACTCTTTGGAAGCAACACATACATTAGAGACCCAAGATGAACGTGCAGGCTCCTACAAAAACCCTCCTAAGTAGGACTCAGTGGGTCAGTAAATGGTCCTGGAGAGACTTTTACCCATCGATACCTTAGAAATTTGAATTAGAACAGGCGCTCTACCTGTTGTGAATTTTACATCTTGGAACTGAATATATTATAATGTTTCTGAAATTGATGGGGTCTCAGTTCCCAGAAGATATTCTTTATTAGACTTTTTTTCATTAATATGAATATTTCACAGTTTGCTATAAGAGCTGGTAACTACTAGTCCTGCAAGTTTGAGAACCACTGATTGCAAAGGGGATGTTCTCAGTTGGCTGAGATCATTTAAAGGGCCTTCCTCTCTTTGTTTGGTCTAGTTTTGAGCCTCCTACCAGTCCATAGGTCAAGTCAGTGTCGTCCTCCTGCTGTTTGCAGTCATAAAGCCTGGGTCATCTGCTCAGAGGCTCTGTTTAATTTGTTTTATAGCTCTCTCCTCTTCAGGAGGAAGACTAGTTTGCAAAGCAGTCTTGGTAAGGCAGTTGTTAGGAGCTGAAGCCTAGTAAATAGCCATTAGGGACTATGCAAAGCATTTTACACAAATCACCCCAGCCACCAGCTTTGGCTGAGCTGGAACTAGCTCAAAGGCTGGCCCAGGAGGGTGGAGCTGGGGACAGAAGAGATGAGGTGGAAACAGGTCCTGGGATTTTATACACACAGTATCCAGGTGGGAAAAGCCTGGATTCTTCTCCCACAGAAAGAGTAAGTAAAAAAATCTGAGGAAAAAAAAAAAACTGTCTCTGACCTCCAGGTTTCCCCTTTAGTAGCTGAAAGAGGAAGGGTCTAAAGCAGAAAGAAGCAAAATAGCCCTTGTGCCCGTGAGTCCCAGATGCCCTGAAGCTGGGCCCATGGAGCCAGGCAGGCCCTGGGAGCTGGAAGAACAACAGTGGTAACTTACATTCCCGAGACAGTGCCGAGAGAAAGGTTCAAGAACCCCACTGTCCTTAAGCCGCCGTTAACCCAGATATCTTACACAAAGTCCCCATCTTGCTGCCACAGTTAAAATACATTACTGCCAGAGTCAGGGCGCTTGCTTCCGTAGTGTTCCCTATTCGCAGGTAGCAGGTGCAGATCACACGTCTTTCTGTCAGCCACACACATTCGCTGCCCATCTTTCCTTGCTGCCACGCCTTCCTTGGAACCCAGCTGTAGTCATTAGGAGGGCTGCCGTGTCAAAACACTACAGCTTCTGTAGCTTCAGCGACAGAAGTGTACTACAGTCTTACAGCTCTGCAGACAGCAAGTCTGAGGTCAAAGTGTAGACAGGGCGGATTCCTTCTGAGCACTTTGAGGGACAGCTGCCCTCTGCTTGACCTTTGGTTTTGAGACTTTCCTGGCAGCCTTTGGCGTGAGACTGCATTGCCCAGTCTCTACCCTCACAAGGATTTTTTTTTCCTGTGCATAGCTGTCTTTGTATCCAATCTCTCCCTTTTCACAAGGTCACTGGTCATGTTGGGTTGAACACCCACTCCAGTATGACTTCATCTTATTATATCTGCCATAGTCCTGTAGCTACATAAGGTCACATTCAGAGGTCCGGAGGTTGGGACTTTGATGTTTGAACTTCAGGGAGACATGGTTTGCCCATGTCACTGTCGTTCTGGCCCTCAGCCCTTCCCATGGTCCCCAGCGTCGGGCCTTGTAGTCAAGTCTTGTCCGCTGGCTTGCTCCATGGACTGTAACCTTTATCAGGGGATTTTCGCTCGCCAGCTATTCATAGCGGGCCCCATGCTCTTGCCTGTGGCATCGCTGACCTTTCCATTCCAGTGATTTCTGCCAGAACAGGGACGTTTGTATGGGTAGGTCAAGACTGTCTCCCCGCAAGACCCTGCACAAGTGAGCATTTGCCGATGACATAAAAGCACACACGGAGATAAATAGCAGCAATGATAAAGAGAAAATGTCCACGGCTCTGCCCCCAGAGTAGATTGTGTGTGGGATGCAGGATTCTTAACTTCCTGGCTTTGTGTTTCCATCAGCTGACCACCGGGCTGGTTGTACCACACTGCAGGCCAGACTAAAGCTCTCACGCTGCCTCCCAGGGTCAACTCGGGCCTCCTGTCTTTGCCTCATCTCTGTCAGCTTCTGATCCAGATGGCAGATCCGAGCACAGCTGTCCTTCCCCACCCCTTGCTGTGACAGTCTCATGTTCCCTGAGCTTCTCTTTTGCTTCAGGGTGTCTTCTCCCTGGGCTTCTCTTCTGGCTCCTCGGTGGCCTTGATAGACTTGCCGCTCTCCTCACCCAACACCCTTGCTCACCTTTGCCTCTGTCAACCTCAACCCTGACTTGTTCTCTGGACATCAGAACCATCTTCGCTCCTTCAGCTGCGTGCCCTCTGTGACCTCTGCAATTCCCAGTGATACATTTCGGGTTCCTAAAAGTCACTTTTTTAAGGTCACATTACTACAAAATCCCGTGTGACTCAAGACCAACCCTGACAAAAGAGCGTTATCTCCATTGACTGGTTTGTGTGGTGATAAGTCACCCCCCAAACTCCGACACGGGGGTCTTATTTTTCCCTTGACTCCGTTGTGAATTCAGAGTTGCATCTAGGTGTCACGTGCATGCACAGCCATAGTTGTGAGAGCTGGTGTGGTAGAGCCCTTGTAAAGCCTTGAAGAACATCGGCAAAAAGCCTTGAAGAACATCTGCACATTTTTGTCTTAACCGCATCTGTGAGCTCAAGCCTGCAGTCTTTGCTGATGGCATCTGTCAGGATCCTCCATGCCTCTATCTTTACCTCTTATCTGTTGGGCTTGAATATGCCCTGTCTATATGTTGGGGTCCCTCTGTGCTTCACTTCCACACCATGACCAGTCTGGATGCAGGAGGACTCCCCAAATACCCTCTGGACATCTCTTTCTATTACACAATTTCCAGTACCGGACACCCTCCTCCCAAAGCAGTGGCATTGCACACTGTCAGGTGTCAAAGCTTGTGCTGAAAACAAATGCTAAGTTCCAGAAATTTTCTCTTTTTATTTATAAAATTAAATATTTAGCTTTGGCTATTTCCACCGAGCAGTCAAATGATACCACAGATGCGCAATAGGAAATTGGGTAAACCAACTCACTGAGAGTCGTTCAGCGAATGGGAAGACACCATTCAGAGTTGCTGTGGTTTAGAAGGGAGTGGGCAGTCTGACCTCCTTAGGTATGTGTGTTGAAACTCACATGCTTACCAACATACCAGTAAAAGTACTGGGTAGCCGGCAGCTCCGCCCACCCACTGGCAGAAGAATGAGATTCTGTGTGGGTCTCTGATGGTGTTTTTTTGACTTCCTTACAACAAGCAGATGTGACATTTCAAATTGTGTTCAGTGTTTTCAGCAAAAATCATGTAAACTAGCTTTTTCTAAACACCATGTCTGTTTCGGTCCCTTGTAGCCTACAGTGACTTAGGGTACTACATCATCAACAAGCTACATCATGTGGACGAGTCTGTGGGGAGCAAAACACGAAGAGCCTTCCTGTATCTCGCTGCCTTCCCTTTTATGGACGCTATGGTAAGCAGAGAAACCGTGCGCTTTCCTTTTTCTTAACGGCTGAACATGTTCATCATAGAATTCCCTGTTTCGGGCATTTTTTATGTGTCTGGTTCAGTGGCAGAAGAGCATTCGTGTTTCTGTGCAAGCGAGCACCTTTATGTCGCATATTATAGCTGTTCCCATTAAACAGGAATTCCACCTCGCCACACCCTCTCCCAGAAACCATGCGCTACCTCCCATGTCTATGAATGGGACCCCACTCACGGGGACCCAAACTGTGTTCATTCTCTCATGAGTGGCTGATTTTATTATGGATAGCATCAGTGTTCTCTCTGTGCTACAGAAATTGTCAGGATTTCATCCCTTTATGAAGCAGAATGATATTTCCTTGTCTAGATAAAGTTCATTTTGCCTATGTGTTCATTTATATCCTTCTCCATGTTGGCTACTGCGAGTAAAACCATGGATGTGAGTGTACAAATATCCTTTGAGTCCCTGCTTTCAGGTCTTCGGGGTCCACGTCCAGAAGTGGAAGTGTTAGATTGTCTGGTAGTTACATATTTTTTGAATTTTTGAGGCGCCATCGAGCTCATTCCCACGGCAGCTGAACATTGTCACCTAGACTGTAGGTGGGTTCCAACGGACCCTTGAGCTTTAACCGGTGTCTCATCAATTTATCATACATACATACATACATACATACATACATACATATATATATACATACATACACACACACACACACATACATATATCTGCCACAAAGCCTAGCAGGCGGCAAGAAAGCACAATTGGAAGTTTTGATTCAATTGTTTATTCTGGTTGGTTCAGTAGCAGGAGATGAGGCTAGCTTTCTCATACACTGGCTGCCCGTGTGATGCAAACCTGCAGGTTTCACAACTTTGCTTCTCCTGAACATTCTGGTGAGCTGTCATCACTTAGTTACCAGGCTTACGACACAAAGAAAGAGCTGTCATGAATCCTATATCAATGGTCGTGAAGACAAGGCTTTGTTCTTTTCTCTTAGCAATAGCTATAAAGAGACAATACAAGATTAATATTTAATACCTAGCAATAAATTCTTCCATTAGCTCCTCTGAAATTACCATCAGTGGGAAAATTGGGTCGCCTGTGACCACCTGCGCCTGAATTTTCCTCTTATGACTTTGGCCAGCTGTGCTGCCTCTGGTAGCTGATGCAGGTGAACCCAAGGATAGTTCACAGGGCCATGCAGTCCCCATACCCCACACTTACACCAGGAACCCGGTGCATGTGGGTGGCTTCATCAGAGATCAGAATCAAGTCTTGATGCTGAAAGAGTTAAGATTGAACTGGATAGACTGAACCTATGATGTCACTCTGTCCACCCGGTGAACTGGAAGTGGGGATCTAAACAGAGAGCTGTAATTATACAGTGAATTCTGGGAACTCATGACTTTTCATAGAAGGGAGTCGCAGACTCTTAGATGCTCTGCCTTCTGTCCCTGCCAGCTGTTTTTCTTCGCCACAGCACCATTTTTAAAGCTCAGTACAGGTTGAGTTTCCCTCATCCCAAATCCCGGATGCTGACTTCTCAAAACCTAAAGCTTGCTGAATGGCGCCACATGTGGGAAACCGTACGTTCATGTATGAGACTCTAATTCATGTGCGAAACTCTTTTAAATGCTGTATAAATTTACTGTCAGACTGTTTGTATAAGCTATACAAATTTTGTCTTTAGAGCTTGGTCTCAACTCCTGGTTATCTGTCTGTCTGTCTCTATATCTATTTATCTATGTATATGTATGCACACACACACACTAACACACACGCACACACACACACAAAACAAAGTCTGGAAGAATTTAAAATCTGTAACAACTCTAGTCCCAAGTAATTTGGAGAGTCAACAACAATATTGGAGTATCTGTCTTGATGAGTTTCTCCTTCATGTTTTACTCATAAATTCTTCTGAAGGCCCCAGTAGAACAATGGGACACTGCTAATAAAAGACAAAATGCCGAGCAATTGTCAAAAGCAATCATCTCACCTTTGCACAAATCTGCACATGTGAGCATGCACACGTACATACCTGCAACACCATCGTTACAGTTTGGTTGGGGAGATAATTGTTAGAAGTCATGAAGTTCCCCCACCCCCCATGACATTAAGACAACAAGGCCACCTACGAGGTGCTATTCACAAATGTTATCTACGTGTCTTTTAGACATTTGACACCTTGGGACTCCAGAGCCGGGGAAGGAAGTAGATGAAGCCACTGTGTTCCAAGTTTTTGTCCCAGACCCAATGACTTGCCATTGCATTCAGCTCAGACATCAAGTCGTTTCTCTCTGTTCTAGTTGGCTCTCTATTGCTGGGATTAAGGCCATGGCTGGAAGCTGGGGGAGGAAAGGGTTTGTTTCCTCTGACAACTGCCAGTTGCAGTTCGCTGCTGAGGAAGCCAAGGCAGGAACCAAGCAAGCAGAGACCACGCAGGAACACTGCTTTCTGCGCCACTTCCTAAGGCTTGTTCAGCCTGCTTTCTTGTACAGCCTAGGCCTACTGGCCAAGGAGTGGCTCTGTCCATAGTGGGCTGAGCCTTTCCATTATCAACTCTCAATCAAAAAACTCCCCCCAGACTTGGCCTGCATTCCATTCTGTTAGAGGCATTTTCACAGTTGAGGTCATCCCCTCTTCTGTGATGACCCTAGCTTGTGTCAAGCTGACAAAAATCTAAACAATACAGTCTGTTGGTCCAAATTGGCCATTAAGGTAAGATGTGAAGTTCTTACCCAGATCCTGCTGTGAGCGTCGATCTCCACACCTGCTACCCACTGACCTCAGGCTTGCTAGCTCCTGTTTTATGACTTCCTTCAGCCTCCCTCAAACACACAAAGCCAAGTTCAGATCCTGCCGTCAGTATCACCACATAGTTGATGTCAGTCTCTCAGAACCACCTTAGAACACTTGCTCTAATGTACTTTCTGGAAGGACAGGCCGTTTGGGGATCACAACTCCGGGAGATCTTGTGTCTCCACTCTTGGCGGTTTCTCTGCTCCCAGCAGTGGTGACCAACCCGTCCGTTCGGCATACCTCCTGGTTAGTGCTACTGAATGAATGTGCACAGTCACTCATTCCACTCAGAATCCAGCGTGGAGCTAGCCAGCCGCTGGATGAAGTCATTTTACCGGTGAAAGGCTAATCAAACCGCTGCTATGATTTTTGGAGTGTATTTCAGGACTCCCTACTAAGCCATAAGGTAAGACACACCATAATCCCAGCTGTGCCTCTCACTGAAAATTCTGTTCTTTCTGGCAGGCCTGGACCCACGCTGGCATACTCCTAAAACACAAGTACAGTTTCCTGGTGGGATGTGCCTCCATCTCAGATGTCATAGCTCAGGTAACAGTGGTCCCTCTGTCTGTCACAGCTCCTGGGAGTGGCTGTCTGGACCTGAGATGTGGAAACCGTATTTACAGTGTGTGGGGGTGGTGCCTCCCAGTGTGCAGCTCCCATCAGATATGGCTTCTGATAGTGGTTGGATGAGTGAGGAAACGTAGCATCCTGTAATCAAAGTCCAATCTCGTACGGTCTCACTGGGATGAGGGTGGTACAGCTTTAAAGGAAGTGCCTGGGAGTTGAACCATTGTCTTTAAAGTGTGTGAGTGGGAAGTGATTAGTAAGGGCGCTGGCAAGGTGGCACAGTCGATGAAGGGCCAGCTATGCAAACTTGAGGACCAGAAGGCAGTGCCGAGCACTGGGTGTTTGTCTGTAACCCCGGCCCTGCGGAGGGGCGACAGCAGGATCCGGGAGCTTGCTGGCCAACCAGTCTGTGAAGCAGCGAGCTCCAGGTTCAGTCCAGGTTCTCTGGCCTCCACATGTGCGCACACATACAACGATAACAGAGTAACACCGAGTATGTTTATGGCCAGTCATATATGGTCCCTTTGCCCTTGCCTGCATGCTCTTTATGGGATATAATGCAATCTCTCAGTGGGTTCCTGAATCAGCACTTGGGACTCATGGAATTATTCTTTTTTCCTTCTTCTTTATAACTTTATTTCTTTTTTTAAATTTTTTATTTAAAAGTTTTTTCATTTTGCATATCAACCACACTTTCCCCCCCACACCTTCCTACCACCAAAAAAAACTTTCTTTCTTTCTTTCTTTCTTTCTTTCTTTCTTTCTTTCTTTTTTTTTTTTTTTTTTTTTTTTTTTTTTTTTTTTTTTGGTCTTTTGAGACAGGGTTTCTCTGTGGTTTTGGAGCCTGTCCTGCTGGAACTAGCTCTTGTAGACCAGGCTGGTCTCGAACTCACAGAGATCCGCCTGCCTCTGCCTCCCAAGTGCTGGGATTAAAGGCGTGCGCCACCACCCCCCAGCGAAACTTTATTTCTTATTATGAGTGAGGCACACGTACTAGGCACACATGTGGGGGATCATAGGACAGCATTGTTCAGTCATTTCTCCTCCTTCTGCCTGTGCCTACTTCCGGGAATTGAACTTAGGTCGCCAGACTTGAGCAGCACGCACTTTATCTGCTGAGCCATCTTATCAACCGGGGTTTCTGTTCTTGTTGCTTCTGTTTATTTATTTCTTATGAGATCTCTCTCTCTCTCTCTCTCTCTCTCTCTCTCTCTCTCTCTCTCTCTCTCTCTCTCTCCTAGGCTGACTTTGAACACTCTGATCCTCCAACTCCAAAGCCCTGGGAATATTTTTAAGCATGGTTTCTTGTGTGGGTGCCATGTTCTGTCCCCCACACATCATCCCCACTGTCTTACTTGGGGTTACCATTGCTGTGGTTAAACACCACAACCAAAGCAAACTGGGGAAGAAAGGACTTTCTTGGCTTGCACTTCTACATCTTAGTCCTTCATTAAAGGAGGTCAGGACAGGAACTCAAAGAGGGCAGGAATCTGGAGGCAGGAAGTGATGCAGAGGCCATGGCAGGGTGTGCTTACTGACTTGCTCAGCCTGCTTTCTTATAGAACCCAGAACCACCAGCCCAGGGAGGTACCACTCACAACGGGCTGTGCCTTCACCCGTCAACCACTAATTAAGAAAACGTCTTATAGGCTTGCATACAGCCTGATCTTATGGAGGCATTTTCTTAATTGAGGTTCCCTCCTCTTGGTTGAGTTTAGCATGTGTCAAGTTGCCATAAAACTAGCCAGCACACCTACATTTTAAAATGAAAGAGGAAGTTGGTTCCTCTGTCTGACCACAGTGTCTGAGAGGAGGGCTTTGGCTTCCCTTCGTTCTCAGGCACGAGCCCTGGCACGCCTTGCCTTTTTTTTTTTCTTCCCTTCAAGGATAGGACGGGGAAGATTTCTGGGGAAGAATACGTAGTCCCTACAGTGTGTCAGTCTGAGCAGGACTCAGTCATGCCGGTGGGGTGGGGTTTGAGAAGAGTAGTTTTTCAGTCCCGCCTCCAGTTGGCGCCTCCGTTTTTTCTTGATTGTGCACCCTCATCTATAAACCATGGTTTGGAAATAATCTGCAGTTAAACTGTTAGGTTTACCTCCCTGAAGACCGAGAATTAAATTTCCAAATTAATTGCATTTATTCCATGGGAAAGTAATTGAAAATAACTCTTGCTAACATGTATGCGTGTGCCCGAGTGCCAGCTAGCATCATCCTTTGATCTAGCTTGTTAATTTTCCTGTACAGCTATTAGAGCTCTGTCCCAGCGTTACCTTCAGCATCCTCCGAGAGCTGGATTAAGCTGCCTGGTTCATTCGCTGTTTAATTTGAAGTGAAAAGAAACATCTCGCCTTTCAAACAGCAGCAGCAGCTCAGGGGGAGTTTGCAGATGTGTGCCATTACAAAGGCAGAAGACAAAAGCGAGCCGAGAGGGAGAAGGAGGCATTTAGCTCTGCCCAGGATAGACGTAGTCCACATCTAGGGACAGAAAGGAAAAAAACAAAACAAACCACACTTATGGAAAATACTTTGCCATACGCCCACAGCCATTTTCCTCCTTCATTTTCAACCCGATCCTGGTCCCTGCTTAGTGGAATAAATAGATCTGGTTGGGAGAAGCAAGGGAAGCTGAGTTCAGGTGCCTTCTGCCCCCGGGCTGTTCCCTGTCTAGAAGTTATTTTAGACCTTGTTGTTTTGAGTTCCTGTCACAGTTTGGTTGGGGTGATAAATATCATTTTCATCTGTAACTCTTCTGTCCTAGCCCCCCCACTTCCCTAACCACCACTCCCCCAACACCCTCCCACCCCTCTTCATTCTCATTGCCTGAAAGCACCCAGGAAGCCTAATCTGATCATTTGTCACTAGGTGCAGTGCAGAGCACTTGGAACTATCTCCCTTGCCATTTGTCAGTGCAGAAACATAACTATCAGCTCCAAAGGGAGAAGAGATGAAGCTGAACATGGGCACCCAGGTCCCAGGAATATAGATTTAGGTTACCTCAGATTCCAATGCTGGTGTGGTAATAAATTTGAAGAAATTTTTATACTAACAGAACAAAGAAAATCATCGATCAAGACACTTCTAAAAGTATTCTAAAAGCATTGGTAGAAACGGTATGTAGGCCAGTTACAGCAAGGCAAAGCGGAGATCTGCAGCTCCAAACTGCAGAGCCCACAGACTGGTGGGAACTGGGGCTTTTGTTTATACAGTCCAAAAGGCTCACCTGCTAGTCTCGGGATGTCGGTTCAGACAGTGGTGGACAAGGAATGGCTGTTTGCAAGGCTAGAGGGAGCCCGGGATAAATTTTAACGAGGCCATGGAGCTGCAACATTCCAGCGTCTCCAGGGCCACCGCAGTTCGAATCTCCCAATCAGCCTTGCCTCAGGTTCAATGGACGGTGCAGCTCTTTCCGGGAGCTTTCACAGCCCGAATGAATGAGTGAAAAAGACATCAGAGACAGTGGCTAGTTATGCTCAGAGTTCTAGCAGCAGCTCCACTTAAAAACATCTCCCAGAGTTTCTCTGTTTCATACATCAGCACAAGCTGAGGCGTGTGACCTGTTCTCCTCCATACTGAACTGTACTTTCAATTGTCCCAGTCAGTGACACCACCATGCACTTTCTGAAATGCTATTGGTTTGATTTATTCCACAATCATCTAGACTTTCTTTGCTTATTCAGCATCAAACTGAGAATTCCCCTGATGCAGTTTGTCCTGGCCCCTCCCAGACCCTGCCGTCTGCTGAAACCTACCCATCCTTGACTTCAGAGGTCAGCTGGGAACCCTCTCTGCATTATGGCTTTTTCACCTCGGCCTTTGGCAAGACCCTAGCCTTAACTGACCCTTGTTGCGGCTGCCTCACCTGCCCCCAGCAGCAAATGCTTCTGCAGAAACTGCAAGTCACCTCAGCTGCTGCAGAAGGTTACTGTCCTGTCACACTTCCCAGGAGATGACCTCGGTTCCCACTTCACAGAGAAAAGTGAAGCAACCACATTCTTGTCCCGTGGCCACCATCCTGCGGGCTGAGCTTGCAGCCTCCACATTCCCTCACTTGGAGAGGTGATATCTCTCTTTCAGGGCCACCTCCTCTACCTGTTCCTCGGGTCCCGATCTGGCCTGCTTTCTCGGGAACCTTATTAGTTTTTAGTGACCCTTCGGTCTCCATGGATGAGTGTCTGGGCATGCGCAGGTCCTCAGATAGAAAACACCAGGCCGCAGTCAGCCTTCTTTGGATCCTTATCTATCTTGTCAGCTACCGCTCCGTGTTTCTCTGTATTTTTTTTTTTTTTTTTGGTTTTTCGAGACAGGGTTTCTCTGTGGCTTTGGAGCCTGTCCTGGAACTAGCTCTGTAGACCAGGCTGGTCTCGAACTCACAGAGATCCGCCTGCCTCTGCCTCCCAAGTGTGTTTCTCTGTATTACTTCTCAGTCACGGTCACACTTCTCAGAAGGACAGTTGCCACTCGCTGCCGCCTCTTTTCCTACTTCCTTTTCAGTGTGTTCCCTGCATTGATCTGGTTTCCCCTCTGTCAGTTCTTCTTGCTGCTTCTTACTAAGAAGCCTGTGCCCTTACACCCAGGAGGCAGTTCCCATTAGCTCATAAGCCGCTCAGCGGCTCTTACTATAGACTCCTCTTTCTCTAGGAAACACTCCTCCTACTGGCCTCTGTCCACGAGGACTCCAACTCATGCCTGTGATGGTTTGGGATGTGGTTTGCTCGCCCTTCCGTGATGGTTTGAATCTGGTTTGCCCGCCCTCCCATGCCCTGATTTCACGCCCAGGAGGTGTGGGCCTGACGTCATTGAGGGTTGCCCCTGGAAGGGTGGTGGGATTCCAGTTTCTCTGCAATCTTTTCCTTTCCACGTACTCCCATCATGGCCATCAGCCATAAAGCCACACAGCCAAGGTTGGTGGAGGGGTCCCACCAAGGCCTGCACCATGCTAGCCAGGATGCCTAGCCTCTAAGTCTGCACTAAATAGGCCCTCATATATTAACAGGAAGACAAAATCATATTGTCTCCTAGGTGTATAGCATCTACAACACAACTGTGACTCCCCCATTAAATATCCGTAGCTGCCCCTTCTTAGAGATCCAGGAAGAGCTACTAACAGGCCCCTGTGACTCCCACTCAGGTCTTTGAGAGATGCTCAGAACCTGAACTGAAGATCTTCTGCTGCGAGCTCTTTGCTGAGTAAATTGGAAAGTGCGATCATCTGGTTAGAAACTTAGCAGCCACTTGGGAGCGTGTCCCTTTGTCATGAAGGGTTATGCTCTGATCCTAGCATCGCTTCCCCTTGCTGTGCTCCTCTCTGCAGCTGTCACTCGTTCTGATGGAAGCACCCCTTCCTACCCACAGTGCTGAGCAGCCTCCTCACCCACCCCCACCCAGCTGCCCTGGCTCTCTCCTGTTCCTATTGCTGCCACGGTTGGTTATCCTATCCATTGAACTCCTGACCACCTCAGCCTCCGATTTAAAAGCATGCCTGAAACTCCCATTCCTAATGCTGGCCAAGGAGGGGCTGTAGGCCACAAACCCTACTGCCTGTGGTGCCCCAGCATGGCTCTCTTCCCGCCTTGCTCTCTGGTCCACAGTCCACCTACCACAGATCCAACTTGGAAGAATACCCTGCCTCAGTTTCCCTCCTCCTTTCTGCTCCTCCCACCTCTGTTCAGTCTCAGCTCAGCTCAGGCAGAGCCCAGCAGAGCTGCCTCCCTGCCTCCCCTGGCGACTCTGCATGACAGACAGTGGGTGCTCGCTGGCCCATTGTTTGATTAGTGTATCTGTCCCCTCCGCTAGAATGTCAGCCCCGAGAGGTCAGTCTGGGACTGATTCTATCCCTGAGTACCAGGGACCATCCTTTCTCTGGGGACACCCTCGTCACTGACACAGCAGGCTCCTTTCTCATATAGTCTGACATGCTTTCGGTGGCCATGACAGACTCAGAATTGTGATTCTGGACTGGAAGGCGCAAAGTGCACAAGTATTGCTTTGAGTTGGTAAGTGATGTCTGCTGTGAAGATGGAAGGCCGGTGGCGAGTGCTGGACCGCACACATCAGTCGGGTAGAATTTGAGGGGGAGACTGACAGCATCTCCACCTTGGTCTTGGGCTCTCCCCTACCAAGCCCACACACGCGTCACCCTTCCGTTGTGTGGGTGCTATCTTGTCACCCCTCCCTACTCTTTGGTCTATGTCTTTCCTCGTTCAGGTCCTCCTCCACAGTCCTGCTCCCCAGGCTTCCGTCTTGCAGAACTGTCTTGACAGCTTAGGGATTACAGGACGCCCTGATTCTCCCGTTCTCACTTTTTATGCATCCAGGTTTTAGACTCTACATACCAGCACTCTGGTTTACAGTGAAGATGGCAAAAATGGGTAGCTTGCCATGGCTGTGTTGCTCCGCGCCTGCATAAAAGGGTATCCTAGAAGCTCTGGCTCATTAGCTGAGTATGGGCATCATGTCCACAGTCTCAAAGGCCCAAGCATGGCTTCTTCCTGCCGGCCTTCATATCTTTCAGTTCACTGCCTTTGGTCCAGGCGGAAGGCACATGGGAACAGATGTGGGCATCCTTACTTCTGTCGCTGCCCAGTGTGTCCTCCTGGCCTGACAAATACGTGTGAGACGGAGTGAATGAGATAGCAAGAGTGAGCATGTCCCCAGCTCGTGTCTGCTCGAGTCGCCTGCGTTCTCGGCTGCCTGCTCATAGCCAGCCACACATCTGTGTAGCGCCTCTGTCCCCTGTGCCCTGAGGACCCAATGGTGAGGTTGGCCACGTTCCCGGCAGCTGCAGGATGAGGAGGTTAATACATCATAAACGCTGCTTTCGAGACTGAGCCATCCGAGAGGGATTAGCACTTCATCATGGCTTCAGTCTCTCCTGACTATGGTCACTTCTACCAACCACACAGCCCATATCCAGCCTCTAAATACACCACTGTGGTTTGGAGCGTCAGTTTCGCGGATGGTAAACATGAAGCCTGCTACTTCCACGTATAAGACATCCGGGTCTCTAACTTCAGTAAACAAATGGGCACTGCAGTCACATTGTAGTTAATATTTGAATACATTTCCAAGCTTATAATTCCATCATCATTTCTAGTGGTGGTTGGAGCAGCATTTTCAGTGAATTTTAGCCTGTCACTGTTCCCGCCCTGTACATCACTGCTGTCACAGCCTTTTCCTCTGGTACGGAATAAGCCTCCAGTAGCCATGAGTGAGGCAGCTAAGAGGCCAAAGTTTCTAGGTATTTCTAGTTGGTCATTTTAACCAGAAGAACAATTGCCTTAAAAGACGCTCAGTGGTGGAGCTAGCAAAATCATGGCTGTGGTTCTCCAGTGAACCCCAGGCATCTACATCTGGGTCCCAGGAGGTCAGACTAGAGTCTACTGAGCTCAGGAGGGCAGCCCGGTCTCTCGGACCAGCTCCCCTCATTCGGCTGACTTGGCCTGTTTTCCTTTCCGCAGGTTGTTTTCGTAGCCATTTTGCTTCACAGTCACCTGGAATGCCGGGAGCCACTGCTCATCCCCATCCTGTCTCTATACATGGGTGCGCTGGTGCGCTGTACCACACTGTGCCTGGGCTACTACCGGAACATCCATGACATCATCCCCGACAGGAGCGGCCCAGAGCTGGGGGTGCGTGCACCGTTGACTTTTTCAGATATTAACACAGACTAGTTGTACAAACTAACAGGACTTACTGTCTGGTTTTCACACGTGTGTCATATGTTGGTCATCCTTGTCCATCTTGAGTCTTTTCCCTCCTCACTCCTCTCTCCCTCTCTCCCTAACCCCCAGGGCAGTCTTTACCTGCTCAACCACAGCCTGCCCAAGACACAGAGACTGTGAAATGAGAACTCAGTGTGCTAAGCCCAGAGGCCAAGTGTTAGGGCTTTCCTGAGGGTAGACCATCAGAGAATCATGAGCTCTAAAGCTGAAAATGATCTTAGTAGAAGTGACCGAATGAGGAGACCGTGTGTCATGTCAAGTCATGGGTGACGCAGCCCATGCATGACCTCCTTGTACTCTTGTACTACAGCAACCTCTTTCATGGTCCAGAAAGTTTTAGGATCTATGGAACCTTTGTGTTCATGTTTTTAACACTATAGCACAGCCCCAGGCTCTGTTGATATTCTGCACTGGCTAGTCCCAATATCTTAATCTGGCTCCTCCTAGGGAACTCAGCAAAGCTTTAGGTACCATAGCGTGATATGGAAGACCAACATAGAAGCAACATAGAAAACAAAACACAACACTAGATGAGTTCAAAACAGCATCTCTACCGCAAGGAATCCAGAGGCCTCCAGTTTTAGTCATGTGATGTAGGACGTCTCCGAGGAGAACATTGCGTTTGTCCTGGGCTTTAGACGTCAAGTGAGAATCCAGTTAAGAGTAGTATAGCCAACCTGTCACAGGAGGCCAAGGTATTCTGTTCATCTCGTTAAGAACAGGATTGGGTTTGTGTGCATGCTTGCTTCTCTTCATGTGCAGTAGGCATCATTTCTCTTGCTACAAGGCAGATAGAAGTGACTGTGTCTAACCCTGACCACACCCCCCCCAGTCCCCAGCTTAACCACACAATGCTTTCATCATGTCACAACAGTAATTGTGTGGATCGCGAACCTCATCCCAGGTCAAGCTACCATTGACTCCCTACCTGGTTATTTCCACTTGGCCACCACAATTATCTTGATACAACCAACCTCCTCTCTCTCTCAATGCTCAGCCTCCAGCAGAGAGAAAGAAATCAAAATGCCTGAGATGGTCCCGTGATGTAACACTTACCCTCTTAAGAAACGAAACCAAAATTGTGTAACAGGAGCCACGCTTGGAAGGTAGCACAAAGATAGCACACACCTTGGCCGTAGATGTCTTAAGATATGGCTAGCCCCTTACTGAGCTTCACCTATGGCTCCTGTGAAGGCCTTGACGGTGGGAGTCTCTGCAGCTGGGCTAAACAGTCCTGCAGCAATTAGACACATTTATATATTGACTGATTCCAAAGTAGATTATAATAGCGTTCTGTTGCTCAGAGTTAACTCCTACTGACATGGCTTGTCGCCAGTCACTGTGATGACATAAACAGAGACTCATTTGAAACCTGCCTCTCGGGTCCTGGGAGGACCTCGTGTGGAGGCTGGTTCCGCATATGGGAAACAGTAGTTGGAATCCATCGAGCTCCAGTGTGTACTTTGATTTCTCAGTAGCTTGCCAGCTGTCTGAATTAATTTCTAATACGACTGTACACTTAATTTTAATTAAGCTTGGCCTGTCTACAGAGGCTTTTCTATACATTGTTATTCAGCGTAATGAAGGGCTGTTGATTGGCATAAGAAGCCAAGCTTTGATTTTTAGGCTGTGTTCCGGTCTACTTCCGGAACCCGAATGAGCTTTGACCTCTGTTTCTCCACACAGGGCGATGCAACCATAAGGAAGATGCTGAGCTTCTGGTGGCCTCTGGCTCTGATCCTGGCCACACAGCGAATCAGTCGGCCCATTGTCAACCTCTTTGTGTCCCGGGACCTGGGCGGCAGCTCTGCCGCTACAGAGGTAGGACGCTTTGCGGGCATGCGGGCACACGCTGAGGGATGGAAATGATTCAGATTTATTTCCACGTCACCTCCAGAGCCCGAGCGGTTCTAAAATGCTAAATTACACGAGACAGTGACAGAGGAAGCCATGGCTGGGTGACTTTTGAAATTTCACATTTCTGCAGCTATGGCTAACATCTGTGTCATCCTTCTTACCACACGAGGAACTGAGGCGTAGGAGAGAAAGGCGCAGACAGAAGCTGCTAGAAGCTGGGATAGTGAGAATCTTCTAGCTTTCTGACCTCCTTGCCAAGGTCCTCCGTTTCTCTATAGTGTCCTCGTATAGCTTCTTCACTGTTGTTGCAAAGGATCATGGGACATGCCTTGTAGGAGCTCCGGCATTGCCTAGAGCCTCTGGTGACCCCGCCTAGCCTCACCTCCCCTGTGCCAGTATCATTCATGCCATGCCATCTATGGCCTTTTTGGCAATCACCCCACCACCACCACCATGAGGGTCTCCTGTGTGCTCACTGAGAGCTCCAGAAACGGGTGTGGAAACTGGTTGCCATGTCACAGAAAGGCTTGACTCATCTGTACCTTCTCTCGAGCTGGGGGTGAACAAACAGAGTGACTTCATCTGTTTCCTCCTCCATCGCCTTCTGGAGAATTAATTCTGTTGCTGGCACCGCTGGTCCTTTAGGAAGGCTGGCGAGTTCTCGTAAAGGCCTCCTGTTTATACCTGGCCTTGCATGCGCTGTCAGCAGCTCCCCAGCCCAGAGCACCCTGCCAGTTTCCATGGCCTAGCAAGAGCTCCTTCTGGCCGGGGAAGATGCCTATAAATCAAAAGCAGAATGCTTTCTCTGGCTCCCAAGTGTCCCTGGATTTTGGTATCCGAGTCACAGATGCCATCCGGGGCGGCTGTTGTAGGACAGCAGCTTTGTCAGTCAAATACTGATTTTCCAGGTACGGAGCCCCTGTCGCTTATGTGCTAGAATTCCACCTCCCCATAAACAAAACAAAAGACGGCAGGGTTTGTATTAGGCATTTCCAAATTGCCAGCCACGGCATAGAAGCTCCACACGTGGGAAGTAAAGCCAGTGGTATCTGGACGGTGTGCTTATGTCTCAAGCATTTGTGTGCATTTGACTCATTTTCCATCAGCCCTGTGTGATTAACATTAGCAGTGCATTTCTGTGGAAAAGCAGGGATGGGAGTCAACAGAGAGAGCGCTCCCATCTCACACGGGAAGAGGGGAGTTTGGCCAGGTCTGCCTCATCACGATACTCTCTTGTGCCATGCCACACCACACCACACCACACCGCGTTATACCGTACCAAACCAGGTTCCCTCACATAACTGTGGACGGCATCATTCCCTTGTGTGCTGCGCACAGTTGCTCTGTCCGTGGAAACAAATGAAGCCAGACTTCCTCTTTCACCAGTGGCTTAAAACACTAACTGCCAGAGTGTGGCCATCGATGCCAAGTTTTCTTCTTTCTCCCTTTCATTCATGCAAGAAAAGAAAATGCTTTTCATGGAAACCTGTCAGAAGACTTTCCTGTATGGGATATTTTTGGATTTTGCTAAATTAAAATTTTGAGTTGGGGCCCCGGGGACCGAGTGGCCTGAAATGGGCTGAGTTGGAAAGACAAAGGGCTCCACCACTCCGAGGGACAGCAGGCAGGCGGAGAAGTGCAGCCGACCTGAGACTCTGCTCCTAGGGTTGCTTTGGGACCCGTATTGGGCTTGAGGGACTAGCTCAGTGTGGACCAGAGTCTGGATTACCTGCATTTGCCTGTGACCCAGAGCACGGCAAGGTGAGATGCCGGGTGCTCTGAGAAGACTGGCTAGACTCACTGGATGAATGAGCTCTAGGTTCACGGGAGAGACTCTCCCTCAGTATGTAGGGTAGAGAGAAACTGAGGAAGATACGCAGTGTCATACACACATGTCACACATATGTGTGGACACCCACGTGCATACGATGCACACATGCAAAACACCACAGGAGATCGTGATTGACTCGGAAGCTTAGTTAGGCCCAATGGAAAGAGCCAAGATCCTGGAGCCTGAGGAAACTGGATTGAGCTGTTGGCATTTTAAGCAGGGGATCTTGCCTGATCCTCATCCGGTTCATGTGAACTACTTCCTTGGTATCACCTCTACTGTTTGAGACCCTCTTGTGGCTAGTGACTACACGGACAAATGTGCCCCTAGCCTAATCACCTGGCCCGGCAGATCCCGGAGGGCTTCCTGCCGATGCCCACACTAACAGCGTCCACTCTTCTCTTGCAGGCAGTGGCAATTCTGACAGCTACCTACCCCGTGGGTCACATGCCATATGGCTGGTTGACAGAAATCCGTGCTGTCTATCCTGCTTTTGACAAGGTGAGACTTCTGTGGCATGGTGTCAGAAACACACTTCATAGCATTGCCACTTGATGGACAGGGGTCTCCGTGGAGAAACCTTGGACCTTTTCCTCCGAGAATAGCAGAGGAAAGTGAAGTTTGCCTTAGTGCAGATTCGGTGATGCTTTTCCAAATTGCTACTCCTGGGGTCACATTCTTCCTCATGTGTGAGTATTTTCAGTCAATAACCCCCACGCCAAGTTAGGTTGATGGGCTTTGTTCCTGTGATTATTGTTGTCTAGTCAATGCTGAGCCTTGTGGGTCCTGTAGCAGATGTCCAGGCTCTGGGGGTGTGAGACTGGCGCTTGAGCTCACAGGCTCGTGGCTGTTGTTCTGTGGCAGGTAGATAGGCACAGACAGTATCTGTGTGGCAAGATTCGTTTCCTGTCTGTTTGGGGGTTTTCTCTTAAGGTGTATGCATATATTTGTGTGTGTGTGTGTGTGCATGTGTGTGTACCGAATGAGTTTATGTGCAGGAGATGCATGCAGGTGACCTCAGAGGCCAGAGGACATCAGCTCCCCTGGAATTGGAATTATAGGTGATTGTGAGCCACCCAGTGAGGGTGCTGGGAGCCATCACTCCAGCTCCAGATTTCACCTTTCTAATTCAGCCAAAGAAACCTCAGTGGCCAGCCGCTCTGCCCTCCCGCAACTGCTGGCCCCTCGAAGGGAAGCCTCCAACGCTGTTGAACTCATCTTTGGCCTGGTGGGAACTGTCCTGCCTGTCATTTAGTAAATGTCTATTTCACCACGCCTCTCTTGTTTAAACCTACAGCCCTTTGCTCGGAAGCAGGTAGCTAGCAAGGCATACTATTCATGTATAGTGGCATGTCATGTTCTAAGAGAAAAATGGAAGAGGGACGAAGAGCCTGCCACTCGCTATGGGTTTTGCCTTCGTGTTTCTTAGCAGTGGCTCAGGGCCCTTGCTGCCCCTATTTTCTGTTAGCCAAGGGGAGCCTAGTGAGTTTGGGGGAGAAACACCCAGGGCCCGGGTCTTCCACCCATCAAAATGGTCAGCTGAGCTCTGGTTCTTAACTTCTCTATACCGGCTCCCTCATCCCCCACCCCCAGCCCTCACTCTAGCTTCCTGTGGGCACAAAAGTCCCATGAAGTCATGCAAACAAGGCCAGGCCAGAGGTTTGAGACTTTTCCATTTCAATCAGCATCCCAGCTCTGCAAGGTCTCCTTGGACTGTCGATTAGGAAGGCCGGACTAGTAGAATATAAGTTCCAGGAGAGATAGGTACCCAACTCCTTCCACCCCACATCACTCCCTAAGCCCAGGGTACTCCCCAAGTCTAGACAAAGTCCACCCTCAGTCCACCACCCTACACACACACGCACGCACGCACGCACTGTTGTCACCTCCCATGACAGCAGCATTCTTCCATACTGCCCAGCCTCCTGCTGGTCTTCCACTTCCCTTCCCCCCCTTTTCTCAGGTACACACACTCAGGATACAGTCTGCCTCTCCTCTCAACTGCAGGGGTCCCTCCCCGGTACCCTGGCGTGCGATGGGCTAGTGACCATGATGGCATGGCCCTCCCTTAGCGGTCCGCTGACTCCCACTCCTCACCAGTTACAGGCATTTGGATGCAGCACCAGCCTGAAGAGTTTCCCCCTGGGTAGTACTTGTGGTTGATTCCTATAGACAGACCACTGAGACTGCACAAGCTCTGGGCCGCTTTCAGAGAGAGGCCTTCTGTTTAGTGAGTTGATGCCAGCTATACATAGAATCACTGCTTTCATTTCAAGGAACACGTGTAGCGAGTCCTAGAAAACCAACACAGATGTCAGTCAGTCTTTGCTAAATTTCAGTTTTCCCTTTGGTAAGTGAGATTATACAGTGCGTCTGAAGACAAAGGCGGTGCTGAAATGGGCGAGCTCTTGGCTGGACTGTCCCATATGGAATTGGTTTTGGCTACCTTATAATAATAAAACTTAACAATCCCACGCTGTGTGTCTTCAGCAGAACCACCCAAGGGAAATATTGTTTTAAAACTCTTAATCACAGTTTAGAAGCTAAGAGAGTTTCCGTTTAATGAGCCTACCTCTGGCCAGAACTTGGAGTTGCTTGGGATCCTTTTTCAAACCTCCCGTTGTTTTCCCACATTCCACTGAGTAATCCCAAGCCATGTTTGGGAATGCCATCTGGCCACCAATATCTTAGACCCCTTGGATGGGCTTCTAGCATTCCCTGCCTTGACTGGGGGCATCTTGGATGTCTTTGTGGGTTCTAGAAGAAGAGCATTAACATTGTAGCACTTCTGACTAATTATGAACCTCATGGGTAGATTTTCTGTTTAGATTGTTGCCTGTCAGAGAGCTCATCAGGCAAGGAAGATGGAACTGTTTCTCTCATGCTGGGGTGCCAGTTCATTTCAACCGCACCTGCAGAGGGGTGTGTGCGTGTGCACGCGCGCGTGCTTTCTTACAGTGCCCTGCAGGAGTCCTCACAATGGCCACCAGCATGGGCTAAGAGTGTTTGGGTGCGGTTACCTGATTTTTATACTGCACCTCCTTCCCCCACCCCATAAGCTAATGTGTCAGGTATCCCACATAGTTTTGTTCCCCGACTCTGGAGCTAAGTTGATCTAGAACGAAGCAGGGCTCTTCTGATTTCCTTGGAGTGAGGCTTGATCCTCATGTCTGCTAGGAGCGTGCTTGGTAGTGGGCTGTGGCAGCATCAGCAGGCCTCCTCCGCACTCTTTGGTGCCCAGTGAGAGAATACGTAAACTACCTGCTTACAGGATTTGCTTACAGCTCGGGGTAGCCAGTGCTCTTTGAGAGCCTCGTCTGTTTAAGGAGGACCGTAAAGTGCGTCAAGGCCAGAGAGTGGGCAAGACAGGCAGTATTTAATCTTAGAGGTGTGTAGGGCACATTGTCCACCCAAACAACTCCAGTATCCTCAGGAGTGAGGCCAAGAAACTGCAAGTCAACAGTTAAAGAGAGGCTTTCCCCAGCAGATAGGCTGGCAATGGGTGGGTTTTTGGGAGAGGGGGTCTTTTGAAATCCAACAAAGGGAAGAAAGATAGATGCATGAATGTGGGGTTCAGAGTGAGCCCTGTTTGGGATAGAGGGGAAGAAATAATTGTGGAATGTTGTATCTGGGGCCCAAGGAGGCCTTAACTGCTCAGGGGAAGCTTTAGTCCTTCGGTAGAGAGGAAAGGACCCCAGAGGTCAGTGAGCCATGGCATTTAAGGAGACACGGGTCCTGGTGGCCAGGCTCAGGGACTGCCGGAGCCAAAAGGGAACACATGAGTCGGAAAGCAGGCTTCAGAGCCAAGGCCCTTCGGGGTGAGCTGGCAGCCTGGTGCCAAGGGCAGAGGATTGCATGAGCCCAGAGTTCCTTCTGGTTAATGTTTCTGGGCAGGAACCTGACAGCTGTTTCAGAGACCCCATGTGACAGCCATCTTCCAAGCTGTCGCTTGAAGTCCGTACTTGAGGCACGTCAAATAAAACAAGGTGCTCTTTGTGACCCTGGGGCTCAGCCAAGGATAACCCAGCCTTGTCATCGCTACCATTCTGTCTTCCCCAGAATAACCCCAGCAACAAGCTGGCAAACACGAGCAGCACGGTCACCTCGGCCCACATCAAAAAGTTCACCTTTGTCTGCATGGCTCTGTCGCTGACGGTAAGGAGAGAGGGGATGTGGGGAGGGCGCACGCTCTCGCTTTCTCAGTGTGAGTGGGTGTATTCGCAAAGAGGGAGACTGCCATCTTGGAGGAAGGACTCCTGTATTCTGTGCTGTGGTACCTGGCTGCTGTCTTAATTAACGACTGGCTGTTGTTGAAGACCGTTGATTCTAGGAAGCAAAGTGTTTCCATTGCTTCTCAGGCCCACAGACATGACCAAGAAAGGCAGCTTTAATTCGAATGAAACTCTTTTCTCTGTCTCTGTCTCTGTCTGTCTGTGTGTGTGTGTGTGTGTGTGTGTGTGTGTGTGTGAACAGCCCCTTCCAGAATCCCTTTCTATTTTATTTACTTCCCTCTCCTTTAGCCCCACCTTGATGGTTCAACTAGTGTGACTAACCAGCTTGCCTCAAGGGAGCCTCTGCTTCCATCTCCCAAGTGCTGGGATTATAGACGACGCTGTCTTACCCATCTAGTTTTCAGGCATTGTGTGTTTCTAGGGATTGAACCTAGGGCATTGCATTTGCTGCATGAGCTCCCTGTCTTGGAGCCATCCCCCCAACCCGGTATTCTTCTCTTGCTACATCATTTCCCATCGATCTTTTAAACTTCCAGTCAACCTTGTAAACACCACTGCCCTGTTTCAAATGTAGTAGTAGTATTTTATTTTCTCTAGTAGAAATTCCTTTCCTAATGATACTGTACTGATTGATAATAGCTGACTTACTTGGTGATATTATAGGGGCCTCTCCTGTGTTCCAAAAGTCTGTATAATACAGAGGATACTGTTGTGAATAAGAGCCGACAACACCCAGCCATTAGTTTCTGGGTACACAATCTTTTTTTTTTTTTTTAAAAGTGGAGTCTCACTATGTATATAGCCCTGACTGACCTAGAACTCACTATATAGACCAGGCTAGCCTAGAATTCACTGAGATTTGCCTGCCTCTACCTCCCAGGAGCTGGGTGTTAAGTTCTTAAGTAAACATATCTTTACCAAGCTCACCTGTGGAAGATGATTTCAGAAAACACAAGGGAAAGGGCTCAGGCTGTAAAAGCCAAAAGACATACTATACAAATTAAGATTGATAGTTTAAACATTTACTAAAGGCAGGGAAAAGCAAACCAATTTACACGGTAGCTGGGCTGTGTGATTGCTAAGGGATTAAAGAATATGGCGCCTTTGAACTTAGCTTGGTTTTCCTTTGTTCCTGTGGCTGTACTACTCCTAAAATCCTGTGGAACTTAATTTCCATTTATGCCTACTATATAACGATCGCACAGCCGGCACTAACAACCAGTACACAGGGCAAAGGGCTGAGACTAGGGAGGTAGTAACTGCCACCTTCACCATGGCCCTGAGAACCTTTTAGCTGGATGAGCAGTGTTGATTGTCCTTGAAAAGCAGGCCCAGAATTGTGTTTCCTTCCTCCAAATTCCACTCAAAATCTACAGCTTATGTGGTCCAACACCTCTATAGTGTGTGACAGGGACAACACAAGACATCACAAAAAGCCTTTGCACCCACTAAGTCATAACGCCATGTCCTGAGCACCCATCACCACCACCAACCACCACTCCCCCTCCAGCCACCTGTCCCCATGAGATGGGGTGGCACACACTGGACCCAAGGCTTATAGCTAGGAGGGAATTTCTGATCACATCTGTGGTTGGAGTTGACCAGTGACCCCAGGCGACCTGTTCCCCTGTTGGCGGTTTTTTTTTTCCTTTCTTCCTATGGTGTGCCAGTTTTTCCATAGTTCCCTAAAATGTTAGCAAAACACTGAACAACTTTGAAACTGCTCAAAAGGGTATTTTAGGAAAAAAACCAGAGACGTTTCTGTTCCAGGAACAGGCCTCAGCTTTTGGAGACTGTTAATGACTTGGAGTCAAGAGTTGACTTGAAGCCAGGTCTTGGGACAGCCTCATCTGTGTGGAGAGCTGTCAGTTCGGGGCTGTCGTTGGCTCAGCTGCCAGTGTTTCCAGGCTGTCCTCTCTCACCTGGACGTACCTTCTTGTAGCTGGAGTTGAGTGAAGGAGAACATGGCCACCCTGGGTGTGAAGACAGGCCTTTCTCAAGGTGATCGTGGCCAATAATTTGAATCTCTGCAAAACGGATCTTCAGCAGGTTTAAAACAATGACAGGGTCTGGAAAAATACTTACTCTCCCAGGCAGATGCCGATGTCTTATTTTAATCCCAGATCGAGGAAACACACAAGTAAAACTGGCTCGGTATGAGTCTACCTTAGAAATGGACGCAGAAGCCCTTGTTGGGAGGAGATTTGGAAATGGACAGTTAAAAACCGTTAGTTTTCAGCAAAAGAAACAACTTAGAATAAGCGATCTGTCCACATGCCCAGCAATGGAATAGAGCTCAGCCACCTGGAACTCTGTCCGGTTAACTTCTCCCACATCTCCAGACAGGAGCATTGGCTCTGCTTGAGGGAACTGTTTCTTCAACGTTAAAAGCTACAGTATTTGAATCTGTGGCTCAGTTGTCCATATAACAGTTCAGTGTGTTGATCTAACATCTTGGCTAGAGGAACTGTCCCTAAAAGGCACATAGAACATGAGTTTTTCTAAACTGAACCTTTAACTGTCAGTGCGTGTGTACCTTTTAAAATCACATGACTCGTTAATTCTCGCACCTCTACTGTGCCCTAGTCTCTGACATTCACAGAGCGGGTCTGTGATGTAGTCCCTAGGGCCACATAACCCATCCGTGATAACCTGGGAGTCAACCAAGTCAAGTTGTCATTCCTTGTGTCTGTGGCTCCTGCTCTCTGTGAAGTCGTGAATTTGGGGACACGTAAAGAGCAGAAAAGCAGTATTTGCTCTTGTGACTCATTCGCATCTTGCTGCTCACCCTTGGATCACAGTTCACACACCAATGTGGTCTGGAAATTGCCTGATCCATTGAGATAAGGGAGAGGTTCGGGAGCCTTAGTGGATCTAAAAGATCCAGTTCAGATGAGTAGATTGTCAGATAAAAGCAGGGGGGCGCGGGTAGGCTAGGGTTATCAAGCTGCAGTCTAAGGAAAAGAGAACAGAGGTACGCTCTAGAGATCTCAAAGGATGACTTCCCTGCGGGCCTGCTGTAATGTAGCCATACAGGAGAGGCTGTATTGCAGACTGGTGATCGACATAAGAAGCCAACCTCAAAGAACAGGTGCCCATCTGTGCAGTGCCCACTTTGCCAGGACCTTCCTTCAGAGCCATGTAGAGCCCTGTTGCTTTGGCTTTTGTGTTTATCCTGGGGCAACTAGTGTGTCCCCGAAGTCTGTCTGTCTGGATGTGAGGGGAGGAAACTGTGGAGTAGGCAGTGAGGAAGACGTCCCTTGAGGAAGGAGCTGGCTACCTGAGCTGGAAATCCCTACCACATATATAACCATGAAGGACATCACAGTTCCTGCTGGACTCTAGATTTGGGGCTGAGGTAAAAACTGCTGACAGAGTGGCCCATATCTCCCCAATAGCACTGTTGGCAGGGATAACTATCCCCGAAAGGTGACAGGCCACCTGTTCCCAGGACCCAGGCCACTCAGTGAAAGCCAAGAGTCAGGCTGTGCAATTTACTAGATTCACTTGTTAACCCAAAACAGATAATCGGGGGAGCCCTAACAACTCCGGCTGCTCACAGTGGCCCAGCTTCCGACTGACTTCACAAATGTCCTTTGAAGAGCACTGGGTTTTTCTCTTCTTGAATTTCCCATTGCTTTAGCTTTGGGGAGCTGGTGCCAAGAATGGGGCCCCTTTGCTCCAGGAGAAGTGGGAAAGAAGCGATGCAAAACACAGACTCGGGTGCCTGGGAGGCCTTCCCAAGCCCCTTTGTACGCAGTAGGCACGGGCACTGATCCAGATGGACCTTGGCAAGTGGAGCCTGTGGAGCACTTTTGTGCAGTGGACAGCCTACCCAGCCATCCCAACACCGTCTAACGCTAGATCCATGAAAGTCAGAGAAGCACAGGGCAAGGATCACAGAGAGGCAATAAACGGCCAGACAGATGAAGAGGGCATGACAGTGGGAGGGAGGAGTCAGCTCATCAGAAAAAGAAACAGGAGGTTGCCACAAACAGATTGACAGCATGACAGAGGGAAGGGGACACTCAAAACAGGAGAGTGAGGAGCCCCAAACCCTGGAGCTCTGGGAGTCTTTCTGGTGATTGTGGACTTCAGAAGTATTTATAGAGACATGCAATTTAGAAACCAGGAAATTGCTCATAATGTTGTTGTCTAAGCTGGGTTTTGGTGAGCTGACCTGTGTTAAGAATGCAGGCATGAGCCAGGCAATGGTGGCAGGCAGATTTCTGCGAGTTCAAGGCCAGCTTGGTTTACAGCGAGGACTACATAGAGAAATCATGTCTGGGAAAACCAAAGCATGCAGGTGTGGAATGCAGCTCTCAGAAGGGTTTGAACAGGGCACTTGGGGCACGCCAAGCTCAGGAGACTGCATCTCACTGTTCACAGAAGAACCAAACCCTCAGCTTCAGCTAGTCAGAGCTGCACAGGGGAAGGTCAGACATGTCATCAGTAGGTGTCACTGCCACCTAAGGCAAAGAGAAGGAAACCTGCTAGGATGTTATCAAAAAGCGTGGCCTCCAGTAGGAGAGTACAGGGTATCCCAGCTCAGGACCTGTTGGTATCTAAGGATCTGGTTCTTGAAGGGAAGAAGTTAAAATAGGAGCTAGGAAGGTGGTTCTGCGGGTAAAGGACATGTCCCATGGGTATGAAGAGCCAACCTTGATCTCACCCACCTGAAAGCCATGCACAGCAGCTCCTGTGGGGGTGGGGGAGGGGAGACAGAGGAACATCCCCGGGGCTTGCTGGCCAGCCTGTCTACCCAAATGGGCCTGCTCTGGTTCAGAGAAGGAAGAAAAGTAAGGTCGAGAGTGATTGAGAAACACCCTCGGTCAAGCTCTGACTTGTGTTTCTGTAGTTACAAGTCTTCCTACACACACGTGTGCATACAAAAGCAAAAAGAAGTGTCTTAGCCTCGGTGAAGTCAAGCACCTGAAGCAGGAAGCAGTATTTGATTTAGGTTCCCTTGCCAGGTTTTAAACTTTGTATTCACTTTTGCAGTAAATAAAAAGGGAGGGAGGCCGTGAACCTACCTGGAATTTTCCATTCTGTTTGTCATGGGTTGGATGGTGTCTGTTCGTACATTACAGCGTTAACCCCAGCACCAAAAAGGCAACCTTATTTGGAAATGGAGTCTAGGTTCCAATGGGCAAACTTGGCTCCAAATCTGTCCCCTGAGGTTCTTATAAAAGGAGACATTTGGACACAGACGTGGGAAGCCTGTAGTGTCATCATGGGTCTTGCTGCTGTAGAGAGGCCTGGAGTCACCCATACTGATTTCAGCCTCACAGGTAGGGGACTGTCCGTCCCCTCCTATTGCTCTGAAACGCCCACCTGTAGATCTCCGGTCACTGTAGCCCTGCCACCCTAACCTGCTGGTGCTCCTAAGAGAAAGGAGTCTTTTCTCAGGTTGATTCATCAGACTTTACTGTTCCACTCTCCATCTCTTTAGTGACCTAAGACATCTCGGGTATCTTGTTCCAAGTCTTCTTGCAAGCAGAGCAAATGCTGAGAAGCACTTAGGTTGCCAGTAGCGTTGTACCTGCCTTTAGAATCCACTGAGAAACATTCGGCTTACAGGTGGCGCTCTGGCTGCCCTTGGGAGCTTCGCTGTGTCTTTGCCGGTAGTTTGGGGGAATCTGAGAGAAACAGTCACCAATATTCGGTTCAGGTAACTCTGCTTGGCATTGTTCTTTCTGTTAACTGAATAATTCAGGGCACATCCACTGAGTCCCTGTAAAACCCCTATCTCCTTTCCATACCCCATGTGTCCTGCTGCTGGTGACGTGGTCCACAATTTAATAAGTCTTAATGAAAGGAGATTTTGTCAAGGTTCTCAAATATTTATGCATGGGTCTGGTCTTCCTCCAAACAGGGTCCCGTCTAACTATAATAACATCCATGAGGCCCCACCTGACCAGTCAAGACTATATATCCACCCATTTAACACTCCCCAGTAGGGATTACATTCCAATATATCACCCACTGAGGCATGGCACTACCTACCAAGTCCTACCACACAGGCTCTCTTCCCTCCTCAATTTAGCACTGGAGAGCAGGAAAGTCCTAGAGAGAAGTGGCCTGGACCAGGAACCATTTGGCTTGTCACAGAGCAGGGAAGCAGAAAGATAATTAGCAGACTTTCAGGAAGCATGCCTGAAGATGCTCTGTAACCATGGGAAAATGGCGTTTACTAGATCAACTTAAACACAGAAACCAAACCCACCCTGGGACACCGACGGGAGTAGCGTTTAGGAAGCAGGCTCTCAGCTCCAACACAGCCGGGTCCAACCCCACTGATAACCCCCAAGAACCGTCAGAGAAACTGTGGGGTGGGCTGCCTGGCTTGTCTTTTGTCAAGGCTTTCAGGTTAGAGGTTGCTCCTGTGAGATCTTTTCTCTTCCTTTTGAGATCCTGAAACAGATCGATTGCCTTGTATGGAGCAGGCGGGGACCCAGCAAAACTGAAAGTATCTCAACTCTTTGGAATATTATCCTGCTGGGCATGGTGGTGTAGAGACAGGCAGAACTCCACAAGCTTGAGGCCAGCCCTTTTCATATAGAAACTTACCACGAAATATAGGGCTGGAGATATGGCCACTTGGTAGGATGCTTGCCCAACCATAAAAAGCCCCGCCTTTGATACCCAGCACTACATAAACCGGGCACAGTGACATATGCGTATAATCCCAGCACTCCAGAGTCAGAGAAGGTCAGAAGTTCAGGTCTTCCTCAGTTATATAATGAGCCCAAGGCCAGCCTGGATTATATTAGACTTCAAAGAGATAAACAAAAGAATTATCTCAAAAAATTCCAAATAAGCTTAGGGTGGAACCAGCCCAATAAAGATCCAGAGCATCTGGTCCAGATGCTAATTTGCCACAGGGAACCTTTCCCAAAGTGAGAGATCATTTGGCTCAGGAATGATCTGAAGCAGTCAGCAGCCAGGGCCTCAGCATGACCGCACGTAGCTACTCTTAGAATCCAGGCTGGAGAGGGAAGTTCCCCTGGGCTTTGTTCCATGAGTTTCTGTTTCATGAGCTCTGGATCAGATAGATCGCCTGTCCAGTGCCATGCAATTGTCCTCGGGGATCTCCTGAGGCCCCAAGGAACCACTGTATTGAAAAACAGTATATGTGACTAGTGACAAGAAAACCTGCTTGCTGGTCACTTAGAGCAGCCAGAACCTCTCTCTGTTTTAGAGGGGGGATCTTAACTGATGGGCTGAAGAATGCATTGACCCTCAGCAAGAAACAAGCATTTGGGACCCACTAGAATGGTCTCATTTCAGACCCCTTCATCTAATCACACCTGTTAGCAGAGAACATATATTTAGTAGTCGTGTGGATTAGGGCACGGATATTATCTCTGGGTGGTCCTTACACCTCCAACTCCAGGTGCTAACAGGTACTTGAGAGAAAAATAAAACACAGTCGTCCGTCCTTACCCACAGATTTTTTTTTTTTCCTCCTGTGGTCAACCACAGCCCCAAAATACCATATGGAAAGTTCCAGAAAGTCTATAACTACAATTCTGAGTAGCATAATGAAATCCCATGCCATCTTGTTCATTCTTGCCTAGGACGCGAATCTACCCTTTGTCCAGGGTTACCACTCTGCATGCGCATTACAGGCCTGTTAGTCACTGTCAAGTTCACCTTTGTCAGCTGTGGGAGCTTGAGAAACACCTGGGTGGTTGTTAAAGCACACCTCTGGGTGTGTCTGAGAGTGTTTCTCCCACGGGGAAGGGAGGGGCAAAAACCTGTCCTGAGTTTAGGCAGCATGTGACCTGGTCTGGGACCCCAGGTGGAATAAAAGGGGGAACTCCCCACGCGTGAGTTCTCTCTCTCTCTCTCTCTCTCTCTCTCTCTCTTTCTCCTGGTCACTGGAATGGGAGCTGTTCTTCACCTCCCCAGCTGTGATAGACTGAAACCTCTGGAGCCGTGGCCAAAATACATCTTCCCTCCGTCTGAGTTGTATCCCTCTGGTATTAGATTGTAGCAACTGGATGATCACTTAGTCGTGGTCATTTCACGTGTGAGGTTGAGTGCCATTGACAGAGTGGCCTTCCATGCCACATTGCAGTGATTTTGTACAAGCCACATTCTTGCGTTATCCTAGCACTGTGTCACAAGGCCTGTGTCATTCACCTCCATTGATCTTTCATCCCACATTGTCACAGGAGAGCTGAGCACAGTATAGTGGAATACTTTGAGAATTGTCACGATATACTATAATACTGTGTTATTAGTTGTTAATCTCCAGCTTTTTTATTTATAAATTGAACTCTGTTAGGTATATAGGCACAAGGAAAATCGGTGTATATAGGATTTAGTGCTACATACAAAGGGTCCTGGGGTGTGTCCCTTGACGATAAAGAGGAACTGGAAAAGATGAAGCTCAGGGTCACAGAGGAGCAACCACTCCAATAGCAACGTCTGGACAAGGCAAACTTTACTCTTGGTCAAGAGGGAATGCGCAGGAAGAGCCCACACACACCAAGACAGAAAGTTCATCTGGTTTTTATTCAGACTCAGGTGATGGCTGAGCCCCTTCCTCCGTTGGCTGGGGCGGCGTCCAGCCTCAGGGTCTTAGTCGGCTAGTTTGGAAAGACTTGGTGCCCAGGCAATGAAGGAGGAATAGGAAAGGGGTCCCTGCTCCAGGCCATCAAATTCCTCTAGTGAAGCAGTGGGATTTGTATATACAAAGGTTGTACTAGGTGAGGATTAGAAATTTGCATAAAAGTCTTACAAGATGAGGTTTTTAAAATAACTGAGTTCCTGTCCTAAACACAAATGTTATAGTATTTGATGCTATAAACCATCAAAGACTCAGACTGTTTCTCATACTTTGTTGTTCAGGATGCCATGGGGGACTGTCCTGAGGACCATGTACATGGCCATAGGATGTGCAAGAGCCTGTTCACCTATCAGCCCATGACAGTTTTCTTTTCCTCTGACCTGGCTAAGTCACCTTTGACTTTTAGAACACAGGTCTTAAATTAGTCATGGGGCACCGGAATAAGCCCAAGCCTGGTAAGATCCAGGCAGCCATATTATTTTGGCAGTCCAGAACTGGCCCCTCCTGGAATCTTCCTTTGGGATCCTAGTGGACTCCAGCTCTTGGCATCTCCTGAAGTCACTGTCACTTGGGAGTCTCTCTCCAAGCCGACAGCATGATCTGAGCCTCTGAGTGTTATTATCCCAGAATGTTCCACATCCCTCCTGTCTGGCCTTCAGATCCCTTTAGGCTGTGTGTGCGCCCTTTCTGACTTTAAGTCTGTTCTGTGCCCAGTCTGGTGTGCACTGTAACTGCAGGGTGCCACAGCCTGAATAGTTTATAGAGAACACATTGCAGCCTCTGGAGAGGAGAGGGCAGCCGTGCACCTACTAGAGGCCCCTCCAAGCCTGTACTCATTCCATAGCTAGTTGGCCTGTCAAGCCTCGATGCCAGAAGGCACCTGAGGAGGATGGCATTTGGTACTGTGAAGATTTTAGTCCAAAAGCTTTAGAATTTCAGGCTTCAGAGAGATGTGCCCAGGGAGGAAAAGACAAAACCACAGAAGCAACTTGAAAATCTGCACAATCAGCTCTCCCTATAACACGCGATCCCTCTTCATGAGTCACGGATTGCCTCCAGTGCTGATTGGTGTGGTCTAGTACTGGGGGGTTCTGTGGATTCAAAGGCGTAGGAGCTCTGCCTCTGCACCCCCAATTTACCTCCAAGGCAGCAAGGTCACCTACATGCTGATATCCATGGTGGCCGATTCCCTGGGAGAGTCAGGCAGCCACCTGCGCCTCATGTCTGCCTGAATGTCTGAGTCACACACCACTGGTAGATACAGAAGCACAGGGGAAAAAAAACACCCAGTTTAGGCATCAGAAGCTGGGATCAGGGTCAACACAGCATCTTATGTGTTCAGGATCCGTGTCTCAGAGCTGTTTGCCATAATTCAAGGGCTGTCTGACTCCCCATTTTGTCAGCTGCTTTTGCTCATTAGGTAGAGTCTTCCATATGATGCTGGCCACATCAGGACCACCTCATGCCTCCTAGCATCCATTTAGTAAAGCTTGTTTCTTCTGAGGCCTCATAAACTAGGAAATGGCAACACCCAAGTCATTAAAGCTTAAAATCCACTGCCAGTGGTTTTGTTTTGGTGGCCTCTTTGTCCAGATTAGCAGCTGAGTGCCTATTCACGACCCGGTCTTACCTCTCTGTGGCTACACCCACCACCCTCCTGTGCAGCTGTCACTCAGCCATCCTGAGTGGTGCTGGGGCCTGTCCCAGCCTTGGTACCATGCTGACCCTTTGTCTAGAACAAAGGCTGCCTGTGTCAGCCTTTGTTTCTGCCGTCCGCCCCTCCCCCGCACCATGAGGTGGAGACTGCTGCCTCATTGTTCCCATTATCCCGGAGAAAATGACTCCCTTGTGCGCGGGGAAGGAACGGGGCAGAAGGTAAATGAACAGAGGTTGCAGCTTTCTCATACCAAGGCACAGGATGGGGCTCTTTCCCGTGCCGTGCCGTAGGGCATCCTGGAAAGAGAGAGGGGCCCGAGTCCCCATTGGAGAGGAGACTTGACAGAAGCACTGTTCCAGAATTGTTTGGGGACTGTGACATAGCATGGACAGCTCTTGGCCTGAGGTGACTGGGCAGAGTTTGTTCTCATAGAACTGTTTCCCTCCCTGCATGCTGCTCTCTGGAATCTGGCAGTCTCTGGCTTTTTAACTCAGCACCCCTTGTAGATATGGGAGCTTGATTTGCTGGAGACTCAGAAACATTTAAACAATTAAAACTGGCCCCTAAGCCCTGGATATGACAGACTGCGCAGATCCACAGTTCTATGGAAAGACAGATGGCCAAGCATATTATGCTGCTATGAGACAGGTGCAATTTTTTTGAACATTTTTTCCTTTTTCTCAAAATTTGTTGGATTTTATGTGTATGTATTATGTGTGTTTGATTGTGCGGGAGCACAGGTGTCTACAGATATGTGTGTGTGTGTGTTTGTGTGTATGTGTGTCTGTAGATAGTGTGTATGTGTGTTTGTGTGTCTGCAGATATGTGTGTGTTTGTGTGGAGTTTGCCATTAAATGTCTTGCTCCATTATTCTCTATATTTTTAGATAATTTTATTTTAATATTATGTGTATTAGTTTGCCTGAATGTATGGCTGGGCCCACATGCTTGCAGTGTCCTCAAGGACAGAGGAGGGCTTTGGATCCCTTGGCACTGAACTTGCAGATGGTTTCAAGCAATCATGTGGGTGCTGGAAATTGAACTTGGCTCCGCTGGAAGAGCAGCCACTGTTTTTAACCGTTAAGCCAACTCTCCAGCTCCAAAGGTTTTTTGTTTGTTTACTTTTTGAGATTGGGTCTCATTATGTAGCCCTGGTTGTCCTGGAACTTACTCTGTAGTCCAGGCTGGCCTCAAACTCACAGAAATCCACCTGCCTCTGCCTCCCGAGTGCTAGCCAGCATTGATTATTGCTGCCCAGCAGGTTCCTTTACTTCTTGAGGCAGTATCTCTTGCTGAGCCTGGAGCTAGCCAGTTCCAGCTGGTCTAGTCAGGCAGCTTTAACCAGAGATCCCCCCCCCC
>NC_022021.1:43015818-43021561 GCF_000317375.1 Microtus ochrogaster
CCCCCCCCCCCCCGTCTTTGCCTCCCAAGTGCTGAGATTCCAGTAGCCAGCAGGCATCCCCAGCTCTGCAGGTGGGGGCCGGTTATATAACTCTGATCCCCGGTTTGGACAGCAGGAGCTCTGTTCACTGACCCATCTCCCCAGCCCCTAAGACAACATCCTAGTTGTGATAAACTACACGGAATCTAAATTACCACTCTATCTACTCTGATGCCACAGTGAGGTACATTCCTGTGGTTGGACCACACACCCCCATCCGTATTCTGGCTGAAATGAATCAGCATGCACTATGCCCCTCTCCCTCAGTCTCAAATTCTGAGTTTATTTAAGTCGGCAAGGAAAAGCTACGAGGAAGCTAGGGTGTGGAGCTTTCTAGACATCCTTCAGATCTGGTAAGAACTGGATTCAAACATTCTGTAGCTGCAGCCTGTGTAGCCTGCAGGCACATGTCAGACACCCTTTACCCTCTCTGTGTTTGGTGCGTGGCACCCCCTGCTGTTTGAAATGTCATCTTTCTTCCAAGTAGGATTTTGTGACTTAACCAAGAATTTGGGGTCGTCTTAGATCTCAGGAAATATGTGGTTTTGACCAATTCATCAAACCTCAGAGGAATGATTTTTTTCATCTTACTAAAAGACAAATGGTACTTACAAAACTATATCTGAAGATGCTTATTTTTACCAGAATACACTTTAAAAAGGAAATGGTAGTATCAAATTCCTTACCGTTTATTCATGATAGATACGTAATAGCTGTGATTGGCAGCAGGCCAGATGGAGACTGTCAGGTACAACATCAGTATCTTCCCATATGCTTTTTCTAGTTCTCTAGCATAGAAAACCAAGGTATTTCCTTCATACTATATACTAACTATGTACTAACCGGCTACTGTATTCAGCAGGGCGGCCTTTTGCCAGCCTGACCTTACATAAGAAGTCTTACCTCTCCACACTGTACCTGTTGTCGGTCATCCTTCCTCCGAGGGTTTTCCCACTTACGTCCTCTCTTTCCCAGTGGAGTGCCTGTACCAAAGCCGCCTTCTCCTACTGTCCTTTTCAAGTGCTGTCTCTTGTGGTCTTTTCATGAAGTCACCCTTTAGTGGGTGGCTTAGCAGTTCTGTAGGATGTGGCTGTCACTAGCCTTGCTCCCTGCCATTCAGCAGTGCTGATTGCCACACGTCGGTCGTTCTGGTTACTTTCGCACACTACCGTTACTAAGCATTACTTGCCACTACCTGGCAAGCCAGCATGGCTTTCTCCTCCAGAACTGAGATGTGTGCCCAAGACACTGGCTATTGAAGCTGAACCCTCAGCTTCCTTTTGAGTCTCTCGCCGCTCCCAAACATGACCTCTCATGTCCCTGACAAAATATACATGAAGACCCATTTTCCTGCAAAGATAGAAACTGGGTTTTATTTAAAACTGTTTCTGATTGGGTGGGGGGATACCAACGTGTCTCTGAACTTGAGTGCGTGTCTCTTTGCTTGTGTTGTGTATAGTTTGAGGGGTGAGGATCCTGGAAGCTCAGTGGCCACCGATGCCACCCTGGCTTCTTGTCCTGTGAATTTGAGCAATGAAATTCCCAGGCCACTGTGGGGTGATTTCTGGAAGAACATTTACTTTAAGGGGCTTAAAGAAGGAAAAGGCAGCAGCAGCAAGCAGCGCTGTGCAGGAGGACCCCAGGGAGGGCAGGACCCTTAGCCACACAGCTGCGACCTAATAAGGCTTCACTGACAGAGGGAAGGGAGGAGCTGGTCAGTCCCATTCCTCAAGCCTTGCCACAGCTTTAGTGTGCTTTCCTGGGAGTGTAAGGGAACAGACCCCTTACTTACTGCCTTCTCAAGCCTCTGTCCATGACAGAACCAGAGACATTTTTGGCTTAGATATTCCTTTCCTGGCATCTCTGGGCTCCAGCAAGGAGGCTAAGAAAGAAACCGGGCACTTTTCTTTAGAGGGTTTTTTCCTTTATCTGCCTAGCCAAATTCTATCTTTTTTCTTCATTATTCCTTGTGTAAACTGTGGGCAAATACAAACAGGGAAATGAAATCAGTCCTGATCTCACCATATCTAGATGATGTTTCTGGACTCCCAGGAAGTGACTTGGACAGTAGAAGCAGACAGTTATGAATCAAGCCAATCAAGCCCCACAGAAGTGCAGTGACCACAGCTAAACTTTCTCATTGAAGGAAGCTGGCATTGATTTCCTTCCGGCGTTAAAAACCTAGTGTGGTCCAGTCCCCAACTCAGCACACAGGTCCTCTAAGGACGTTGGTGCTCACGGGCATCCTGGAAGGGATGGGATGGGTACCATCCCATCCAGAAGATGAAGATGTTGGGGGCATTCTTGCCTGGAAACAGAATTCTAAGAAATAGTGGCTGGAATTCACTCCAGGCGGCCAGGACTCAGTACCAGTTATTGCTAACACCTCCTGAACTGAACTCCTGCTCTGTATCTTTAAACACTGGCCCCAGTGGGGGATTTCATCCCAATTGCACATCTGTTCTTTCTAGTAAATGTTCTAAATAACAATGATGCCCTGCACCGAGTATTTAATTCAGGACAGCTGTGTGCATTTTTCTTTTTTTCTAATTTCAGGAGATCAGAATTTCTCCTTGGCTGCTAATTCCAGTTGTTAGGCCATGGAGAAAACTTGGTGAATTCCTCATCTGTGGAACCATCAGCTTAAGGAAACTCAAAAACCAGATCAGTGTGCAATGCGAGCTGTAGAGCAGAGGGCTCAGGACACCTAACCATGGACACACCTCTCCCTTCCCCCACAGTGGCTTTGTGTGTTCTGAATTGAAATGCCAGTGGGGAACAACCGGCTTCTCAAATCCTATTAACCATACTTGGCCTTGACTTTGATCAGGTGACCCAGTATGATGTTTGGCAGCTATCTCCCTGTCTGCAGTGACAGTTGTCCTGTCAGCCCACAGGAATGGCCTGGAAGGTGTATTCTGTCCCCTTTCTCTCCTTTCGTTTCTATCAGTGTGGGCTTTTGGATGCTGGTTTTATGCCTGGGGTTATTATCAAAGCTGTTTTATTGTGTTGCTCATATTCCTATCTTGGCTGTTGGGAACTCCAGTGGCTCTGATGCCCACTTGACATGTCCTGTTGCCTTGCTTTCTGGGCACTTTGTTGCTTCCTGGCGCTACAGATCTTCCTGATGGTGATAGTCTCACATGCCCCCAGCTCTAGTCCTAGATTGGGTCCTTTGGTTGACCGGTAAACAGAGAACCCAAGATCTGGGCACAAGTTGGGCTGTTCTGTTTGGAAGGCTCCTTCTTAATGAGGCGACACTGACAGCAAACTCTGCGGCAGAAAATCTAACCCTGTAGCTCCCCTGGGCACAAACCATGCCATTGTCAGTAGGTTGTTAGGTTCCCACTCTGGTTTGGAAAAGTCAGTGTCACTGGCCTCTGCAAATATTTGAAGAACACAGCATGTCATGGTCAACTGGGGGGCATGTTCAGAATTAACACTACACTAGGGGAAAAGTGAACTCAGTAGGGTAACACTTCCTAAAACACCCCTTGCAGAGTGAGCTCCCAAGTCTTGTTTTCTGAAACACCTGCTCCAATTATCAGGCTAGGACATGACCTGCACCTAGGTGTTGTTTCTGAGTTGCTTGCATGCTGTTTTCTAGAGAGCACAGCAAATATTCTCTTGTGGAGTCCCCAGAACTGTGTCCTCAGCCATGTGAAGTACCATTTCTCCTTACCCAGAGACGAATCTGCTCTTAACAGTCCCAAGCCATCCAGACGGGCAGTGTGTAACTGCTTACAGCTGATGTTAGCCAGCCTCCCGTGGACCATGCTTCCCCACCTCCTAATCTGAGGGGAAGGGAAGTGGGAAGTGAGCTCTGCATTTCTGTCAGATTAAGGTTCCATTTTCTGGAGTCTGATGGACTTTCATACTTGCCCATCTGCTTTCCCAAAGTTGCAGATTTTGTGGTGGTTGCTACTTCCCTTACCCTCGTAACATTAACAGCAGGCAGGCTACAGCTGACTTCACATGTCAGAATGACAGATACCATCCAAAGGCCATGAAAGATCCTGGCTGAGCCTCAGTGCAAGCCAGGTGGCCTCCTTTCCTCGTCCAGGCACCCATTCAGGTGTCACCTACAGTGGAAGTGCCACACTGGCCATCTCTATGGGGCAAGTGCAGCAAATGGACCAGCGCCCCCTGCTGGCAGGTGAGAACAAGGCAGGAATGTTGTCGCTGTAAGCATAGGGTGCCAACTAGATGCCCACTGGGCATGTTCACCACCTTCCAGAACACTTGGGGACCATGTTGCACCTGACCTTTACATTTCGCTGTACATGCCTTTTCCTCATGACGTTGCTCTGTGTTGTCCTGTTCCACCCCCCCTCAGCTCTGTTTCATAATGTTCTGGACCCCCAACGTCTCTGAGAAGATTCTGATAGACATCATTGGGGTAGACTTCGCCTTTGCCGAGCTCTGCGTCATTCCTCTGCGCATTTTCTCCTTCTTCCCAGTACCAGGTAAGGAGCAGAGGATGAGCACTTCCTGCTCATCCTCCTGCCCAGGTGAATCATGTCCCCAGCAACAGTGTAAGTACTTCACTTTGTGCTGGAGAGAGGCGAAGCCACGAGCCAGCCGGATATCCTATGAACACATCAGACAGCACAGCTTACTTTTTCTGAGATCCAAACACAGTTGAAGTAGAACCAAGGGGGCAGTGGGTGGAATTTGTGGGAAACAGCCAACCTGTCCTCTCCCTTGACTGGGGTTCCTCAAATCTGTGCATGAATTATAGTGCATAGAATGCACACCAGAAAGTCAGTTTTATAGTGGGATAATTTTCAGAGTTAAATGGAAAAACAAAAATAGAGTGAGCTTACTTGCTAAAACCTGAAGATGAACTAAGAAAAAAAGAGACATTGAGAAAAGAAGACAAGGCTATCTTTGTCCTAGAGAAGAAAATGAGCCTCATCTATATATAGTTCACTTACCCCTGGGGAAGGCAGAATACACTGTTAGACCAAGAAGACAAGGGAGTTGGGAATGAAGCTTAGTGGTAGAATACTTGCCTAGCATGTTGAGTCCCTGGGTTCAGCCCTCAGCACTACGAGAGGGAAAAATAAAAATAACATGACAGGTTCTTCATCAGACAGACCAGTCCTGGAAGCAAGTGTTACCCAACAACAGTAAGCAACAGTAAGCTTATCAGGAGACTTTACTGGCATTTCCCAGAATGGGTCAGGGTGCTTCTTACCAACCACTGCAAAGGCCTGTGCTCTGCACAGCTGCACCTCTGTGCATGGGCTGCCACCACTGCCTTCCTTTACATTCAGTCTGGATGCCCAAGAGTAGGCGTGGGAAGTGGGTGCAATCGGTGTGCAGTAGCAACAGATTGGATGAGCGGTGGCACCATGACCAGAGGGAGGAAGGAAAACAGCTATGGATGGGGTGGTCAGGGTTGGCCCAAGAAGGCCCAGTGAGAGATGGGGACAAGGTCATCTTCGTTTCGCTGTTCCCATCCCCTCTGCTCTCAGACAATAGAAAGGTGGCAGCTTCTGCTCAGCCAGCATCAGCCCTGCCTCTTTTCCGGGAGCTAGAGGAGGGCGGTCAGAGCTAATCTGCAGAGAGAGCAGCAGGAGTACGCAAGGCCATCCTAGGACTAGCCGGGCCCACCACAACAGCGGTGATCCCAGTGGAGCAAGGCCATCCTAGGACTAGCCGGGCCACCACAACAGCGGTGATCCCAGTGGAGCAAGGC
>NC_022021.1:43021821-43050719 GCF_000317375.1 Microtus ochrogaster
GGGCCCACCACAACAGCGGTGATCCCAGTGGAGCAAGGCCATCCTAGGACTAGCCGGGGCCACCAGAACAGCGGTGATCCCAGTGGAGCAAGGTCATCCTAGGACTAGCTGGGCCACCAGAACAGCGGTGATCCCAGTGGAGCAAGGCAGCTGCCTACAGCTGGCCACCTAGACACAGGACTGAGAAGGCCAGAAGACCCCAGCTAGGCTTCAAAGTTAGAGATCGGCGACCACAGGAAGACAGAGGACCAGCCCGGAGTCCCCGCAGCTAGGCTGGGAGTTCGCACTAGCCGCTGGCTTCTAAGAGTTGCTATCCTGGGCCCACAGCAGAGGGTGGGGTGAAGCAGGGTGGAAGCAGGCCACAGCCCTGACAAGTCCTCTTCCTTGGCAGTGACTGTGAGGGCCCATCTCACTGGATGGCTGATGACACTGAAGAAAACCTTCGTCCTGGCGCCCAGCTCCGTCCTGCGGATCATCGTCCTCATCACCAGCCTCGTGGTCCTGCCTTACCTGGGGTATGTGTTCGTGGCATCTGTCGGAGAATCCTTTGCCACTGAAGCGTTCTGTCTAGAGGATTAAAATCTGCATAACCAACTGAAATCCCCCAGCATGTTAGAGCTAGAGATTCAGGACACGCTTGTCTGCCTGCACCAGTGAGACTAGAGAGCCACACTAGCCTGGACACAGGCGATGCGATTCTGGGCTCACTTCCTATGGTGAGGAACGTGTAAACCAGAGAGAGGGAGAAAGGCCCTGCCCTCAGAACTCCTGATCTCTAGTGAGGGGGACACAGGCTGGTCACCAGGGCTGTGGTACCAGTGGAACAGGAGCCGGACGGCTCAGCCCTGAGTCACACAGGTCTACTGCAAAGGTGGGTGGATGATGGGTCCTGTCCTGAGCCCAGTGGATGAAGGATACCATTGTTCTGGACCTCACTGGTCTGTCATATTCCTGGTTTTAAGCAATATCCATTGAGTTTGTCATCAACTTGTTTATGTCATTCCTTGTGTTCATTTCCAGGGTGCATGGAGCCACACTAGGTGTGGGCTCCCTTCTAGCAGGGTTTGTGGGAGAATCTACCATGGTCGCCATTGCAGCGTGCTACGTCTACCGGAAACAGGTAAGAAACTACGGTTACACAGCTTGGAGACATTGGGACCTCCTTCTGCCTTCACAAATAATTTCTCTAGTTCAGGAAGTCTGTTCTAATCCTGTGTTCTAATCCTGCTGGGCTACCTCACCCCTTCAACACCACACCTACTCTGGTAATAAACTCTCAGCCTGAGAACAGAGTTAGTCTGACCTGAAGGTGGGTATTCCAACTGCATGTTCTGCACCTAGATGAGATTAACCAGGGAGTGGATATAGACAGAGATGAAGGGAGCCCAAGACACGATCCCAGCATGTCTATGCTTTCAGGCTGGGGTTACAGAGGAAGCAACAAAGCTGGCAAGGAAAGCCCAAGGAAGCAAAAAGAGCGTTGAAGATTCTATGAACAGACAACTCTTAGGAGCTGTTTTGCTCTGGAGAGGAGAGGGCTATAAACATGAATTTCAGAAAACCACTTAAGATTGGGTGAAGTCAGTGAAGTGCTTGCTTTGGGGACTGACCCAATGAAATGGGATCCTAGTGGGAGAAAGGACAGCAGTGCCCATCAGCCAAGTGCACACCAAAGGGATGGGCAGCTGAGATGGGATCCCCTCTAAATTGGGGGGGGGCAGTCATGGGAGCTCTTCTGGTTGCTTTTGCTTGGGTCAGTTAAGTAAAAAACCAAGTTGCCCCTGACAGACGGCCATGATGAAGACTGGAAGACAGAAAAGGGCGTGTGAAAGCCTGAGCTGGCTAAGAGAGTAGAGAGAGAAGGTCTGGGAAGGCCCTGCCACAGAGGGCAGCTCCCTACAGTGGGCACCGCAGCACAGGACTTCTTATAGGCCTCCAGCCACATTGGCATTCCCAGCTGAGATTGGGAGAGTGGAGCCTGTCCGAGGTCAGGGTTTTTTCTGGCAACTAGGACTCAAAGAAAGCAAGAAAGAATGTGGTTGTAATCACTGAGCATCCCATTCAAACCAAAGGGAAGGTAGAGGACACAGAAGGCCGAGCCACAGGAGTGGCATGGGCAGAGCAGTGATGGGAGCCGGGTTCTGAGAAGAAAGTGCTGGAAGAGGCCAGGGGGGAAGCCAGTCTTCTCACTCTGATCTGTTGCTCAGAGCGCTGACCACACAAGGTCTGCATGGACTCAGGAAGGACAGAGTAGCGACTGACTGCTAAGAAGGAACTTTCTGCAAGGACAAAACAGGATGCAGCGAGGCCACCAGGAATTAGGGTGCACAATGGGCAGGACAGAGTGAACCCAGAGCTGTCACAGGGGACACCAACCAATGACAGATGGGAGGACTAGTCTAGAACATAAAGGTTCAAAGCTTGGGGCTTTAGCAGGACGTGGGAGAAGCAAAGCCTCCATTTGAAAGGCTGTAGGGAGCGGTCGTCTAAGGCTACACCCCAAAGAATGACAGCAAGGATATGAGGGACAGGGTCCCCGAGAGTACCTAGCACTGTGTACCAGACACACATCAGGTGTCCTGGACCAGGCTGCCTCACACCTTGAACCCTCCTCGCGGTACTGCTGTGGATGTCCTGGCCACATCCCCGCTCTCGTGTGTCTTTTTTCATCTAGAAAAAGAAGATGGAGAACGAGTCAGGCACCGAGGGGGAAGACTCAGCAATGACCGACATGCCTCCAGCAGAGGAGGTGACAGACATCGTTGAAATGAGGGAGGAAAATGAATGAGCACAGGCCCAGGGGCACTGCAGGGACAGTCACGATAACAGCATCATCTCGTTCCTCCTCCTCCCGTCGAGCTGTTTTCTGATTTTTAATTTTTACTTTTGGTTATGAAAGAGGCCTTGATTTAAAGGTTTCATATAAATTCTCTAGCATACTGGGTATGCTCATAGATGTGGGGACCTAGAGAAAGGTCTTTACTGTCACTTTGTAAACACAGAACCGCTGACTTCATGACCCTGCTTCATAAAAACCCAAAAGATAGAGCCACCTCCTGGTCGACGTTTCTACTCCCTTGGACAATCTCCACTTTGGAACCAAAGGACTTGGGCTGTGCCATTGCCTCTTGGGCCAGACTCTTTTCCTGTCCACATTTGCCTCTTAAGAATCAACAGGTCACAGCTCAGCCTCTTTTGACTTGCTCCCCAATCCTGTGGCTGTAACAGAGATGTGACCTGGTGCCCACCACACCCCTCCCACTTTGGAGTCATGAACTCTCAACCACACACACCAGTGGGCCACAGGCTGCAGCCCAGAAGCCCCCTGCTCCCAGAGGAAGAGCTGGGGGGCGGGGGTCATACCGGGCCAAAGGAATGGAAATGTATTCTCCTGTAGAAATCAGATCAGTCACAAACCGACTTGATCATCAGCATCTCGCTGAGTTGCCACAACCCGCAGTGTATATACACGAGCTGACTTTGCAGAGTTGTCCCAGAAGCGCCACTCCAAATGTCAGCATCCTTACGCATGACTTTCCCTGAAGGCTTGCTTTTCACTCACCTTCCCTGAAGAGGGTGCTAGAGCGAGAGAAGTGGAGTGTCCTAACTGTCCATTTTGTTTCCACAGTGAGCAGAGCTTTAAGTCGTAATCCGTTCTAATGCCAGGTTCCTGTCTCGTAACTTCTCATTGTAGGTGTGTTACCTGTTTCTGCCGTTCTTAGTCACAGCTCTGGGGACAGGTAACTGAGTGTACTATGGTACTCCCCTCCACACCATAAAGCAAGACATTTTATAAACAAGTATCAGAGTCACTGTGTGATAACCCCTGAAACAATGCATTGGAACTCCATTTAGTGCAGTATATTTTTCTAAGTTTTGGAAAGCGGGTTTTTTCCTTTAAAAAAAATTATGGATACAGTTCAGTAAATTCCTGATTTAGTCAAAATAACTAGACTGAAAGAACCTAAACAAAATATTTTAAAGATATAAATATATGCTGTATATGTTATGTAATTTATTTTAGGCTATAATACATTTCCTATTTTCGCATTTTCAATAAAATGTCTCTAATATAATTCAGTGATTGCTACGTGCTCCGCATACCTACAGCTCACTCACGTTGTACCAGTGACCGTTGTACGTTACAGATCCTTTGTGTATGAATGTCAGGGCCTGTAGATGCCAAGAAAACAATGTTTCCTGATGGGCAGCCTACAGAGAAAATGGGCCACTTGTGCAGAAAATGTCGGAAGGGCAAAGGCAAAAAAGGAGAAAAGGGCAGGCCTCTTGCGTTTCTTTTTTCCATGTTGTGTAATCCTCATGTTAAGACTGTAAGGGCAAAGGTTGGCTGTCGGCTACACAGGCTTGTTCCCATTTCCGGAGACCCAATGTCCTTCATGTGTGCCCACCATGGGAACACGGCCTATGTGCTGCCGTAGCTGCTTGTCGGTGACTTCAGGGGCAGATCTGAAAATATAACTTAAAAGTCTTAATTGTATTGGCTTTTTAAAGTACATGACTAGAAAATTAAACAGCAGTATTTTTTAACATGTGTGGCTATTTTCATGCTTCTGGGGTTGGAGGTTCAGGATCAAATGGCAAAGATGAAATCTTGCCCCCTAGATGTAAGAACGAACAGCTAAGCAACTCTCCATTGTGCAGTTAGGATGCATAGCTTCAAGTCCAGAGCCACCTCCCTTGGTGAAGATGAAGAAAGCTGTGTTAGAATTCCTGAGAACCTAGGATGTCCTGCCTTCCCGGGCCTCAGCAGTGGAGCTGCAGTTCTGCAGGATTTGTTCAGACCCTCACTAGCAGGGCAGGCGTCTCCACACGTTCCGCTCCCTTCTTTGGGCCTGTGTTGTCACTTGACATCCTAAGGCAGAACTCTGAGCTGTCATACTGTTATGTTCGAACCAAAAATTCCATCGTCTGGACTTGGGCAGGGGGTCACTTTCTCTACTTTCCAAAGGCATTAGGACAGCCTGCTTCACCGGCCTAGTGTTATTTTTAAACATTTTGGGCAACTAACAACAGAAAAGGACCCTGCCTGGGAAATCCTCTTGTCAAGGACTGCGGGAAGACCAGGTAGGACTTTGAGGGTTAAGCAACTGTAGACAAATACAACCTAAAGTTGCAAGGCCATGGGGAGGGGGTTTTCATCCACGCTGGTGGCCCCAATGAAGCCTTTCTAGAGTGAGGCTTTCCTCTGAGCAGCAGGGAGGGCTGTTTTTCTGAGGGGCAACAGGGGGTCATTCTAAGTGCACACCTGCCATTTGCCCTGCCCTTGTTTACTGGGTCCTGGTACACAGGGCATCTCTAGGGCACCGGGAACTGAGTAAACAGAGGATCGCTGTGACTCACGGAAGGGCAAAGCCTACACACTGCAGGGCTTGCGGCTGGCAGGACACTCACCCCGGAGGACTCAGTCACTGGAGAGGTCACGTCTTTGCCGGTCAGTCACCCCTTGCTACCTGTGTTGGGCTTCTCTTGCAGCAAAGGTACTCCTCTCCCATTGGAGGCCATCTGTCTCTTGGCATTCGCTGATGGTTTGACTTGGAAATGTCCGTAGAGGGCCTCAGAAATGAAAACCCTTAATACCGGTTTAAGGTGTATCTCAGGAGTCAATGTGGACAGCAGTAGTGTCAGCTTCCAGACTCGAGCTGCATCCTTGCAATGCGGCCGCTTCTGGACCTGGTGGGACTGAGCCAATTATGCACCTTGATCATGGGATGGGGTTACTACTCTAAAGAATTAAACCACTCCCTTAGTGCAGGATGCCCGTGGGTGTGTGTATGTCTGCTCTGGAGATGAAAATGGGGGCTAGGCAGACACCCCCTCCACTGAGCTACACTCTAGCTCCCAGCTTCCCCACCCTGCTAACTATTCTGTTTGGGGATAGTCTCTTCTGAAATAGGCAGAGGGAAAGGAACTCTTTTCTAGATTCAACAACTTTCTCCCCAAACCGTAATGAGAGTGAAATCTGTGTTAGGAAATAGGAAATACCAATGTTCTTGTAATTATTTTTAGGGTATTGTGGGGTTTTGTTTTGTTTTTGTTTGAGACAGTGTTTCTCTAAATAGCCCTGGCTGTCCTGGAACTCACTACATAGACCAAGCTGTCCTTGATCTCACAGAGATCCTCTGGCCTCTGCTTCCTGAATTCTGGGATTAAAGGGGTGCGCCACCACCTCTGACCCCTTGTAATCAAATTATGTTTCCTTGAGAAATGTTTTTGTCTTATTTTTATTTCGAGATGGGGTTTCTTTGTAGCTTTGGAGCCTGTCCTGGCACTAGCTGGTCAGGTTGGCCTTGAACTCAGATCCACCTGCTTCTGCCTTGCGAGTACTGGGATTAAAGGTGTGCACCCAGGGAGAAATGGTTTTTGTACTGATTTTTTTTCTTGCTTCAGTAAAGCCTTAAATAGGGTGTGATGAGAACATTATGTGCTGGTGTGTGGTGACCAGCCAGGTGTAGGCCTAGGGTATTGCAAGAGAGCTAGCTGCCAAACTTAAAATGGAACCTTCTGAGCTGCATCAGGAGAGGGCTCCTCTTGTTCTCAGTGCTACCCCACACTTCTATAACAGATATAATGCTGTCTCTGGTAGGACCTGGGAGGGTGAGATGACTTCGGGGTTATCTGTGCAAACCCAGTGGTTTCTGTCTGCCTTTCCACACAACCCCTACACAAGGCTCTTTTATAAAAAGCATCCGAAGCATCAAAAAGCAATGTGTTTGGAAACCATGAGAGCTACTTCTCTGTGTGGTTACTCTGAGCCTCTATTTCTGTCATTTGAAGAAGCAAAACATCAGGTGATTTATCAGCTGACCTAACCGCACATGAAACAGGATGTAGTGGAAATCTGAAGAGAAATGTAAGCAAGCCTGGGTTGCCTGCTCCCTCACCCAAAGGCTGGCGACTAAAATGAACACAGAGAAGCGAGCAGGAGAGAAACAGGCCTGTCATCAAAACAACCCAAACTCCTCTTAGAAGGCAGCAAACACAACTAATTGCAGAGTTTACAGACTGATCTCAAAAGGGAAAATAATGATAAGACAAAGAGTCTTTTAAACTTTTTTTCCTTCACAAGATGGAAGGTCCATTGTTCGCTCTGCTGCTGTGGCCCCCTGCTGGGAAAGGCACCTAGATCAAAGGAAACAAATTCTCCACCAAGTACAAGTGGTTCCAGAATTGTAACTAGCGCCTTCAAAGCTTTCAGGAATACAGTTTTAAGATTTCTATTTAGTGCCTGTCTTTGTGCATGTACACTTTAGTGTGGGTGTTCTCACAACTGTGCACAACATGGAGCCTGTCTTTGTGCATGTATGCTTTAGTGTGGGTGTTCACACAACTGCACACAAAATACAGAGTCCAGAATCACTGTCTTATTTCCTTGGAAATGGGGTCCCTTTGTTAACCTGGGGCTCACAATCTGTTGCCCAAGCTGGAAACCATCAAGACCCATCAATCTTGGCCCTGACCCCCAGTTTAAGTGGATGCTGGGATCTCAACTCTGCCCTCATGATTCCAGGCAAGCACTCTTAACCACCAAGCTATCTCTCCAGTCCAATGATAATTTTTTTTCTCCTTCATTTGCATTCAATCAACCAGAATCTCTCAAAACCTAGTGAGGAGAGATACACTTTTAAAGATAGCTGTCAGATACACATGCATGGATTTAGTCAATGTTTTCATATAGTACCTCTTCAGTGAGGTCATGTAGCTCCAAGTGCACCTCACCAGCAAGACTTGACCTCCACTTCTGCAGAAACAAACATCAACCAATACATAATGAAACAACACACAAAATGGGGATTGTTTTTACATCAGAAATAGGAGTTCCTTTTACACGAGGACAGACCAGGTAAAACTGGTTCTAACACAGCAGCGGTAAAGTTCCACTAAAAGAAAACTGTTCCTTCTGGTCAAGAGGATAAAATCTCTGGCCTGGGCAGAGGCCTAACATCTAAGTTACCCAACATGGAAGAGTGAGCATGGGTCAGCATGCCAACCACCTGGCCGTGGGAGCATGCCGGGGAGGTGGAGCACCCACGGGAAGGCAGACGCACCAGACGCCAGGCAGAAGAGATAAGCAGAATAAATTCCTCTAATTAGATACACTGTACTTTTACTTCCCAGGATCCCAGCTCCTAGCACAGTCCCTCTAACCTGCCTTAGGGTTCAGCTGGGTTCTCACTCTAAAAAGGTACAACTCGTTTTTTCTGTCTCCTTTAAAATACTGGCAGAAGCTGGACTGGGTCTGAAAAAGCATGAGATAAAACCGGACTCACTGAACATAGCGGACAATGAGGACTGCTGAGACGTCAAGAACAATGGCACTGGGTTTTGATCCTAATGCACGTACTGGCTTTGTAGGAGCCTAGGCTGTTTGAATGCTCACCTTACTAGACCTGGAAGGAGGTGGGAGGTCCTTGGATTCCCCACAGGGCAGGGAACCTGGTCTGCTCTTTGGGTTGATGAGAGAGGGGGAGTTGATTGGGGGAGGGGGAGGGACATGGGAGGCGGTGGCAGGGAAGAAACAGAAATCTCTAATTAATTAATTAAAATAAAATACTGGCAGAAAGCTAAATATGCCTTTTTTCTTCCAGTACTTTGGGATTCTGTGCTTTTTTTCCCCAAAACCTCTCCCCACCATATGGCTCCCTGCTGAAGTACAGCATGGATTTTTTCCTTCTCTTCTCCTCTCCCCTCTGGGTAGATACTTAGATTTACAGCTGGCTTGCTCTGGGAGTTCTCTTTTAAACACTTATAAAATTGTCCTCGAGCTTCCATTTGATCCATTTTAATAAAACCCTCATTAACGAGACTAAGAACCCCAGGAGGCTACTACTCAGGTCCTTTCACTTTGAGCAAACCTTGATTTTGACTTTCAAACTCTCCTGCCAAACTCTTTAATCAGCAGAAAAAATGAACCTGTTCCTACACCCTAGACAGTATGGTTGCTGTACAGTATACAACTTCATGGAAATTCCCCATCGTGCACAATGGTAGTTGCTATAAACTATGCCAGAAACGTATTTCCAACTGTGGGTTCAGGAAAGGCAGTCTTTGGAGCTGCAGAACATTAGGCCAGGGGAACTCTGGTTCCTGTGGTATAAGGCTGTGAAATTTAAGACCCATATTTGCCCAAACCAGCTTCTGAATGAAGGCTATAGCACCTCTGTGTCAGAGCAGATTCAGGGTGTACTTCACAGAAATTAGCACTACACATTGTCAGCCATGCCACCACAAAGCAGGTTCATTACCTCAGGGGTGCCACATCTGTACGGTTTTAGAGGCATGACCTGTTCCTTGTACTCAACAACACGGTTTGCTTTGCTCTGTAGTGCCATACTAAAATGACTGTCTACAGCTGGTATGACTAAAGAATCAGAGCTTCAGAAACTCGACAGAGACACGCAGGAGATTCTGCCCAACACCGGCACACTCTCTCTCACTGAAGGGAAGCTTTCAACCTAGAAGACTGTAGCCCACAGCAAGGCCTTCCACACTTCTCTGGCCTCTGATCATCGCCCACTCACGGTCTGGGCTTCTTCCTGCCCCAGAATTTCATGTCTGATCCAGGTTTAGAACACAGTATGCACTTTGACAATGGGAAGATGACCTTATTCCTGAGGTCAGAACAAACAGCCGTGCTCAACTTACAGCCTTTTCAGCTGAGGCAAACTACAGATGAAAGGCCGCTGCATCATCTAGCTTCTTTGCAGTTTCTTGGTTTTCTTATCCTAATCACTCGCCTATTTACTCACCAGTCACTTGATTTCCTAATCTTAACTTTGGTTTCCTCATTTTCCAAATTTACATACTAAGTTTAGCCCTTTGCCTCAGTAGCTAAAATCTCCCAGCAGATTCCCCCCTCCCACTTCCTGTCATAGTTATATATGACCCACTTTCCCTCTGGTATTTTTTCTGCACTATGGTTTTATTTCCCAGCACTTTAGGCATACATGTCCTCTCTGAACCTCCTCCAGGTTTTTCTCTGCCCCAATGCTGGTGAGGTCTGAGAAAACGTGCCTGCTCCTGTCACCTGAAGTCTTGGCCAGTCTTTGGAAAAAACGCCCTATAACAGCATAACTCAAGAGATGACTTTTTCACATTCTTTATCTGCATTTTCATATCCCCATAATCCCTATGGTTATGTTTCCTAATTTCCTTAAGGCTGGAAGTTTCCTTCTTTACTGTTCATCTTTTAATTACATCTTCTATTCTGCTTATACTGTGAGTTTGCTTTGCTTTGTTGTTTTGCCTTTTGAAATACAGTCTTGTTAACTTACATAGGATGGCCTGGAACTCATAATCCTGCTTCAGCTTCTCAGATGCTGACTATAGACAAGTCATCATGCCAATTGCATTTTTGAAATACTAAGAGGTCATATTCTTTGCTTTCACCAAGGAACTAGGACATACGTATCTTCCTATCTGGCTAGAGTCAAGGTGAGCTCAGAGTCTGCCTCTCCTACAGACAGTCTGAAGATGTACTGGCCCAAGTAGCAGTAGCTCACCTCCTGGAAGAACACCACCATACACAGGGCAGGTCTGCACTGCTCTATTTCTGTGGCATCCTGTCCAGGTGAGTCTCAGGCATCACAATCAAGGTCTCACTAACCCTGTCCTACCTCCTAATAACTCCCATTTCTTCCCTTCCTGTGTGGCTTAGCCTAGGACCCATGGGGAGCAAAGCACCCTCTTGACTCCTCCTTTCTGATGCTATCAAGGGCAGTACAGCCAGAGGAAGGACCCATGGGGAGCAAAGCACCCTCTTGACTCCTCCTTTCTGATGCTATCAAGGGCAGTACAGCCAGAGGAAGGCGGACACTTGTGCATTTCATCCCGCTCCTGTTACTCCCAGGATTCTTATTTTAAAATGTATTCATTTTCAACTTTTGGGGGTCACCAAAAAGCACCCCAAGAGGAAGAGACCTGTCCTCACCAACTTAACATCATGAACCCCAATGAGGACAAGTTCAACAGAACCACCATATACGGGCTGCCCATGCCTACATTAGCATTGCCAGAACATAAATTTCATGTCACCAAAGGCCAACCTGCAGGAGTCAGTTGTCTCCTTCCACCACGAGGGTCACCAGACCAGGTGTGGGCTAGACGGCAGATGTGCCTCTGGTGCTGTGGGATAATGCTCTTATACACTCTAAAGATCTGTCACACGTATTGGTTTAATAAAACACTGGTTGGCCAGTAGCCAGGCAGGAAGTATAGGCGGGGCGACAGGACTAGGAGAATTCTGGGAAGAGGAAAGGCAGAGATGCAGTCGCCATCCAGAAGCACAGGAAGCAAGATGAGAATGGCTTACTGAGAAAAGGTACCAAGCCACGTGGCTAAACATAAATAAGAATTACGGGTTAATTTAAGTTGTAAGAGCTAGTTAATAATAAACCTGAGCCCACAGGCCAGTTTATAATTAATATAAGCCTCTGTGTGTTTATTTGGGACTGAATGGCTGTGGAACCCAGCGGGATGGAAAATTCCATCAACGTTCTAGAACAGTTTTTTTTTAATATTTATTTATTTATTATGTATACAATATTCTGTCTGTGTATATGCCTGCTGGCCAGAAGAGGGCACCAGACCCCATTACAGATGGTTGTGAGCCACCATGTGGTTGCTGGGAATTGAACTCAGGACCTTTGGTAGAGCAGGCAATGCTTTTAACCTCTGAGCCATCTCTCCAGCCCCTCTAGAACAGTTTTTCTCCAGCCCACGTGTCCTCAGGACCAGAATGTTACCACCTGGTATTTTGAGTCCTCCACCCTACACAACCATTAGTGGCACACGCGCACACTCACTCACACACACACACTCACACACACACACACTGCTTTACATCACATACTACAGAGAAAGTTCTGGAATCTATTAGACTGACGAGTATGTTTTTCTGGACTGGCCCTTCTCCTCCAGGCATTGGGTATCTATCTACGAAGCTTGAACAGACACTTCCTGTCCATGTGGGCACAAAATACCACAATAGAATCCATGGAGATGGTACCTTCATGTCAGTGCGCTGTCCAGCCTGGTGGGGCCAAGCATGATGGGCTAAGCAGCAACAGTGTTCATTAGCTCAGAGCTGGCCATGTCAATAACAAGGCTAGTTGGAGACAAAGGGGTATCTTCAGGCTGTTCCATGTCAGACTTCGGGATTGTCACTGGATTCTGAGCTTACAAGGAGGAAGTGTTAGCACATCAAGGCAGCTGTCAATGAAAAGCTCTGAACTGGGGAAAAGGTGGAGAACAGAGGGTCCCTGAATATACCCCAAGAGCAGAGAATGTGAGCTAAGCCTTGGCAGGGCCCAGGGGGGTGAGGCTGGCTTAGGGCAGTACTAGTCCTAAGATCTTAGCTCTGCCTCTTGCCTCCTTCCTCAGATTCAACTTTAGAGGGCCCCAACTGTCAACAATGAGTTGTAGCACTGACTTATTTAAGACAGAAAGGGTTTCTGTCATTCTTTTTTGTTTTGATTTCTGTTAGTGACACAACAGTGCTCTCTGAGGACTACGAAACCTATTAGTGCCCTGACTAAGCGAGAGCTCTGTTCCCCCATTTCCATTCCCTTTTTCTGTGACAGTCCCCACATGAGCTCTTGCTATCCCACTTACAGGTGCATTTTCAGCAACTAGAATGGTCAGCACAGATGAAAGGAGCTCTGTGCACAGTAGCCTTTGCCCAGCAAACAGGTGACAAGGACGATTTATTGTTGGAGACCTGTTTTGCAGGCTGTGGGCATCTTTCTCCACCACCACCTCAGACAGGTTGTGCACAGTTAAGAAAGACTTAGGGAGGATTGGTAACTTACCCAAGTCATGCTCATCTTACTTAGAGTAGGCAGTGGAACTGTTGTTCGGCCCAGATCCACAGCCAAACTGCATACCTTCAGACACTGTGCTGATCACGGAATATCTTCTACCTTTAGCACTGCCTAATAACAAACACCAAATCTTGTTTTACTTTATGTGCTTTGGTGTTTTGCCATGGTATCAGGCCCCCTGGAACAGGAGTTACAGAACATTATGAGCTGCTATGTGGATGCTGGGAATTAAACCAGAATACTCTGGAAGAGCAGCCGGTACTCTTAACTGCTGAGCCATCTCTCCAGCTCCCCACACACCAAATCTTAATTCCTCTGCCCACAAAGGCGGTCAGCTGTCAGAGCTGACTTCAGCACAGGTCCCAGTCTGCCACGGTCCTTAAAAGCAGATACTTAACCACAGCACCAGAACAGGCTTCAGAGTTTACTAAGTTTATTTTGAGTTGAGTTGTTCTCACAATCCTTGGCATCTGAGTGTATTAAAGGAATCAAAAGCAAAGACCGAGAGGAAGCTCAATCTTGAACAGTGAAGACAAGAGACACTACAAACGACAGGAAACTTCCACCCCATGGGCCAGGCACCTGAGATCAGTCCACAGCTTAGGAGGATGGCTTTTAGGGCAGTGGACGACTGACCAGCATTGCCATGCCAGAGTGCAAAGAGCAGACTTTGCTAATCAAGGTGACAAGAACACAGCAAGTTTCATAAGTGTGTCTCATGATGATCCCCAGAGAAAACCATGTCCTCCCCACAGGCAGAATCTCCGAGTGGGCTGCCAACCTCCTCGAGCTGCTACAATACAGGGAACAAAGCCAGAGTCCTTTCACAGACAGAATGGAAATGAAAGGGCATTCATTACTCACGTTCATCTGGGCTACTCTGAAGTCACAGCACTACAGTGGCTGCTGCGTTCTCGTAAGGGCTACCATATTTTTGGCACCATTTATGTTGTTGTAGATCAAGGCAATTTTCAATAGATAAATGAAAACTAAAATTAATCACAAATTTATTTTGAGGTTTAAAATTAAGACTGAAGCACTGGTTACTGGAGAATGATGACCGAGGCTATCTACATGCTGTGCTCCATGTCCCTTTCTTGTACTGATTATGTGTTACTGACCTGGGGAAAGCAGCCAAGGGTACAGAAGCAGTTGACCCTGGTGCTATCCATGGCATGAATGTCCTCACTCACACCTTTATTCAAGGGCTGCATGGCTAAGCACCAGATCCCCTATCCTCTGAAGAGATGATCTTAAAAGAAAGGACTTAAATTTGGGGAGGAGTCAATAGAATATATTTATTCATTAACTCTTCAAATTTATTCAGAGTTTTATTCTCTTATAATTTAAGCATAGTCTGTTGGACATCCACTGCTTTTGTTTTTATACAGTGTGGCAGTTACTGTTAATTGCCAACTTAACAGAATCTAGACTTCCATGGGTCTAGATGAACCTCTTGGGCATGCCTGCAGATGACCACAACCGCCTTCACTGAGGTGAGAGCATCCATTCACCTTGGTGACACCATGCCCTGGCTAGCACCGTGGACTACATAAATGCAGAAAGGAACTGGGCAGCAGCATGCATTCACTGCTTTGGGTTCCTGCCTGGGCATGTCATGTGACTAGCTATTTCAAGGTCCTGCCACCTGACTTCCCTGTCATGATGGACCCTTGAACAGTGAGCTAAAATAAAGTCAGAGCTTTTTATTAGAGCAACAAGTCTTTTGAAACTAAGACCTGCATCGTTTTAAAGTGCATTCTGAAGCCAGTTCGTCCTTCAGCTCCCCTCTTAGTTCCTCAGACCTTCCTAAAACTGTAAATTGACATTGCTCTCCACCTTTGCCAAACTGGGCTCTGGCGTTTCTCTCAGATGAAAAGCACAACTGAAGGCTTTCTACTTCTAGTACCGTCATTGCTTTTTTAAGGAACATCAGAGCTTAACGCAAAGCTGTCTGTTTTATGAGCATTGAGGACCGACAAGCAAGAGTCCTCAATGGTTTATGCTCCAGCTTTCAGCAAGGAACACCTGCAAAGTAATGCTAAGAAAAAAAGATAAGAAACTGATCAAACTAAATTTTTATATCAAAGGAAGACATGGCAGGAAGTGTATTGTCAGCCCTGCTCATACAGTCACCATCAGAGGTTCATCGTGGGTAATACATCACCTCAAAAAACATCTAGAAGACCTTCACAAAACCAAGACCACTGTTTCTTAGGTAAAGAGCACATGTAGGTGAAAAGGAGGGGACAGGAAGAACAGCACAGAGCCACTTCAACACATAAGACCTCACAAAAGTACTACTATGGTGGCAATCCCTACATTCATAGCTCTCAGGAGTTGAAAACCTGAGAATGATTATGTCTCAGAAAGTCAAAATCAACCAAATAAATTAACAACAAAACAAAAAAACATGGATGTTCTTCCAACAGAAGTTTTATCAATTCATATGGTATGCAATTTTCCTTAGTAAGTCCTAAAATTGGAAGGAAAAAAAATACACAAAAGGACATGCAATGTCATTTTTCTTCAAGAAAAAGCTCATCAGACACGACTGAATATTCTGTAGTATAATCAATGAGTTGGCAGCTAGTCAGGAAAACAGGATGAAGCCTCCTCTATGCAATGAGAATATTTCCTTATGCATACAGGAGGAAATGCAACTATCTCATATCCAACTCACTAGAGGCACTAATGCTGCCACCATGACCACATGCATGACTCAACCAACAGGTGTTGCACATCCACAACCAACACAGGTGAGCAAGAAAATCTGAAAACATTCTGAAAAGGCAACATTAACTTCATGGGACATAATATAGGGAAACTGTATCTAACAATATCACAAACAAAAAGGAAGTATCAAATATAAAGAGGTTTCCCAGAAGTCCAGTTCAAGCTCACTAAGATTAGCTTGTCTTTAAAATGAAGGTAAGCATGAGTATTACCAAGAGCACTGCTAAAATTCAATAGTGACTAAGCCCCATGGACAGTTTCGAGGTCTCCAAACAGCACAAATGGCTCCTACTAGGAATTATCTAAGCATCAAGTTCTGGTTTCAAAACTCTTCAAACACGAATGGCAGGCATTTCCTACTATTTAATTACAAACAAAATAAAGTGTCAAAGTCAAGAGTAAGCCGTTGTTATTACTTTAACTTGGATGCTAGGTACCTCCCTCTCTCAAGGGTACCATAGCATTTCACAGTGAAAACACAGACTCCCTACCATAGTTACACACAGCACAGCACTGAACAGTTAACCAAAGGTTGTGATTTTACTCACGAGGGAACAGAAGAAATACTACTGAATGATTTGTATATCCTGAGTTTTCCTACCTAAGACAATATTTTTTAAGACTTAATTTTTAATTAAATGACAATTTATATTTTAAAGGGTTATCCTGCCTCCCAAAACAAGGTGCTCATCATCTGTATGAATTGGATTAAATTAAAGGTTTTAACTATGAAAAAATAAATTCAACTCATCAAGATAACAGCACCAACGAATGCTGAACCAACTGGGGTGCTGCACATGGAATCCTAAAGAGGGGTGTGTCTGGTCGCCATGAACAAAGACCATGGGCTATGGCCCTCAAGGGAAACAAAGGACCCAAGGTACCCCATGCTTAGCAGGTCTCCAAGTCAGGGCCATGGCTTGTGCCATGCACACAGACCTATCATAGCTAGGGCCATGGCTTGTGCCATGCACACAGACCTATCATAGCTAGCACTCATAGCTAGCACGGTTGCCTCCCTCTAGCTGCCCAAGCAGCTATGCACTTTTGCATTGCTTACCACATGCTTCTGCTTTACTTGCCTATCAGACATCCTGGATAGTTGGCTGTCTCTCATCCTGTCACATATGGGTTTGGCAGTTCGTGAGGTCTTCAAGAGCATGAAAGGGGCAAAGGAGAACACGTCAACTCCAGAGACAGTTTTCATTTCCACTTCTGTAAACAGGTTCTGAGGGTAGAATCGTGACCATTGGAACTTATCGTAATCCACAACCCCAACACTAGGGCACATGTGCCAACAGGATCTCTCAATACCAGGGCACCAAGCCTCAGAAATCAGTGTCTAGACTCCTCCCTGTGCTCTCCTGTATCTTTTCCAGGCTTCAAAAAAATCTACTCTGGGACCCAATTCTTAATCCTCTAAGAGACAATCTACTTAAAATAGTATTAACTGGGATATAAATATAAATTCACTGGTCATCCCTCCAAAAGCAGGTGAAGCTAACAAAACATACTGTAACTATCCACTCCAGGATATTACCACTTAAGCATATCGCATAGGAAGGCCACTAATGGGACCCATCACCACCAACTCCAACAGAATAAAAGTCAAAAACAAAACTGTCTTAAAAAGTAACACCAGTTTACCATCAGAACTTTCATTGGACATGTTTCTTTGCAAACAATTTCCTCTGACACAAAAACATCTGCTGTACTGAGAAGTTGTTTGTACCTCCCAAAGGCACATGCTGAAGCCCGCAGTGAGACACACTGTGTAACAGATAAAACAATGACTTGGCTACTTCTTGTTATCAACAGTTAGTCTTCAGAGCATCACAGTTCCCGTTGGTTCCAGGGGCCCAAGGGTTCTCCCGGATTGTCCCTGGAGAGCTGCAGCCCCGAGGCCCCAGAGAAGGAGCTGCGGGTGCACCTGTGCTGCCTCTCACAGCTGTCCACATGGGTGTCTCTCACAGACTTGTCTCCTCACACACTCTGACAGGGATGTTATAGTGCCGATCATCCTCAGCTATGAGGGTCACCACTGGCCAGTCCTTGGGGGGGTCAGTGGGATAGACTGTGATGAACTCCTCGGTGTTATACTTGGACAACCGGTACACCCGGATGGTGTGGCGAACAGCATATGCAAGAAGGAACATTTCAACCTGGGAAAGAAAAGCAAGTGAGTGTTCTGAGGGGAGCCACAGATGGGGCCTGACACCAAGCTGTACCCATTATCCCAGACAATGAGAGGCATTGGCTTCACTGCAACCTTCCTCCTCCCTTCTGAACCTAGTCAAGGGAGGGGCTATAAAGAATGGAGTGCATTATCTGGTAAGGAACTTATACTTGGAATATATTAAGAATGCTCCCAAATCAACGATTAATAAAATAATTTAAAACTGAATGAAGGACTTGGAAGGCATTTCTGCAAAGAAGATACATGAATGGCCAATAACCACATTAAATCATAAGCCCTTAGAGAAAAGCAAACCAAAGCCATAAGGAGACAGTACTTTATACCCATGAAAACTTAAATATAATCAAAAAGACAGATGACTGCTCCATGAATAGTGTTTTCTTTGGGAGTGATAAACACATATGGGGACTGAAAATGTACTGTCAATTAATCAGACATTAAATGGTTAATTTATATTCTGTGAACTTCATCTCAATTTTTAAAAGGCAGTGAAATCATAAGATATAGAAAAATGGAACACAAACTGCTGCTGGGATGTAAAACAGGGCAGGTGCTTCTCTTTTTCTTCTTTAGCAATGCTAGGGATCAAAGTCAGGGCCCCATGCATGATACGCAAGTGTTCTGGGCCCCATGCATGGTACGCAAGTGTTCTGGGCCCCATGCATGGTATGCAGGTGTTCTGGGCCCCGTGCATGGTATGCAGGTGTTCTGGGCCCCATGCATGGTATGCAGGTGTTCTGGGCCTCATGCATGGTATGCAAGTGTTCTAGCACTAAGCGACATTTCTTAAAATGTCACAACATTACCATCTGCCCACAGCAACTCTGCTCTTGGACATATACCCAAGAAAAACACATGTATACACACATACAGTCAATAAATATTCACAGCAATTAGAAGTAGCTGATGAATGAGTAAAATATGATATTGCCATACAATGTCCTATTATCTGGTTATTAGAAGGAATAAAGTACCAATGCATTCTAAAACATGATGCATCTTAAGACATGCTAAATGAAAAACCCAGTCACAAAAATATCACATAGTGTATGACTCTACTGCTAAGAACATCCAGAATAAGCAGCTCTATAGCCAGAAAGAAGATTATGACTACTTAAGGTTGGAGGAAAAGAAGCCTGAATAGGTTTTGGGTTTCTTTATGAAGCTTCAACATGGCCCGAGATTAGACTCCACTGCTGGTTAGAATGTTTTAAAAGGAAGAATTAATGGTGCTTAAGTTATATTTCAAAAGGGACAATTTTTAAAGAGGATGCAGCATTGTAGCAGAGCTTGCTGGGTCTTTGAAAGGACTAACTTAAGCCTAGCATGTAGACCAAGTCCTACTGGAGTGTTTGCCACACACAGTCTTTGCTACAGTTCAGGGGCATTCTGAGCACAAACAGCTATTTTAAGTAATCATAAATATTGCTGGCCTAGCAATAACCAGTCTTTTACTCTTTCTTACTCCTTAAGCAAAACAACAGAGTAGGTTTCATAGATGTCTACCTGCCAGAAAGACTCAGAGAAACTCAACTTGACTATTTCTGGAAGCATCAGTCCTGATACTTTGGTCTTTTCAGGAAAAATCATGCACAGGAGTCCAAGAAAGGTAGCAAGTTAAATTCAGCCTTAGTGTTACTTTAGTGGTTAGCTAATTGCGCGCACACACACACACACATGCATACACAGTATTAATATTTTTTAGAGAAATGACATAAAAAGCAAAACACGATAAGGTGACTTGACTTTTGGCTTAGAGAAGCTGCACAATACTCTAAAATTTAGCTTCTAAAGAAGACCAGAGCTGAGAGGCTAGGCTTTTCTGGTACAGCAGCAGCAGCCAAGACTAAAGAAGCACCTCAGATGGCTCTACCTGGTGCTTTATGAAGTATTTTAGCCTGCCAGAGTCAAGAGAACTACATCACTTTGCAGAAGCAATCCTAGGACTGTGTAAGGGTCAGGACTAACCTCATTTCCCTCCCCTTGAGTAAGGAATGTATTTAGTGACTAGCTTCTAATAAACAGAATGTGGGATAAGTGAGACTGTATCATCCTAGCCCTACAGAGAAGGGCCCATATGGTGAGGAATACTCCTTCTGGCTACCAATGAAGAACTGAGGTTTCCTGCCAAAAGTCATGCATGTAAGACATGCAAGTAAAATGTCCAACCCCAATCGAGACTGAAGCCTATAGCTCACGAGATGCTGGACCAGAAGCACCTAGGTAAGCTGGTTCCTGAAATGACCTACAAACTGTGAGATCCCATTTGGTGCTAACAAAGAAAATACTCTCAAAGGCACAACTCACCTGCTCAAGGCCACCAGTGTGTCCCACCTGGTTTAGGTGGTTCCTTAGTAGCTGTCCAGGGTCACTTGATGTGTCTCGAGCAAATAAGAGCACAGAAAAAAACGGGACTTCCTTTCCCTTCTCTTTATCATCATAGAGTTCGATGGCTCTGTTTAGCATTAGGAATTTCACAGCTTCATAGAGGCTGTACTCCTCGTCTTCATTTGTGAACAGTTCATCACAAGCTACCTGCCGTGCTTCAGCAGTCTTCATTTCTGCCAGACGCGCCCACTACAATAAACGAAGTTGTCACAATTAGAGTTTTGTTCTGAAAATCCCTGGCATACTTCTGTACCATGAGTAATGCTTTTCAAAAGTAGGGGACCATAAGACATATATATGCCAATGTGACGAGGTTCAAGTTCTCACTTCTCACAAGGGTATTCAGGCGATATGAGCCCCTTAGCTTCTCCCCTTGTAAATGTGAAACAGAAGTGCAACCCAGTACGAGGAAGCATGGGATGTGAGGTGGAAGTGTGAACTCCACTAACTTCCCAAGCAACAAGAACAACACAACAATCAGAGGTGTCTGGAAGAACAGTGTGTGAGAGTGATGAAGACAGCTATGGCTTTTACACCTGGAAGGGGTTTCAGAACTTTACCCCCAGAAATACCACGTAAGTCTCTGACATGGAAGACTACAAGGAAGACTGTGGGATCTCCTGAATACTGGTTTATTAAACTTACCCCTATAATGTCTTAAAAATATACATGGGTGTCTAATGAATAAGTCCAATCAGAAATTCTTGATTCTTAATTAAAAATAAAAGTTTTCAGATAATAGGCAAACTCTTAAAATGAACAAGAAAACATTGTAAATATGTGTATTGCTAAGATACCATGAAAGAAAAAGATGTCACTACAAATACCAGTCTTTATGAATAAACATTAATTAGCACTGCTTTCAAACACCAATCCAGACTTTAAACCTGAGAGAAATGTTAATGGCCATGACCATTTGGAACCCTCTGATCTTCACAGCTGGAATACATTGTCCACATCTCCCACTTTCTAGAAGTAGACCACGCTTCTGGCTAGGAGCAAGATTCTAGAGTCAGAAAGTCATGATATAATTAAGATTGGCTTTGCAGGGTGGCTTTATCGACTTCCAGGCTGTGGATCCTCATCTTTAGAACAGGATGACCACAGCCATCTGACCTTTTGGTAGTAAAGGTAGAGCATCTCAAGTAACTTTTAGTGCCAAGTATGACAAAAAGAAGTGTAACAGTTGCTGGCACAGATTATTAAAGAGCAATTTTAATGTTACTGAAAATTGGGATCACATACACATTTCCCCAAAGAAGGGTCTAGTTACAGTCAACATATACAATAAAACAAAACTAACAGTTTCACCATACCCTAAAAAACATGATTCACCAAAAAAAAAAAAAAAAAAAAAAAGATTTGCAACGTCTAGCTAAGCTGACAACAAACTTTCCTCCGTCACAGTGCTGCAGTCTGCCCTCACCACTCCCCTATGACAGCAGCTGAGTAAGTAGGTGCAGGCTCCTAGCCCCTAAACACTGCACACTACACTCTAATAGACAAGAATAACCATGCTCTTATAGTGCACTCCACCACAGAAAGGTAGAACTATATACACCAGAGCAGGGGAAGTAAGTGTACCAAGTCCATACAACTCTTGGGATGGTTTCAAAAGACAATTCACTAAACTGATTTACCAAAAAAAGAGTTTTAGTCTAGCACTTGGGAGGCAAAGTCAGGCAGATCTCTACGAGTCAAGCCTAACCTGGTCTACAAGAGCTAGTTCCAGGACAGTGAGGACTGTTACACAGAGAAACCTTGTCTCAAAATACAAAAGCAAACAAAAAAAAACAAAAAAGACTTTTAAACATATATGGGCAGACTCCTAAAATAACTGGAAAGAACTTCATGAACACACAGTGGCCACTGAGAACAGGAATGCACGCCAAAGGGGGGTGTCATGCTCACAATCACTAACTCCAGTTTGAGAAATCCAACATCCTCTTCTGGTCGTCATGGGTACCCATATGCACACACAGTCACATAAAATAAATCATCAAAGAAAGAAATATAGGCTAAATGATAACCCTGAAACTTAAAAAACATGACTTAGAATAAAAATTATATTTATTAAGGTTTCTTCTGAAGAAAATTAAGTGTTATCTGACATACTTGTATACAGTACCACCTCTAAGAATACAAAATGTTGGTGCTTCTCATTTTACCAAAGACTTTATGGAAAGAATTTATGCTCTTTCAAAGTTTTCTTTTTCAATGTGCATGCAAGTGTGTGTGTGCACATGTGTAAGGGTACAAATGTGTGTGCATGCACGTGGAGATTAGGGTCTCTCACTGACTCAATGGTCAGTGAGCTTCAGGGTCCTCCTGTGCCCTACTCTACAATGCTGAGATTACAACCATGTGCCACCCTACCAGGCCTTCGTATGTGACTTCTGAGGACCAAACTCAGTTTCTGGTCATGCATTTTACTGATCACACGATTCCCTCAACCCCAAATTATTTTGTCTGAAACCAGTAAATTCTGGCTTCTAAAGAGAATCAAGAGCCAAAATGAACCTTCTTTCTTTATAAACTTAAAAAAGAACTATGAATAAATAAATAAATAAGCCTAGAGCATAGAATCTTCTGGGGAACAAGAGGAAGCTTTACACGCATCCGAGACAGAATCACACGGGTCAGACCTTCGTCCTCAGCAGGGCAAGGGACTCCGTAATTTTTTCAACCAGGTCCTCATTCTTCCCATCAAACTTCAGTCCAAGTTTCCATTGCTTGATCCAGCTATACTTGTTTATCAGCTTTTCTGGTAACTGGAATATCAAGAAACAGAGATAAACAGATGTCAGCGTTGCAAGACATCTATGATGCAACCTGAAAGGGAGACAGCACAAAGCCTTTATACAAAACCCACCTTAATTTCCAGAATTAATTCCTGCAATTATCATATGGATTCAGGATGGAGAATCTGAACCCGGAAGTCACAAAATCAGCAAGTATTGCCATGCGGATGGCTGCTAGACTGAATGCTTTTGATTCAGATCGACAGGAGTGCAGCCTGCAGGACACCACCCACAGGACATAACAGGCAAACAGGAAGCTAAACTAAGGAAGTCCCCATACTGGGTCTTCACAATAGCCACCTTGGCAGGCAGCCTTACCGCTCATCAGTTCTCAGTGAGGTAACTGTGAGCACAGAGGCCTATGGTCAAGTCAAAGCCTGTCCCCGGTGAGACAGCAAAGCCTAATTTCTAATACTAAAACCACAAGATCTGTCTGTTAAGCAATGTTAACACACATTTAATCAACACCAAAATACGGAAAAGGTGAGTGAGATTCAGCAGCAATGGCGGTAAGGGAGCTGTACCTTCCCTACTTATTGACAGAAGGACAAGTACTATTGTGGTCCTCACTGTTTGTTCTTGTTCCTGGACTATTTCATTTTTCCCTGCACATCAATAGAATTTGAACTCTGAAAGTCACAATTTGATCAATGAGATCATGGGACACTATATTTTCCCAACAGTCCTGGGTGTGTCAGAATGAAAACCATAGACTTGGGCTGGGTATGGGCATGTCACTGCACTGCTAAGACTTCACCTCTGTGGTCCAGTGAGATGGCTCAACAGGAGAGGCAGGCATACATGTGCACACACAAATGCAATTCAAATTTTATAAGTACAGAGAAAGTGAGATTTTACCCCTGGAGTAAAGGAAAAAGAATCGCATCCCCAAGGTCTTATGTGGGACTTGTTTAACAGTAATAAACAGCTTAAATGAGACGTGTGTTCAGTGCCACTGGGACCTAAGACTCACAGACTCATGGACAGTAATTCTGATTGTGCTTTCTCAGTCTGGCACAATCGTGTGCAACCAAGATGGTTTTGTCTCTATAAAAATGAAAGCCACAGTAGCAGTGCTCTGCATCACCCAGTCACTATCATCTCATCATAAGGACCACTCAGAATTTAACATGCCCTCAAGTGGCAATAAAGTGAAATTACAACTCAGCTCCAACAACTACAATCAGACAAAAAATACCTGTTCCAAAGATGTATGAGGTGGAAAAGGAGATGAAGGGCAGCCCAGAGCAGCTAAGAATGCTGTACCATGGGCGGTCATCTAAAGTGCAGGAACAACAATCAGCTCAGTTACCTTTGGGGGAAAACAGCTAATTTCCTCACTTCAGTCACTCACCAGTCAATCTGCCAATCAAATGTTAACCAAGTCCAGGTGTACACTTCCTGATGCAGGAATCTTGGAGAAAAGTCCACAAAACAGAACAGAAAAGAAACTAGCAGGTTAGCAGGCCAACAAGACAGTTCAACGGGGAAAAAAGCTCTGGCCATATAAACCTGCTGTCCTGAGTTCAATCTCAGGAACACAAGTAAATGTAGAAGGTGAGCAAATCCACAAAGTTGTCGTCTGATCCCCATACACTCACAATGTGTATGGAAGCTTGCACGCATGTGTGCACACACACAGACATACTTTCTAAGGAACTATATTATGAAAGAACAATGGAGTTGGATTTATTTATTAGGAAGAATTAAATATAACTTGAAATGCTTTCATGAATCACAACTGGGTTCCACATAAATCACCATTCCTTTCTAGTAAGCACACAGGTCTGCCTTCTGTTTGAGTAGGAGATGCAAGAAACAGACTGGCCAAATGGTGGCGCACATCTTTAATCCCAGCAGAGACAGTCGGAGTTTGAGGCCAATCTAGCCAACAAAGTAAGTTCCAGGACAGCCAGGGCTACACGGAGATTCTGTCTCAAAGAATCAAAGAAAGAAAGAAAAAGACACTGACACAAGAGATGATGACAGTAAGAGTTTAAGAATCACTCGGTTGCTTAAGCACAACACGGCCTGTTTTCTCTAACAAATAACTATAGTCTTGATAACACGACAACTGCAAGTGTCAAAAGCATCATCCCAAAATGAAAGACTTTAGTGTCTTTCTCAAGCAAATGATGTCACAGGTTTCACCCATTCAGACATCTTTAAAATACAGTATACTTAAAAACTAAAAAGCTTTGTCCACCCTTAATCTCCAGGTTGGGACCTGACCTGCTTCAAATGTGGCATTTAGGACGTTATGTGCAACAGAAGCTCTTAGAAAGTATAAAAACTTAGATTCAGTGTCAAATAAGCCCAGAAATCTAAAAAGTCCCACAGAGGTAAAGGGATTTAATAATTTTCAAAGTACTCTTTTGTTTTTAAAAGTACTGTGGGCAAAGTCTCTCCTCTTGGAATAATACCATTCTAAGAAGAAGGCATCTATATCTACTACGTTACAGAACACACTCATTCCATTCACTGGTTGTGTTGAAAGCACACAGTCCATACCTGTGTAAGAAGCCCAGTGTGACAGAACAAGTCAGCCCGCACATATTCACTCATCCACTACACCGGCAGTTTAACTGTTACTCCTAGGAAATCCTCACTGGTAAGGGCTAGAGCACACAGAAGTGACATCTTTGCCATGTTCTAATCAGCTAGGCCTGCTGGCTCACACCTGTCACACCACAGGCAAGAAACTGAAGCAGAAGGGTTACAAGTTTGAGGCCAGCCTGGGCTACAGAGTTAAAACTATGTCCACCCCCACACTCTAAAAAGTCTTCATCTCACATGTAAAGAAAACCCAGCAAAGCCATGTGAACTAGTGCCAGGATTTACAGAATCCTTTTATAATGCACCGCACAAAATGTCGGCATGTGCCCTTCTCTGTATCAGGACACCTGGAGGCACAGATCCCAAGGACTCTCTACCCCATAGCAGATTTAAAGCACTAAAGACAACCAGCCCAGGAAATGTCTCTCTACATCAACACCAACATTTCACCTTGGAAAGAGGATTCGTTTTTGATTTGCGTCTAAAACCCTGGCTGGACCCCAATAATCAATTATACACCCTACTTCACAGAAATAAGAAAATAAAGTCAAGTTGTTTCTATGTGCTTTTTGATGAATTCTAAACATCTGGACTCTAATTCAGCTTAATTGTATTAAGTTTCATCATTTTTCTCTTCTGGAAAACACTGGTTATTTCTGGTCAATTTTTCATATATAAAATCATCTTAAATGTGCAAAATTGAACAAGTCTGAAATCACGCTATATATTACACCATCACACAGGATGAGCAGAAAAGAGATGTCTTCTCACAAGAACTTCCTGAAACGTGGGGATTCAGATCCATGCAGCAACGTACCAGCATGAGGTCCGGGTTCTGCAGCCAGAGGGGCAGTTCTGTGAGCTGGCTCATGGCCTGGAACAGCGTGGCCCTCAGCGCACAGTAATTATCACCACGAACTCGCCTTATAGATGTGAACTTCTGAGAAACTTCCTCGTAGCCCTTGGGAGAAAACATCAAAGAGTTCAGATGGTGATTCCTAGCTTAAGAGAGCAAGGAAAGTTCCATTCCTACAGAAAAAAAAAAAAAAAAAAAAAAAAAAACTGTCCTAAATCATTGGGAAGTGGGAAACAATAGCTCAGCCTTTCTTGTTAGACATTCAAATCTCTAATTATAATTCCATTTATTTAAAAATATTGATGCTGTATGAAATCTCAGCATCTATAACAGTGGTTCTTAACCTTCCTAATGCTGTGACCCTTTAATACAGTTCCTCATGTTGTGGTGACCCAAACCATAAAACTCTTTGTTGTTGCTTTATAACTATAATTTTGCTATTTTTATGACTCGTGATGTAAATATCTGGTATGCAGGATATCTGATATGGCACCCCAAAGGGGTTGTGACCCACAGGCTAAGAACCGCTGATCTATATCAAATGCAACAGAGCCGACATACAAACTAATCATCCAGCTCTAGCCACTCTCCAAGCCCTCCCTAAGCAACTGAGGGAGCACTAGTCATTCGCTGGTGACACTCAGAAAGGTTTCATCTGTGGTTAATTAATTCCAAATGCTTTAATAAAGAGAACAGGAAAAGGAGGACAGGCATGCACTATTTCTATCTCCAGATTTAAAAATAAACAAAACACTGAGTTTCGTGTGTATGTGTGTGTGTGTACATAGAGGCATATGTCACTTAGTGATGGTAATACATTTTGAGAATAAGTCGCTAGGCAATGTCACCACTGGGACACAGAGTGCCCTTGCACAAACCTAGCTGGTATATCCTACTATATACTTGGGCTGGATAGGCTCTTACTGAGTATTAGCAGGGCAATTGGGCTAACAAGACACAATGAAAAAAAGAGATTAAAGTCAAGCAATACAGTCAAGAGATACAGTGAACATGAGATGTATAAAGTTGTTGCTGGCCATCAGGGCATACTGTTCTACACAGAAGAGTGACACAGTCAGCTAACAAGTGCTGTGACTGCATGACGGCGGTCCAGGCTTGTTTAAAACAGCATCGTGACAAACTCGGCAGTAATGCACCACAATCTGACACCACAGCTACATCATCGGGTGACAGAAAAGGTTCAGATCCACGGCATCTTACAGGTCTGAACCTGCACATAGTCATTTCAGAGATGGATCTAACTCCTTTAAAAAATTAATCTGGATTTATAAACACTTCCAAAAGAGTATGCAAAACTAAATACAAGTAATTAGGCAAATAGGGACTAACATAAAGTCAAGAATTGAAGTTAGTAGGCACTGATGACGGCCACCTTCCACCACCACTCTCAGAGCAGCACCTCTATGTGGGTGCTTTGATTGGATTACTGACTGACTGGTCACATCTTTCCCCAAAACCAACCCCAGAGAGGAATGATTCTCCCATACGTTTTCAATATGTATATATGGGTAACATGAGTATCTTTAGTACTGAAGTTTAACATGCCAATGGTTAAAACAGATCTTTGGAAAGATTGCGGCAACAGAATAAATTACTAGTCAGTGAAGGCATTTCTGGGCAGGTGAGAAAATAGACTCATGGTCCAACTCAGTTTTCTGGGCAAGCTGGGAACCTGAATATCTGATAGCACCTTCAGCAGGCACTAAAGTTCAGTTCATATAGCCTAGGATGCAGATTTACAAGAATTAGGGCTGAGACTGGCATATTCTCTCAGATTTCCAAGAGATAAAAAGCATTTGGGGACCTGAGGAGAACCCTAAAAGATGAATAATATTTTCTTAAAAAAAAAAAAAAGCTATGAGAGAAACTAAATTTTGAAAAAGTTAAAACCCTAAGCAAAAAAATTACAGACTATTTTTCTACCAAATATGATTTTATCAAATATGGGCTAGAGAAATGATTCAGTGTTTAAGAGCACTAGCTTCTCTTCCAGAGGACCTGGGTTCAAACTTAAGCACCCATGTGGCAGCTCACGATCATCAGGTAACTAAAGTCCCAGAGTCTCTCTGGCCTCTGAAGTCATTGCACACATCTAGTATAGACAAACATGGTAGCAAAACACCCATACACATAAATATAAATAATAAAAAAATCAAAAAGATTGGTAAGTATTTCCAAAACACAAGAAGTATGTTAAAATTCAAAATGCAAATAATCCAAGAAAAAAAAGTAACAAAAGATAGAACCTTAAGTACTAGGTAGGAGTCTGGCCTGCTTGTTCTGTAGCTCAAGAATGGTCTAACAGAGGCAGTTTCACATGCTTTACCCTCCGAATAAGCAATGCTGAATGCAGATACACACATCTATAGGTAGAGCCCAGAGGGTACGCTGCAATTCCTCTACCACACCGGTCTTGGAAACTCTGTTAGTGTTGCCAGTCTATGCAGTGGATCTAAGTGAAGGTAGTTAGTGTTGCCAGTCTATGCAGTGGATCTAAGTGAAGG
>NC_022021.1:43050819-43077938 GCF_000317375.1 Microtus ochrogaster
GTTAGTGTTGCCAGTCTATGCAGTGGATCTAAGTGAAGGTAGTTAGTGTTGCCAGTCTATGCAGTGGATCTAAGTGAAGGCAGCTCCTGGCACACCTTAAATGAGGGAAGTGGGTCAAGATTCCTCTGCAAGGAGAGTACAGGAGAATTCTGTACCCTAGGTTTAGACAGCATGTGTCCAAGCACAGGAGGTGTAGAGTCACCCCTGCCTGTCCTTCAGGCTTTTACAACACCAAGTTAAGGAGGGCATTCCCAAAGGTCTCAAAGAGAACCACCACTGGCCGGCCGGCTCAATTCTCAACACACAGCTATGTGTTATCCAAAGACAGTTCCTGAAGAACTGATGTTGCTTCTATATTAATACTCTGACTTCAAACAAGACCTTATCTTTGCAGTCTGTTTCCTCATCTCTAAAATTAGAACTCTAATATTTACAGCATTGTCTTATTATAGCAGTTGTCTTAACCAATGTCAAAAAACATAATATGATATGGAACTTATGACAAACGGTTTGAAGAACTCGTGCACCTTGGCCATACCTTTTTCATGCACGTGGCTTTCTGAGTATTTCCCCGCCATTCTTTCTTGCAGTAGTCCATGATATCCATCTCAGGAGCCACACTTAACCTGGGTTCTGCTGAAGAATGAAAATAGCAACAATCAAACAAGTAATGTGCCAGAGTATGGACATAAAGGCACTCAGGGGAATCCACCCTTAACTCCTTTCTCTACTCTAAAATTTCCTGAATCCCACCACTGCCCATGCCTCTAGCCACAGCCACCACCACATCACCTCCAGCGGTCAGAGTGGTCTCTCAATGGGACCCCTTGTCACCACACCCTCCAGACAATTCTCCACATGGCAGCTAGTCAAGCCTGTGTGGAGACTTAGATCCTGAGTCAGGCAGCAGCAGCCTCCCAGCTCACACTCATCTGACCCACGGGTATCTATGAACACTTTTATAATCAGAATCAAGTATATGAACCATAAGAAAATACTTCCACCATCTGTAATTTTTCATATCTATTAGACAAAGATAATACCTAACAAAGAATATATTTGTATTTACCTAAAAGACTATAGTTAATAAGCCAAAAAGTAACAGAGCACTTGCTGTTGGCTAATCCACAGACTTCTTTGATGTCTCCCAAAACTAGTACACCTCAAGTTTAAACAAATGCTACCATTTGTCTCTTCTCCCCTAAGACCCTTCATGTGTGTGTGTACTGAGGATTAAATCAAGGGCCTTAAGATTTTCTTGATTTAACTGACGAGGTTTGATGTATTGATACATACCTATGACTAGGTGCATGTTTGTTATGACAGTCTGTTACTTCAAAAGGAAAATGGGCAAATTCTTGGGTTCATCTTGGCTTTTTTTTTTTTTTTAAAAAAACTGTTAAGAACATAGATATTAACAATTGTTTTAGGATGAATTTAGAAGTACTTCAGAACACAGGAAGCCTGCATATCTAGTACGTGAAATAAGTGTTTCATTCAATTCAACATATATTCACTGAGTTCTAACCATGTTGAACACTGTGTCAGAGCTGGGAATGTAAGATAGTGAGCACAAAGATCCCACCCTGAATGGACTTCTTCAGGAGGAGAAAAGACCAGTGGAAGCCAGAACGACCAAGGAGCACCAAAGCCTCCCTACAGTTTTGGAAAGAAATTTGTTTTTAAAGTATATTATAAAAATTGCCTATTCAAGCCAGGCGATGGTGGCACATGCCTTTAATCCCAGCACTCGGGAGGCAGAGGCAGGCGGATCTCTGTGAGTTCGAGACCAGCCTGGTCTACAACAGCTAGTTCCAGGATAGGCTCCAAAGCCACAGAGAAACCCTGTCTCGAAAAACCAAAAAAACAAACAAACAAACAAACCTGCCTATTCAAAAAGAACAAAAAACAAAACCCTCACTGTTCATTTCTTAAAGAAAAATTATTGTTTTACAAAAGGGGGAAATAATCCCTGCACAAACAACACAGGCGTATTTCTGCATGGAATACATCAGGGATAACCTAGAAGTGAGAGAGACCACAAATCACTGTTGCACAACCAACCCTCAAATAAAGACCTTTCATCTCTGAAATTCAAGAAATAATTTTTAAGAGGCTGCTCAGAATAAGGAAGTGCTCCCCCCCACAGGAAGAACCGCTAATGCGCAGTCAGGACCCTTTCTGGGCCATAAGGTCTTGCCAGACAGGGGTGTGAACCTGGTGAGAACACACTCTACCAGCAGAGGAAAGGCTTCCAGACAGGAAGGCTCCTTCCAGCCATCCTCTTTTCTGACCCCTAGGCAGAGCTGGGGAATCCTACTATCTCAGGTCACAGGGCTGGCCCAGGGCTCTCATAAAGGCAAGATGCCAAGGCAGAAGGCTAGTCCTGTCCTGATTCAGAGTCTGCACATGAGCGGGAGGCTAGGGGAAATGACGTACTTGCACAGCTACAGCTACCGTAGCTGGGAGGACACCAGCAGTCCCCACAGGCTGACTAGACTAGGAGATGGAGGCACAGGACGAGGCAGCTTTGACCTCATCAGCTCACTGCGTACAATACCCTCCTCTGACTGTAAACTATACAGGCTCCTATTGCTGCTTCCAGGAAGAAGACTACTTCTACAGCCAAAACCAAAAATAAATAAGGAAGTAAAAACCCAAAAGTGGTAAGAAGGCACTCAAGGAAGCAAGGTCTGGACCTTAATCATCACATAAGTGATGAATATAATAATCATACCTCAAAGGGTAAGAACAAAACTGGGAATCCTCCAGGAAGCTGGGACTCTTGGAAGACAGACTAGGATCGGAATCTCAAAATTCTTCTGCAATGGGTCTGGTAGGAAATAACCTGGGTTTTAGGAGCAAACAGTTTCTGTCCCAACTACTGAGCATGCATGAAAGCTGCCAAGGACAAACGTAAACCTAAAAGGTCCAACAGATCTTTGTTTATAAAGCTGGATAGGAGGTCAAGGCCTGGAAAGCCTTTCTTTATGGAGCAATGTTAGATGAGATATCTTTTCACCAACAAAGACCAACAACTTGGTCTTGGTCCGAGCTCTGCAGTGCAGGAGGTGGTGCTGCTACAGGACACTAAGGAAGAGCGAGAGCTCAGCAGGACTGAGCAATAAGGAGTGCTGTCAAACTGAAGCTGCACGTCACAAGATTCACTGAAAAGTCTGGATGCCTGTGTGCGGAACAATGCTGGACAGAAAGGAATCACAACAGAGCCTAGAAAGTGGAAGACAAGAACAGGAGGTTCTACAGCGTTAGCACACGATGGGCAAACACACAAGAGCATGATGCCCCAACAGTATTCTGTGCCCTGAGTGATGTGTAGCAACACGCTGTGGAGGTTGAGCATCCTGTGAAGTCCTAGGGAGGACCACTATGACACGTCTCTGCCACACTGGGAAGTTGACCAGCTCTAGAGTAAGACTCAGAAAACATCAAAACCTTATATATCCTAATCACAATAAAGCTTTTGTTAGCCGTCAGTGAAACAGAAGCCAGTTCTCAGAAACAGCATGTGACATGTGACGACACAGCAGTGAGAAGATGTAACAGTCACACGCACTCTGGAGCTCTCCTCAGTCTCTGCAAAGGCCCGCCTGCAATGGAAGGCCACACCAGGAGCACTCATGGGAGTGAGAAGAGCAAGTCTGACAGAGCAGCCACCCTGGGTACAGTCACAAAATGACTGGCGCTATCAGGTACATAGCCATTTTGCTGCAGTCAATCAGATTACAAGGCCTTCTTCAAAAATATGTGTATAGTTAACTTCTCAAAACATCTTGCAATTGAAAATGAAAAGGGTATTCACATCCAAACGGTTGTAAGGATGTAAAGAAATAAACTGAGAGAAGGGAGAGTCAACAGATGCAGGGAAAAGTCTTCCCTAAATCCATGTCAGCCAAGTGGGTGATTCCTATGAAGACACTGGATGGAGGAGAGGACCTCCTAGGAAATACAGGCCACATTTCATGAAAGCAGATATGCTAATCTAACTGAATTTTCTATAAGCAAAAAAAGTCTACAAACAAAACAATTCCAAACATACCTGATATCCCTCTTTCATGTATTAGCAATTCTTTCTCCTTTTCTATTTCATCTGCAGCACGGTACATGTCCTCCTCGCTGAAATCACACCAAAGTAGATATTTTCAAACTCTGTTCACTGACATTTCCCAATGTGTGATAACATATAGCTGCTATGAAATGCTTACGACACAGAAATATAACTGTTTTCACATAGAGGATGCCACAGTAATAAAATATGGGTCCTAGAATGCTAGTGTCTCTCAACACTTTCTTCTGCTTCAGAACCGCTTTCTTTAAATAAGACCATTCATACATCAAAGGGCTCCAAGGTCACTTCAACTAAAATCAACTAGCATGCATCTTAATTGGTAACACTCCTGAAATGATTCCACCAAGTTCCAAAAGCAGAAATAGTGCTAATAATTTACACAGGAATATCGACTTTTCTAATGTTACAAGCAATTCTGACAGCAGCAACTCTAAAAACATGAAAAGAGGGAATCAATTATAATAAGTCCCCTAAGCTAAAAACCCTCAATATTAGGAAGGGGAAAAAATTCTAGACAAATATAATGAATGGGGCTTCCACTTTGAAAATACCTTCCTTTCCTTGAATATTTAGAGGCCTGGCTAGAGCTGCCTAGCATGTTCCAGCTTTAGGATTAATCCCAACACCTCAAAAATACTATTATCCCCAAATAACAATAAAGGGAACAGAACACAGCGATCTGCTGAAAGTGGAGACATGGATGTGAAAAACTTGGGGGGAGGCAGAGGGGCAAACGGTGCAGGCAGGGAAGCCCCAAGCTGCTGGAGGGGCAGCTAGGCAAGGCAAACAAAGAAGCAAGCCAGGAGGAAGTTGAAGGCTTAGGAACTGGAAGAAGTAAGTCCATCTGAAGGAACAGCAACACACTGAGCTTAAAAATCAGGAGATTCCACATAAGGAGCGTGCAGACCTCCAACTCCCCATATTTCCCGTGACAGTGCCCCATGCGCACAGCAGCCTGGGGAGAGAGGAGCTTCAAACACAACAGAATCCAGGAAGGAAGAGGTGCCAGGCTCAAAGAGAAGGAGCCAAGTGAATGAGTATGGTACTTCTGCTTCTGATCTCATTATCTGTGGGCATGGCCTGGCAGGCAGAGCTGGGAGACAGAACAGCAGACCAGGAGGGACAGACGAAGAAGGTTGCTAGAGAGTGGACAGCAGTGGGAATCATCCAGTGTCTCCCAACTGTGAGAGAACAGATGTCTAAATCTGCACCGTTAGACGTGGTGGTACATGCTTATACTCCCAGTACTCGAGAAGGTGTGACAGATCTTGATGTCCAGACTGGAGTATACAAAGACCTTGTCATTCATATATATGAATACTCATACACATGAGTTATATATGTGTGTGAAATATATATAAGTTATATATCCACCACTTCCCTCCAGCATGGATTTGATAATTGAACTCAGCCCAAAATGTCACAACTGCTTTGTACTTTTACACCTGCGACTTCCTACAGGTGTTCTCTCATCCCAACAGGTTTGGAATCCTGTCTCTATCCTACCACACCCTGACACATGCTGTGTGGGCCCACCCTCTACAGACAGCAACACTTGCTATGGGCATTCAAGTCAGGCTGGCAGAGGTTAGCTATTTACCCAGCCCTTATTACCTCTACACAGAGCAGTTACGTCACAGGACTACTGTTGAGAAAGACATACTTAAAATGAGTACTCAAAAAGGTTAGCTACTGTTAATTTTCATTTACCCACTGATATGTACTAATAAACAATTTGCCCAGTGACCATTTCTTATCCTTGTTTTCCCTAGCGTGTATGTATGTATACATATAGCAGTATGATGGTAAGAGAACAAGTATCATATGTTCCAGGTACATTTCAGGCAAAAGGCATGATGTCACCTACAGAGCTTGCGCCAAAGTTAAAAGCAAACAGATGCATGGGAACAACAGATCAAAGGCCAAAAATAAAATATGACCACATGTTTTCATTCTTCTCTCATAAATTTAATAACATCTGTCAAACCCCCATCAGAAAAATTCTGATTCTCTAAAACAGTCATTAAAACAAATCACTTTCTTAATATATTTAAATTCTCAGAAGCTGTCTTTGGACAACACTTCCCCAATCTTGCCCTTCGCTTTCTCAGCTTCAATGAGAAGGCTGGTAAGAGCTGTATGGTCTGCGGTTCCTCTTCCAGCTAAGTTCTAACCGCCTATCAGATATTTGCATTTCAGGCAAATTCTGTGGCCAGCCTGTATGAACATTTGTCTCCCCTCTGGTCCTCTGTTCTTAGTTTACAAGATAACCAAAATCATAATCACAACCCCAGTGCCCAGAAGAGGCAATCCAAAAAAGCATTTTACAACTACAAATTCCTAGAGGGGCCAACAGGAAAATTAAACAGCGGAACAGGAGAGGAGTGCAAAGGGAAGGCCAAACAGCACAGGAATGGTGGCAGTAGAAGGCAGTGTTCAGGACAGTTCTTACAAGAGGAGCAAAGCAGAAGCTGGGGACAAGCCCACAGCATCCACAAGCTACTTCAGCAACCGGACAGTTCACCTAGATCCTTGCACCAGCATTTGCTAATTCCCTTGGCCACCAAAGGCGAGCGGTAGAAAGAACCCAAAGCTGTTTCCTTGGAGAACAGGAAAATGTTAATTTTAAGGAATGGAGATCAATACAGCCGGAAAGGAAAGCATGTGACAGCCAGGATGAAATATCCCCCTACCTAAGGGTGACCAGGAAGAAACAGCACTTGCCTGGCAAGCCCCATTCTCTGGAGCTCACTCTCTAGAACAGTAAAGAAAGAAATAAAATGGTTCCATTTAGACTCTGTCTTGGGGCTTTATTCCCCATCACCAGAACAAAACAAAACCATGGTCTAGATGTTAAGAGTCAACATATTACATTGAAAACAACTACAAAAGGAAATAATATTTAAAGCTGGGAATGTGAAGCAGGCAGAGATCTGTTTTTTGTTTTTTATGGGAAGGGAAGATAAGGAAACAATGCGAGGAAAGGGGATATTAAGATAAAGTCACCGATGCTGACAGCTCGAGAAGGGTGGCAACCATTACTGGTAAAGATGTGTCCACTCTGGCAAAGAACAGAGGCCACAAACCCCACAGGCTCAGAAGAGCACCACAGCAAAAACATCTCTCCTAGAAACATGACAGCTATAAAATAGTAAAGAGAAAAAGGACCCAATGTCCAGACATGCTAGTTACTTTTAAACTGTGCAGATAATAGAATGATAATGAATCCTAACGAGAAATAACTAGTGTAGCCCCATGGCATTATTTGGAAGAATCTGTTTTCAAGTTCCATAAAATACTACTTACCTATTTTCTTGTGAGCTAAACTAGTTTACTCTGAGAGCAACGCACCAAATTGAGTAAACTAATAGCTAGTACCTATTACTCAGCTCAGAGGTTTCTAGATCAAGAAATTTTAAAGATGTGTGTGTGTGTGTGTCTGTGTCTGCACCTTCAGAGTACTGGCATTACAGGACCGGACCATTAAATGCAGCTAAGACTTGTTTGTAAACCAGGCTATGGTGGCACACACTTTTAATCCCGGCACTTGGAAGGCAGAGGCAGGAGAATCTCTGAGTTTGAAGCCAGTCTGGTCTAGTCCCAGGACAGGCTAGTTCCAGGACAGGCTCCAAAGCTACAGAAAAACCCAGTCTTGAAAAAACAGAGACTTGTTTGTAAATGCTCACTCGTACAGACAAAATCATATTATTTCCAAAAAAATGGCAAATTAAAGGCAGAGCTCAGTGAAGCTGTATTTTCAATTTCTGATTCAAGTCATGAAAACAATTCTAATATATACACAGCTTACAAGCGATGTTTTTGCTTTAAAAAGATGTATTTAAAATGTTTTCTTCATAAGAAAAAAGATTTATTTTGGTTTTACTGTTTTATGTGAATGCGTGTTTCCCTGAATGCATGTCTGTATGCCATGTGTGTGCCTGGTACCTGAGGGCAAAAGAGGGTGCTGGGAACCTAAACCAGGTCCTATACAAGAGCAGCAAGTACTTAACTACTAGCCATTTTTCCAACCCCCAAATAGTATCTTAATCACTCACCAATAAGAATGTTTGACCAAGGCACCCTTAGTTATCTAAGAAAAGGAACAGAGTATGGAGTTCTGTTCAGGTCTGAACTGGAGCCCTGCAGCAGTTCATACATAACTTGGTCTGTCCCTAGAAGACTAATGGCTCAGGCAGTATAGCTCAGTCAACCAGTGTGACGCCAACATGTCTTCCTTCCCCCCCCCCCACACACAGGAAAAGTAAAGACCACTCAACCTAGCCTTTTTCCACTGTTCAGTGACTGCAGATAGAGGTAAACAACGCAGCAAATGCAGGAAAGTACCAGCACCTAGGCCAAAATCCCACCCACTTCTGCAAGTGGACTTTCCATGTGACTTCCAGAAGTGCATCTTCCACAATGAGGTCTGCAGACTCCTGGATGATTCCTGACGAAGGTTCTTTCTCGGCTGGAGCCGGGCTCCACTACTACCCCACCACTACACCTATTCTCACCTGCTCCCTGAGAAGGAGACTAGGCAAGAGCAGAAAACACATAGCACAACAGTGGCTCTGGCAGTCCCTGAAAACAGCTTAATACTTGGAGGACAGGGGGTGCTCACAGACCCTGTAAGAATCCCTACTGTAGCATGGAAACACAAGCTTGCCCTCAGTTTCACAGGGCTTCACAGACTACTGGTACTGCTCCCCACATTGCCCACCCACCGTGAATCCCAGATTCAACTCCAGTTCCATCCTCAAACAGATTGAGCATGCATGGGGGCTGACCACGTCTAGTGTGGGGTAACTGTCTAAGGGTACTCCACAGATGGAGCAGAAACCAAACACGAAAGGATTCGAGCCCAGGGCTGGGGTGGTGAGAAGGTAGAGTGAAGGAGAACTGTAACATGAGTGGCCAGGGAGCTTGCAGAAAGGCAATTCCGTCTGGTCTTCAAAAGGGACCCCAGGTTTTCCTGTGAGCCATCCTTGAGGCTTGTTCAGCAAGCAGGGTATACATGTGGTTTATGGTCCCTCTTTCCCCAGGCTTGCCCTTGTGAAATGCAGTGAGCTTACAGGACAGAAATCAGAGCAGCCTGTGCCACTACAGCCAGCCATTGTACCCTTCGGAGTCACAGCCCAGACACATAATTCAGCTGCAGGAGATTGGCTATCATTTGGATTCATAATTAATTCCCCCTCAAATACAGTAAAAAGTGACTCCATAGAATATCTCAAAATCTATCTAGTCTTGCTGTATTCCCTATTTTAAGGTGCAAATATTTTCAATGATTCTGAGTGGAAAGAAAGATCTGGCCCTAGAGTTCAAAACAGATTTCTAAAGCACATTTTAAAGAGTATTAATCTAAATTTACACTCAGCATCTATTATACTGTGAACTATGATGAATGACCCTAAGAACACCTCACAAGGAAAAATCACCCAATTAACTATCATACAGTGCTGATTCAGACGATGTTGAAATAGCGACGTTTTTAAGTTACACTTAAGCCCCATTTCTGCACCTGATGAAGAGTCAAAGGAGAATGGGGTAATTAAAGGCAACACAGGCAGTCAGGAGAAAGAAATTAAGCTAATAAAAGCACAAACTACCAACGTGGAGGTGGTAAAGTCTGCTGTCCATATAAATTATGCCTCTGTTGCTAAGGAGGTCAGGAAGTATGGGGGGCGGGGGCACTTCTCACCCAAGCATCCAGAAACTTGGTCTTGAAATCCCCTACCTGTGTCCCCCTGGACAAACTGCCTGCAGAACGTGCAACTGTTTCCTCAGGGTGTCAGGTGACAAACGTAGGCTTTTAGCTTTAGGACTACTAACAGGACTGTGCTGACTCCTTCCTCTGGGATTTATTCTCCAAGGTGCTCGTGAGAGCGACAGAAAAACTATCCAACAACTATGTGTACTTCTGGGAACGTGGTTCTGGCCCCAAACGTTCAGGGGTCATTCAAGCCACGTGAATGACTTGACTGCTAAGACAAGGCTGAGTTGCCGGGCATCTAGGGAAGGGCTCAGGACAGGAGGAAGGCAGGCAGTAGGAGCAGCTGGGAACCAAGTTGGGCCCAGAGGAAGAGCAGAGGCGAGAGACATCCTCAGTCTTGAACCTATATAGTTCCTACATGGCAGCCACAGATTAGAACAAGTCACACACACCTGTATATGGAATTCAATATAAAGAAAAATAAGTGTCCCTATTTAGGAATCAGGACATTTCATGCAAAAGCCAAGATATATAAATTCATTAACTACAGAAGACCCAGCAACTATGCCCGGAGCTCAGAGAATGCTGACCCAGATAAAGAGCTAACAGCTCTCCAAGTCCCAAAGCTAACTGCCAATGTCACTAAGTCTTCAACTGCCAGCCTAGCTCAGGGAGAAAGTTAAGGCCTCCTACCCTAAATCTTTCTGCATTAACTCATTACACGAATAAATTACCACCACACTCGGCTGCTCAGTAAATAAAAGCGATCAATGCCCACCCCAGTGCACCGCGCAAACGAGCTATTACATCACATCTTCATTGACAAGGCTTCAAAAGACACTTTTAGGAGATTAAAAGAGCTCTGGGGGGTGGGGGGGGTCCATTTAGATACACCTTACAACTTAAATTTTGGGTCGATAAGAAAACTTGTTGGGGGCAAGAGAGATGGCTCCGGGGTTCGGTTCCCAGAACTCACCTGGTGACTCACAACCATCTGCAACTCCAGTCCCTGGAATTCAACACCCACCTCTAACCTCCTCAGGCACCAGGCACTTATGCTGTACACTGACATGCAGGCAAAACACTCTTACACATAAAATAAAAATCAATCGAAAAGAAAATTTTTTTAAAAAAACGAAAAGAAAATCAGTCAAACTGGCTGGCTGAGCTTTTAATTTTCTAAGCCCAGATGCATATGCAACCGTGCCACGAACTCTGAAGTGCAGAAACCTCCAGCTCACGCAAAATGGAAACGCTCTGACTTAGGCCAGTAAGTCAGCACGGATTTTTGTGTGGATTTAAAAGCCAAGGGTGGAAAGGACGCCCTGCCAGGCTCGGACGGGGTAAAGCGGAGAAGGCCTGCCTGTGGGCAAAGTCTGTCCAACAGGTACCACTCTCTTCGAGGGCGACGGGTCTTCCCGGGGAGAAGACGCCGGGAGGCGGTTCTGGGGCTGTGACAGGGGCGACCTCACTTCCTCAGAGCTAGGCTGGAGGAAAGGGCTCCGGGGCGTGAGTCGCTCATTAACTAAGACTCCCTTCGGAACTCTTCCCCGAATTCCTGGAGCTTTCCCTCACTGTAGGGATGGTGGACAGCTGTCACAGCGTGACCCCGACTCCGTCCAGCTCGCCTCCCGCCCACCCCGCTCACTCACTGCTCGACCGGGCACCGCATCGCGGCCCGGGGCTGCGCGCCGATCGTCACCTTCCCGCCCTCCCTCGCCGCGGCCCCCGCCTCGCGGGCCGGCGTCTCCGCGCAGCTCGCCCCGGGCCACGCTCCGGGCTGAGGCATGGTTCCCCGACTCATGGGCGGCCACACCGGGCCCTGCGGTCCGGCCGACTGGAGCCGTGGCTGCGCTGCCCCGCGCCTCTCGAGGTCCGCACGGCGCTTCCGGGAGCGTCACTGGGGCCGCCCCCAAGACCTTTGACCCCCGGCAAGGGGCGTGGCAGGAGGCGAGGCGTCCGGATGACGGATACGCCTGCGCAGAAGGACCGGAGCCGCGGAGTGCCTGACGTCCACTGCGCATGTTCAGATCCTGCTGGCTGAAGCAGGGCTTCACCCCGGGGTGCCCAGGCAGAAGTAGTGGGTGTGGGACGCTGGGCAGGACCCCCGCGGGGCGGTGTGGAGATGGAAGGCCCTGGTGGTAGTGAAGGGTCTCAGGGAGTTAGACGTCCCCGTAAAACTCCCGTTGGCATTGGTTCCTGAGTGACAGACAGTGCAGCCTCCAAGCCCGCGTGGCCTTAGGAGCGGCTGGGATCACAGTGCAGCAAGCGCTGCCCTGTCTTGAATATAGTTTCGTACGGTAGTTTTTACTTCAGAATGAGAGCAAAAGTCTGATGTTAGCAAGCGTCCAGGAGCTGACATGAAACTTGTGTCCTCTGAGACAGTAGAGGCGCAGACGCCACAGTGAGTAGGTGAGCGAGTAGGTTTAGCTCCAGCCTCAAGCTGGAGGAATACAGAGCAGGGACTATTGGGAAGCATGCAAGAGGTTCAGAGGCAGAGCAGGTAAGTAGCGGTGGGACTTCTGGAACGTCAAATCATAAAGAGCCAAGTCACACTGATAAGCTTGGACTTGGTCTTCGTTAAGTGCTTTTGGTGAGGTCACTTTGGAAGATCCCTTTTGCCTGCAGTTAAAACATTAAAGGATGGGGCTAAACTGATGTCCGGGGATCGGGGAACACATCCCCCGGACATCCTACAAGGATGTTAAACATCCTACAAGGCCGATTAAAACTTCCCTGAATATGGAGAGCTAGAATGTTACAGGTTAGAGCAAGCTGTTTGAGCTAGCCTCAGTTCCCCTTAATAGCCATTTATTGCCAGCCTCTATGTTGAGGTAACTTCATTGTGGCTACTGAGTAAATATTTATGGAATGTACAGGCTATTAACTTTTATCAACCCAAAAGTGGAGAATATGATCAGATAGCCCCCGAGATCTATAATAAGCATTTCTACCGTCTACTTGATTTTCCAACCAAAGTACTTTTAAAAATACCTCTACCTTACTATTTTATCCATTCTGTTATCAAAAAACAGCAACAACGACAAAAACAAACAAGCAAATAATGAAACTGTTGTACTGGAACATATTTGAGATAACTGTAGGGTAAAAAGGCCAGCCAAAGAAATCCACCCTGACTCTGAAACCACAGCCAGGGAAAGAAACACTTTAGTCCTGAACCCAGACCCAAAGAAATGCACCCTGATCCTGAAACCAGTGCCAAAGAAACACACACACCTTGTCCCTAGAATCAGAGTCACTGAAATATGCCCTGGCCCCAAAACCTAGAGCCAGAAAGCTTAGAAAAGCCAGTGGAAAGCAGAGTTTGGCTCCGAAATCAGCTATCTCTACCCCTGACCAACTAAACTAACCAATCCCTTGTCTCCCTAGGAAAACTCTGCCCCTAAGAAGCCCTATAGAAGCCCTGTGCCTGTCCAGTTAGCAACTACTCATCTACCTTGGTAGAGGCAGCCACTCTCCTGGATTCTTCCCTCCCAATAAATCTCTCGGGCTGGGGAAGCCTTCCTTCCCTTAATAGTTGTTTCAACTTCGTGGAGGAAGTCAGAAGCCGAGCAAAGCAGGATTGTAACTTGTAACACTTTCACTGGGGTACCCCCCTTCTCCTGGCCTCAGGGAGTTGTTACACTCTGGAGTGCCAGAGCGGAGTTGTAACAACTTAGCTCGGGGAAGCCCTCTTCTGCCAGAGCAGAGCTGTTACATTGGGGGAAATCTTCCGAGGGCAGGGCTGTACACTGCTATGCTTACTGTGGCCTGTGCTATTCCCTGGCTCCCAACTGCCAGGGCACTCTTCCACCCCAGCTCTAACACTGAATATCCCCTGACTCCCGACTGCCAGAATCCCTCTCCGTCTGAGCTGTGACACAGTAACCCATGTCTGCATTCCTGGACCGTGGTGCCTCATATTGATTTGGCTCCAGAATAAACTGTTGCTTACTCTTTCGGGTGGAAACTGCTCTTTGTATAGACAAGTGGGCGATAAACTTGAGGTGGGGACATCAGAGAGTAAACTATAGAAAGAATGTCTTTTGAGACAAAGAACTCTGAGGTGTTCTTTTGTTCTTGAAAAGGTAAGAAACACACATGCTAGAAATTCAACGCCATACATTTACAGGCCTACCAGACCTAGACAGCCCCTCACTGAGACCCTTGTCCTGGCCGATGCTAGGTTGTGTCAGCTTGACAAAATGAGCAGTCACATTAGATAAAAGAATTAAAAAGGTAAAAAACCAGAACAAACCAAGACCCCCCCAAACGTTTTTGATATACCTGGCCTCCAGCCTGGACAGAGCTACTGAAAGAATAGTCCCAGCTTCTGGTCAAGACTGAACTGCTTGCCAAGAACGAGAAGCAGAGATGTCTGTTTCCAGGTCCCGTCTTTAAACTGCCTGACCAATCTCTTCCTCCTGTTTTGGTCAGTAACAGTCACTCTGTATCTGTCGGTAAGGCTTCAATGTCTGCAGCGCCCAACACCTGTCTGTGCTCTATGCACTATCATACAGTTCGCGAGCTTCAGGCAAGTGGGCTGGAGATTGAAACAAACACACAGACAGAGACACGGACCTCTAGTCACTGGTAAGAAGCCCCCTATTCAACAGCACCACGGAGGCTTATATACCCCACAGTCAGGTGGGCCAACAGGTGAAAACCTTATCCTCTGATCCTCAAGGCAAGGCAGCACGTGCTCGTGAAGCAGAGCTGGTAAACAACTTTGACACAGCTTTCAGTAACTCAAATCAGAAGGAAAGTAAAGATCTCTAGCAGGGAAGAGCAGCTGGAGGCCAGGACCCCAAATGGTCCCAACAAATGTCATGGTTGTGGAACATCTCCCCCAAATCCTATTTCAGTGAAATTTTAGGATGTCAGGAAGTCATCCTCTAAGATAAAAGGTAAATTGCTATATCTGGCCCTTCCTACAGAAAGTGAGGCATGGGGTAGCAGGCTCTGTGCCCAGGGGGAGAAGAGCCATCTCTCCTGCAGGTCCAGACTAGTAAGCAAGTCACCATGCCACCCAGGCCATATGAGCCTGCAAATCCAGTTGTGCTTGACGTGGCACTGGCAGATTTAGAGGCCGTTTCACCCTTGGCAGGCACATAGAGGTGAATCACAATACAAACTCAGCACTTGGAATTGAGCCCTGCTTTCTCTGTGGAAAACTACTCTGTTTTTAGTTTGAGGCTGGATGTTGGTCAGAACTGAACACTTAGATGCCACTTTACTACGTGGTCTGAACTCAGTGACGAATCGTGTTGCCAGTAACTAATGTCACTGTGATCTGACTGCACTTCTGTGGTGTTCTTCCTCAAGCCCACAGTCCCAGAATAAAGGGCGAAGGGAGCATTCAGAGAGCTATTAGACAAAGGGCATCCCGTAAAATATCTGACTAGGCTGGAGAGTGGCTCAATGTTAAGAACACCTGCTGTTCTTGCAGAAGCCCTGGGTTTGCTTCCCCGCACCCACCACGCTGCCTCACAAGTGTTATCTGTGACTCTAATTCCAAAAGATCTAAGCCCTCTTCCGACTTCCTCGGGCACCACATCACGTAATAGACTTACACACATGCAGACGATCAGTCATAGCATAAAAGTAAGATAAAATGAATCTTAAAACAGAATTCTCCTGAACTGTCAAGATCTTCAAAAGGGAACAATTTGAGAAACTATTATGGCCAGAAGTAGTGTAAGGGCACAGCAACTAAATATGCAATGCTATCCCTATAACACAAAAAGACTTTTCAGTTATACAAGGGAAGTCCAAATAAACAATGATGTTTTCGGTAAATTCTGGCTCGTTAATGATAGCAAACACACCATGCTAGCGTGAACGTTTTGGTGAGGACAAACTGGATGGGAAGTATATGATAACTATATGAACTATATTTCTGTAAATAAAACTGCTCTAAAATGTGTTGTATAACTAAAATGTTAACTTTATTTATTGTGTGTGTGTGCATATGTAGTCTGTACAGGGGCACCCATGCACGTGGAGATAAAAGGACAACTTCATGGAGTCCATTCTCTCAACTTTCATGTGGATCTCTCAGGACCGAACTCAGGTCTCCAGGCTTCTGTGGCAGGCGTCTTTGTTAACTACGGAGCCATCTTGCTGGCCCAAATCTGTTGTATTTTCAAAAATCAAACTCAAATCACCGCGTCATAAAATGTGAAAACCAAAACTTTCCAAAAATAGTGAAGCATATCCACCTGCATTGTCCTTGTACACCTCATTGAAATTTCTTATTTATTTTTGGCTGTCTTGAGACAGGGCTTTTTGGAGCCCCATCTGGGCCCAAACTCATGGTGTAGATCAAGGGTGCCCTGGAACTGAATGTCCTGCCTCCACCTCCCAAGTGCTAGAATTGCAGGTGTTTGCCAAGACACTCAGGTCAGGACTTAAATATCAGTTGTTTCAACTGTCTATGTCTCCTAAAATTTCTCTCTCTGTGTGTTTGCACTGCTACTCAAACATACGTGTAGAAGCACGGATGTGATTCTTTAGCATGACCGTGGAGGACTGTGTAGCATGACTGATGTCATAGAACTTAGTTGTGTGTGTGTGTTTGACTAAAAAGTCAAAAGCTAGGTTTTTAGAGTTCACCATAAGGAGAAAGACCAGGGCCAGCAACGTGGCTCAGCAGGTGAGGGCGTGTACCACCAAACGAATGGCCTGATTCTACCCGGCGGGCCCATAGGACGGAAGGAGACAATAACTCCCACCGTTTGCCCTGCATGCGTGCTCCCACCTGCATGTTTGCACACACATGTAATAAGTGTAATTTTAAAGCATTTTAAAATTGCGTAAATTGTGATAAGAACTAGCCTACTCTTTTGCCAAAGTGAATAAGTAACAATATAAAAATACTGTGATCTTAAGTAAACGTCTATTAACACCACTGCGAGAGATGACCCCGATTTCAGTATTCCCTTCGAATTGCATTAACTGTTAAGTAATGCGATTGTGCTTGACAGCTGATACTTGCAATTGCCCTCAATCAATGCAGCTACTTGTTTTTTTTTTTTTGGAGGGGGGGAGACTTGCTTAGACTAGCTAGTGTGTAAAAAGATCTTAAGTTCTTTTTCATTGAAGTTTCTGACCCTTAGTTAAAATTACCGCTCACAAAGACTACGGCTGGGCTATTACACTGTTCTCATGGTTGGCTTTCGATTCTCTTTAACTATCTTAGTGAAAGTTGGATACATAACCCCACACACACACGCACCTTTTCAACATCATAAACTCTTACAGCAAAGTTCAAGCTCTGTGTAGTCTACGGACTTCCCCTAACCCACAGCAATGAAAAAATAGATCTAAAGTGTATTCTGTACATCGGTGTCTAAAGCATTGAGAAGAAAGGTACTTTTTTAGTTTATTCTTGTTTCACAGGTTGATGTACAATACTCAGCCCCAACAGGAAGCACTGTTGGTTTCAGTCAGAAATCAACCACCGCAGGAATACCCACTCGTTAAGTTGAAAGAGCCCCTCCGTCTTTAGCACTGTAAAATGTTCCTCTAAAAAAAATATTAAAAAAAAAAAACAGGACCAGATGACCAAACAAAAACCTGTGTCTTTGCATTGCTGAGGCTGAAATAAATCATACAAGAAAAAAAGTAAGAAGAAATTGTCAAATTATAAAAAAAAAAAAACAACACCTTGCAATAGTACTGGTTCACCTGGAAACCCCAAAACTTCCCCCAAGAGTCTTCACTGGGAGAAGTATGGGTCATAATGAAGTTTGTTTTATTGTGAAAATGAAACTTGCATCCATAAAGAGAAGAGAGAGAATGATAATTATAATCCACACTCTTGGGGTTCTAGAAATATTAAACCAGTCTCCTTAAACAGGATTTTGTCCTAGAAATTATCCAGGTAGAAGATGATCTTGATTTGTGTGCCATGGATGGCACTGTGTCTCCCCCAATTCATATGCTAAAGTCCTGACCCTTGATGTGACTGCCGAGACTAAGCAGACTGTGAGGTGGAGGTGACGGAGTGTGGCTGAGGTCAGAAGGTATGGGAGTAGAGGGGGGCTAACACGGCAAGGCTGATGCTATTACAAGAGACAAAGACACCAGAGTTTGCTCTGTCAAGGGAGGACACAGCAAAGTGGCAGCCACTTGAAAGCCAAGGAAAAAAGTCCCTACCAGAAACGGTCAACTTGGTCACAGTTCCAGGCCACAGAACGGAAGACTGTTAGAGCAACTCAAGCCAGTTAAAATCGTATCATGATGTAGTTCCTTGCACTTACCTCTTAAGGCAAGATGCATGTTTCCTGTGGCTAGGAAGGTCATGATTCATACTGTGCAGTACAACTCTGAAGACGCTAGAGGTGCGAATCATAGACATTTCCTAAGAAAACACGAGTCAAGAGATGTGTGTTGCTTACAGGAACCTTAACCTCAAGAGGCTTTGGATTGGGTCATATGAACCAATTCCACCACCTACTATTCCAACATCTTTACGGATGGCAAGGTGTCAACCTTAGCTCTTAAAAAAATTATACCAAGCTATTTCTGACAAAGTAACACAAGCATTGTGGGTGGATCTTACACTAATTTTTCCCATGAATTTACTCCCTTCTTGGTCCAGAATGATATCTGATTGAATTTTTTTTCCCCCAAAAGAAAAGTGTAGGCCCATATTTCTACATAGTATGGTGGCCAGAATCTCAGGCCATAGTTTGCACCTGCCACACAGGAGGTGGTCACCTTCCTAACAGAGGGTCAAGATGTTGTTCTGATCCTTCCTTGTAATTTGGAGGATGCCTGAAAAGAGATGTTAATTCAGCATACGTGACATGACAGAGCTGGCATACAGAGCAGGAAGACGTTACAGAGCAGACATAGGTAGATGTGAACATGACCACAACCATTTACCTGGTTACCTAGGAAACAGAATGCTCATGAATTTCCCCCTCAGTTTACGTTTATGGTATAAAAGCTGTTTGGAGAATAAACAGGAGGAATTTTCAGGATGTGAACTCAAGATGTCATGAGGTATCACTGAGAATCTCTCTCTCTCCCGATAAAGCCATGTGAGTTGTGTCTTTATTCCCATGCCTCCCCTCTGGTCCAGAGAAATAATTTAGGGTCTGGGCTGGCACAGGATCCCAACAGAAGACTATATAGTTGTATCTCATAGCATTATTTTCAAAGTCACTGAGAGCTAGAATCTAACAGGCACAAAATCCTAGCCTTCAGACTTGGGTTTTTCTGCTCTTAGATGTGGGTATTTTGGTGTTTACATGAACTATTTTTACTAATATGTGTAGACAGAGACTGAACTTCCATTTCCTGGCCACCTAGACCCAAATACTCACACAGAAACTATATTAATTATAACACTGTTTGGCCCATGGCTCAGGGCATATTTCTAGCTAGCTCTCATATCTTAAATTAACCCATTTCTATTAATCTGTGTATTTCCTCAAGGCTGTGGCTTACAGGTAAGGTTCTGGCATCTTTCACCCCTGGCAGCTACATGGCGTCTCCTTGACTCCACCTACTCTTTTTCTATATCTCTGTTTGAATTTCCTACCTGGCTGTACTCTGTCCTGACATAGGTCAGTGCAGCTTCTTTAGTAAGTAATGGTAATAAAACATATTCACAGCATGCAAAGGGAAATCCCACATCCAATATGTCTATTAAGTGTACTTTAGAATGGGACAGTAAAGATAATGTGTAGCAGAGATAGAACTGTATGACTTGGGTGAGCAATTTAACCTATCAGCTTCCAATTTTCCGCCTTTAATTTTACTCACACATGGCTGTGGAGCAAACCACAATGGAAAGTAAGAGACACCGAGGGCATCTTAATCACCTGGTGGCAGACACATGACCAGGCTGTGTGTCTTCCTAGTACTCTCCGTGAACTGAAGATTGACAGTACGCGGTTATCTTAAGACACTTCCCAGAACTGGGCATGAATGATTCTAAAACTGAACTTCTTAGCAAGGATGGCTGCTGATTCCTTGCTTTCAACAAATTTGAAGAATCTAAAATTATTAAAATAGTATGATGATAGATTCCTATAATAGTGTGTGAAAATAACGTGTGTGTGTGTGTGTGTGTGTGTGTGCGCACGTGTGAGCAGTGTGCACCCCTGTGTGTGTCTATAGAAGCCAGAGGTTGAAATCAAAAGTCTTCCTTTAACATTGCTCACCTTACCTCTTGAAGCCAGGACTTTTCACTGAACCCAGGGCTCACTAATTAGCTTGTGTGGTGGTTTGAATGATAATGCCCCCACCCCCATAGGCTCAGATATTTAAATGCTTGGTCCCCAGAGGCTCAATTGTTTGGGAAGGATTAGGAGGTGAGCCTTTATTGGAGGAAGTGTGTCACTGGGGGTGGGCTTTGAGCTTTTAAAAGCCATTCAATTCCTAGTTAGCTCTCTCTGCCTCACAGATCAGGATGTAAGTTCTCAGCTACTGCTCCAGCATTATTCCTGCCACCGTAGTGGCCATGAACTCTAACCTTTGAACTATGGGCCTCAAATTAAACCCCTCCTTTTATACATTGCCTTTATCACGGTATTTTGTCGTGGTAATAGAAAAGTAACTAACACAGCTAGACTGGCTAGCCAGTGAGTCCCTGGGACCCTCCTGTTTCTGCCCCCCAGAACTGGGATTGCAGGTGCACAGCACCATGCTTGGTCACAATTTTTTTTTAATGCTTGTTTTTGCCTGCCTGTATGTCTGTACCAAATCTGTGTCTGTTGCCATCTGGAGGCCAGAAGGGAACATTGCATTCCCTGGAACTGGGCTTACAAATGGCCTTGGGCCTCCTTGTTGGCTCTAGGAATCAACCTGTTCTCTGAGAGATCAGCCAGTGATCTTCTCCAGCCCTGCCTAGTTTTTTTTTAATCTGGATGCTGAAGCTCTGAACCTAGGTCTTCATGATTGTGCAGTTAGCGCTTTACCCAATAAACCATCTTCCTGCCCCCAACTGTTGTATTTTTGGGGTGGAATTTGGACATTCAAAGAACTGATTTTGTTAAAACAAGCCTCCATATGCAACTGTTTGTGAATTTATTAGTACTTCTGTCTCTCAATCTCTCAAATAGGGATAGAGTTGTAATTAAATCCCATCTGCTTCTAACAATAACTACCATTCATCAACAATTTTTCAGCAAAATATATTCAATAAAAGTTATTATGTATATATAACAATTTTCAAAATTTGCAATGTATTGTTTTGGTTAAATTTTCACTAATTGTTATAATAAGTAAAAATTTTAAGTAATTTTAATTAATAAAAGATTCCCAAACAAAAATACCAATATTTATTTATAATGCCATATAAATTACATGTCTTAAAATTAAGATCTAAGGATAGATGTAGAATTTTTAGTAGACAATATTCTGTCTGCAGGCCAGAAGAGGGCACCAGACCTCATTACAGATGGTTGTGAGCCACCATGTGGTTGCTGGGATTTGAACTCAGGACCTTTGGAAGAACAGGCAATGCTCTTAACCACTGAGCCATCTCTCCAGCCCTACCAGTTATTAGTGATAGACTAGACTTGTAGAACCAGGATTCTATAGATTTTTGTGAGCATAACAAAATTTTATTTCTTATTTTAGAATCACAAAGGGAAATAATCTAGTAGGGATATTTTGTAATATTGCCCCCCTATTCACTGGTAAAACATGCCCACTGTTCTGTATGAGTGAGAAGTGTTCCAGGCACTTGAACACTTGGTCCCTAGGTGGTAGTATTCTTGGGGGAGGTTTAGGTGGAGCAGCCTTGCTGCGACCTGGGGCAAGTCTATGGTAAAAGCAGGTTTTAGCTTCCAGTTCCTTCTCTCTGCTCTCTGCCTGGTGTTGACAATAGGAGCTTCCTGCCCTTGCCCCTATGCCTGCTGCTTCCTATAGTCAGAACTATAAACCAAAACAGACTTATCTGTACGTCGCCTTGATCACCAAGCTTTCTCTCAGCAACCGGAAGTAAACCAACATTTATGATATTTTTCCAGGCCCTGTACCATGGGCCACTTTTATACCTCCTCTTCCTCTCCATGTCTGCCGGCATCTCCCGTGTGCTTAGATTTCCTCCTCCTCTTTCTCTCCCCAGACACCCCGACTATACTTCCTGTCTAACTATTGGCCATCCAGCTTTTTATTGCACCAATCACAGCAAATACATCTTCACATAGTGTACTACTACCCCACAACACATACTGAAGGCTCATTGGCAACATGGGCTCTTGAGTTGTATAGTTGTTTGGGTTACAATTGTCTTCCTTTTTGAAATGGCATGTTCTCTATACCTCCTATTTTTGAACATGAGCCCCCCTTTAAAGCCATGGTCTTCTTTATTATATTCAGCAGACTGACTCTGCTCTAAAACTCCCAGCCCACTTCCTGTATCTCCAGAGAAGCCTTTTTGGCTCAGACATTTGGCCAATTGTGGGGCTTTGAGTAAGGACATCCCTCGTAGGTTCATGTATTTGAACAGTTCCAGCTGGTGGCGCTGTTTGGAGGAGTTTAAGGATGTGCATCTTTGATGGAGGAAGTATGTCCTGGGGGTGGGCTTTGAGAGGTTGAGAACTCACACCATTTCCAATCAACTCTCTCTGTGCTTGCGCTTCAAGATGTGAGCTGTTGTCAGCTTCCTCCTCCAGCCTCCATGTCTCTACTCTGCCATTATGGACTCTTACCCTTTGGAATGGTAAATCAAAATAAACTCACCCCTCTGTAAGTTGCCTTGGTCATAGTGTTCTATCACAGAAACAGAAAAGTAACTAAAAAAATTTTTTTCATTAAAAACACATTTATATTGCCATTGGAGACTTTTTTAAAAAATGATTCGAGTAAATCTTTGGGTATCTCAAACAAAAAATAGTAGAGTCCAGGTAGGCAGAAATATGAACATACCACAGGACTTTCCAGAACCTTTCCTTTGTTGTATCTTAACACGTTAAATACCAACTGCAGGCAGTATGGTAATCCAACTGGTTAAACAAACCTATTTAATATTCTTCCCTTTTTCTTAGCAAGAAAGAGTGTGGTTGTTTTGGGCACTGAGTTTAAAGAGAGTTACCACCAAGTAGAAATCCTTTTGGAAAATCTAAAGTAGGCTTCTGCCCACGTAAAAGCTGGCTTCTTTCCAAATTGTTCTTAGTAAGAATTTTGCAATGGTACTGAAAAGGATGAGCACATACCTTTAATCCCAGCACCCAGGAGGCAAAGGAAGGTAGGTCTGTGAGTTCAGCTCAGCTTGGTCTACAGAGCAAGTTCCAGGACAGACAGACAGAGAAACCCTGTCTCAAAATTAATTAATTAATTAAAATAAAGAAGAAACAGAGCACGAAGGCATGCTTTACACAAGGCCATGACAAACATGACTGATGGGAAGATATAATGCCATCATCCTCAAGTCAGATCTGTCTGATTTCTGTCCTTTAGGAAAATGTACTAAAGCCAATTCTAAACATCTAAGATAACTGTAGACTATCTAAATATAAATCTAATAGTGGGGGAATTACTAGAATGTCAGGTTTTGAGTTCAGTTAACCAGAGTACTCAGTGGTCAATGTTCTAACTTGAAGACAAGTCCACACGAGTCTATCCTCAGAAATGAATACAACGTTACGACTAGGAGTTTGAATCCAAAATTTTGTCTCTTGAAGTCCTGTCACAGAGAAGTGACTAGAAGTCCTTGACAGGGTCCTTTCCATCCAAGGGGAAGAGTCCTCAGTGCAATGTCTTTTTTAATTGACAAAATGACCCAGTTATAATTTAGAAATAATAGCGTCGAAGTAAAGTGGTTAGAAATCTGAGTTCACTTGGTTCTCTGATTTCTGGGAGTTAACTATGGAAGGATTCTTCATCCTATTCTGAATTTTTCATTAACATTTAAAAATTTTCCCACTGTAGAATATAATATTTCCCTTCAGCACAATGGCTCCTATGGATCTCTGTTTTCCTAGAATCCCCAGAAATTATACAGAGGTAACTAGTGTTTTCCAAGAGAGATAGAGCTTAGATTTAGAAAACTCAGAGAAGTGTGACTGAAGAAGCTCTGTGTGTGTGTGTGTGTGTGTGTGTGTGTGTGTGTGTGTGAAGTATACCATTGTTCAATTAATCACCAGCCCAAACTAAATGAAGGTCAGGGACACAGTGAAAATTCTACACAATAGGACAGATGCTAACAAGTAGATTCAAATATCTATCTATTAAAATAGTCCACTATTACTGTGGAATTTATCAGGAATTCCCTAAGGAGGCATACTTCTTTCTAATAGAAATTTTTCTACTGCTAAGAAGTGGCTTTGATAAGGGAAGATCTCAATCCAATGGGAGGATATAAAACACACATCACTTGAATAAAATCTAATCACCAAGTCAAACAGATCATTTAGTACAGTTCCCTAAGCCAGTTTTTATTATTGCTGTTGTTGAAATATAAGCACCTAGTGTTGTAAGTAGGAAGTGTGCTGGCTACTTTTATGTAGACTTGACATAAGTTAGAGTCATCGGAAAGGAGGGAGCCTCAATGGAGAAACACCTTAACATCTGACAGTTGGCAAGCCTGTTGAGCATTTTCCTAATTAGTGATTGATGTGGGAGGGCCCAGCCCATTTGTGGGTGTGCTACCACACCCTGGGCAATGGTACTGGTTCTATAAGAAAGACTGAGGAAGCCATGATGAGCAAACAGTAAGTAGCTCTCCTCCATGGCTTCTGCGTCAGCTCCTGCCTCCATGTTTCAGTCCTGCGCGAGTTCCTGTTCTTTTTCCGATAATGGACTATGATGTGGGAGTGTAAGCCAAATAAACCCTTCCTTCCCCATCTTGCTCTTGGTCACGGTGTTTCATCACAGCAATAGTAACCCTAAGACAGGAAGTTCAGTTTTAGTTTGATGTTAATGTTTAATTTTTATCTAAGTAATTTCTAATAACTTTCATTATGCCAGGTTTTATAAAAATACATATATACATATGTACAAGATACTGAGAATAAAGTCTCACTATGCAGCCCTGGCTGTTCTAGACCTGGCTTGTAAATCAGGCTGGCCTCAGGCTCCCAGGTTCTGCCTGTGTCAGCTTCCCGAGTGTCAGGATCAGAGGTGTGTGCCGCCACAAACAGCTAGACACACACTCTGCTGACGTCTTACCTTCCACAGCCTTATAAAATACTTTGTCTTCCAGTTCTGCCCTCACATTTCATTTTCCATTTGTAAATTTCCTTTAGAACAAAATCCCATTTTTTTCTCATATAAAAGCATTTGCCTTTAAGCTCTTTTACCAAAAGCATATTCAGTGCTGATGATGTCATATATCTGCTTTATGCTTCATGTCTCCTTTCTGCCTTCATTTTCTTTTTTTTTAAAAAAAATATGAATTTTGAAAAATCACCTTCTAGCCAAGGCGAAATAACTTTATGTTTTAGTGAAATCCCAGGAACCTGTGTCCAGAACACAGGCAGAATGCTGCCAGTCCTGAACATTTTCTCTTACTAGCATATTGAGATGAGCTACTCGTTAAAGGTTTATGTCTTTCCACCAGGGACAGCTGGAAGCAAAGGAACCAAAGCCTGGCACCTCTGCCTTCATCCTGTGCCGGGGACCTTGTGCTAGGTCAGCTTCCACTTGCATTGGAGTGTGGGTTGCTCAGTGTCTGTCAATCCAGCCCATTTAATCCCAGTCCAAAGAGGAAGGCTCACATCTTTGGACTCAAACCTGAAGTCACTTTAGATTCTTGGGAGAGTCGAGTTTCCCAACACAAACCATCCCCCTTGCACGGCCAATTATCCACAAGAGCAGCTGTGCTCAGCAACAATGATCTCCTGAGAACCAGTTTTATCCCCTTAAACAATAATGGCTTCTCAAGATAGCCCTGCAACACCAGAACTAAGAGTCATCAAGGGGACTACACCTAGCTTAATTATGTGTGTCTCTTGTCCCTCCTCTCAACCCCTTTTCTGGTTAGATTCAAAGCTCCCATCAGTACCTGAAGACAGACAGGTTATTAGACTCTTCCATATGTCCCCTCACCCCAGGGTCACACTGACCTTGGTCATTCACCATTCCTCATCTCTTGAATATGCATACTAGTAATGGTGGTTGAGCCAATTCTGTTGGAACTGCCAGAGCCAAGACGCTGGCCCACCTTAAATATGGGCTGAGTGTTGAGACTGAACGAGAAAGGAGCAGAAATGTCATATGAGTGCGTGGTTTACCTTCTCTGCTTCCTGGTCTACCCGCAGGCGAGGGTTCACGGCTGCATCCTCGTGCGGGTGATTAAACAGTTCTGATGAGGGTGTGTGCTTGGCTGACTGCAGCCCCCTCTGGTTTTCTAGGTTGGTCTGAGAAGTCCTGATCACTTCACTATCAGGAAATTGGGAAGTTCAATCTGGTCCTCAGGAGACAGCCACTTCTGCTTCAGGATGCAGCTTTACCCTCCTAAATCATTGCTTTCATCCATGTAAGACTCTTTCTGGGACTTTTACAGTTCCTGTCATCTAGGGTCACTGAAGAGGAAGGGTGAGGACAATGACATCTTTGAGGTTTCATCAGAAGTAAACCAGACAGACATAAAATAAAACCAAAGCTCTGACTTCCATCTTGCTTTTAGTTACCTGTGGGTCTAAGTGGGAGCGGATGCTTTTTAGGAGAAGCAGCTCCTCCAAGCCAGTTCTGTCCCCTCCCCAAGATAAAAATAAATGACGAACAGTTGCTTTTTGTTAATTGCACATGCTGGGTTGGACTTCCTTCCTCTTACTTCAGTGACACAGCAACACTGTATAAGAAGTCTGCACCAGTATTTGTAAAATAGTAACTGTACCTAACACTAGCGTGGAATGTTACAATTCAGGAAGCATCCTTAACACATGTTTCATTGTATTCAAACCTGAACTTGTGAACTTGTCCGATTCCCTGGAAGTCTCCTACATAAGCCTACTTGTCTCTCCCGTTTATCTTCAAGATTATGCAGTGTTAAAGAATGTGTTCGGTTTAACATAACCCTCGCCTTCACCCATCACTGCAATTTCCTTAAATAAATTATTCTTCAGAGTGCAGATAGTCTCTTTGTGGGTAAGTCCAATCATGGACGCTAGGTGGCACCATAAGTCCCTCTCGTGGGCTGATTTCTAAAAATCCAGCAGTTTTCCATGTACAGCCTGAAGCTTTTAGTAGAGTCCAGGGTGAAGAAACACGGACAAAGTTTCTCTTTCTGTGTAGAAAGAACCTAGAAGAAGTTTGTTTTTTAGCTACTGTGAATCAATTGGTAGAGGAACAAAAATCCTTCACAAGTTAAGAGCCTCAATTGGAGCCCCAGAGCTGTCATTTTTTAGCAGCTGG
>NC_022021.1:43078114-43089318 GCF_000317375.1 Microtus ochrogaster
CTCTGCCTCCCGAGTGCTGGGATTAAAGGCGTGCGCCACCACCGCCCGGCAGCAGCTGGATTTCTTGAAGAAAGTCTATTGGCTGTCCTCTGTACACCTCACCAGACTGCTGGGATAACCAAGTGAAGCAACTTGCGAGGACAGCCAACTAAAACCCAAAGTTCCTTGGTGATAAAAGTACCTGGACAAGCAACTTAAGGAAGGGTTTACGATGGCTTTCAGTTCCAGGGTACAATTCATCATGGCAGGGAAGTCATAACCACAGGAGGCAGCTGGTTACATGGTATCTACAACCAAGAAGGAGGGAGTAACGGATGTGTGCACTCAACTACTTGCTTCCCCTTTATACAGTCAAGGATGTCTTCCTACCTCAGAAACCAATCAAGATAATTCCTCATGGGCATGCCTAGAGGCACACCTCCCAGGTGATCCTAGATCCCTTCAAGTTAATCACTGTCTTAGTTGTGGCTTCAATTGCTGCAATGAAACACCATGACCAAAAAGCAAGTTGTAGAGTGTGGTAGTTTGAATGGCCCCGATAAACTCAGAGAATAGCACTATTAGGAGGTATGGTTTTGTTGGAATAGGGATGGCCTTGTTGGAGGAAGTGTGTCACTGTGGGAGCTGACTTTGAGGTTTCCTATGCTCAAGATACCACCCAGTGCCACAGTCAACTTCCTGTTGCCTACTGATCAAGATGGAGCCAGCACTATGTCTGCCTGCATGCTGCTGTGGTCCTCACCTTGAGGATTATGGACTGAACTCTGAACTTTAAGCTGCCGCCTTAGTTAAATGTTTTCCTTAATAAGAATTGCCATGGTCATGGTGTCTCTTCACAGCGATAGAAACCCTAAGACAGGGAGGAAAGGGTTTATTCTACTTATACTTCCACGTTGTTGCCCATCTTTAAAGAAAGTAAAGATAGGAATTCAAACAGGGCAGGATCCTAGAGGCAAGAGCTGATGCAGAGGCCATGGAGGGCTGTTGCTTACTGGTTTGCTTCCCATGTCTTGCTCAGTCTGCTTTCGTATAGAACCCAGGACCCCCAGTCCAGGGATGGCACCACCCACCATGAGCAAGGCCCTCTCCCGTTGAGCACTGATAGAGAAAAGGCCTTACAGCTGGATCTCAAAGAGGCATTTCCTCAGCTGAGGTGCCTTTCCTCTCTGGTAACCCTCGCTTGTGTGAAGTTGACACGCAAAACCAGCCCGCACAACCATCAAGGTCTCTCTGCCCCTGCTGTTTCTCCTCAATTTCGATTGCCCATGCTTCCATCTGTCAGTCTTCCAAAGTCAAAAGGCCATGCTGCGTTGTTGTTACCGAAGTGATGTTCTGTGCTCTTCACACTGGGCTCCATTCTACATGATAAGCTACAACTTCTACCACGCTGTAGAAAAATCAATAATATAAAAATAATTATTTAAAAATCAATCAAAAGTAATTTCTACATATTGATTTACAACAGAGACCAATAAAAATTGCTTTATCAGTATTGGTTTTCCATTAGTCTCTCTGCTAACATGTGGCTCCCAGATAAGGAGTATGTATCATTCAGTTGCCAGACCTAGCAACTATCTGTTTCTTCATTTGAAATCAATTAAAGCTATTGAAATTTATCTTTATATTTTTTCTTTAATTAACAGTTATGACTGTTACCTTACCAGACATCCAGAACCACCGGGGCTATAGCCCTCAGATCACATAGTAATTGTAGTGAATCCCTCCCCAGTATTTGGGACTTCAGGTGAATGTGTTTCTGAGTGAATGAAAGATTTTTTTGATAAGAAGGAGACTATTCCCTGGCACACAGTGGGAACTGCAAATAGGAGAATATGTCTTCAGCACAGATCTGTGAGAGTTGGAAGAGTCTTTCTCAACTTGGAACTTTGAAGGGAAAACACTAATCTTGGTTCACTCATTACATATTTTTATTTATTGTGCCATGCACTAAGAGGAACAAAACTCTCTTCTACTCTTCTCTCATACAATACATTCTGACCACAGATTCCTCCCCTCCACCCCTCCCAGTTCCCCCTCCCCCTCCCCTCTCCCACAGTTTCACCCCTTTCCCCGTCTCCCCCCAGAAAAGAGCAGGCCTCTCAAGGACATCAACAGAACATGGCACAACAAGATACAATAAAAACAGGCACAAACCTTCACTTCAAGGCTGGGTGAGGCAAACCACTAGGAGGAAAGGGGCCTCAAGAGCAGGCAAAAAAGGCAGAGACACCCCAACTCCTACTGTCAGGAGTTCCACAAAAATGTCAAGCCAGGAGCCATAACAGATGCAGAAGACCTAGTGCAGACCCATGGAGCCTCCATGACTGCTGCTTCAGTCTCTGTGAACCCCATGATCCCTGCTTAATTGTTCCCTTGGGCCATAATTTCCTGGTGTTCTTGAGTCCTCTGGCTCCCACAATTCTTCCTACCTCTCTTCCATGAGGCTCCCTAAACTTCAGGGGAGGGACCTGATGGAGACCTCCAACCTGGGTTCCCTCTCTCTGCCTCATGTTTGGCTATGGGTTTTCGGCTTCTGCTGCCATCAGCTGCCTGAGGAAGCCTCTCTGATGACAACTGGACAAGGCATCCAACTATGAGTACAGCAGAATGTTATTAGGAATCATTTCATTGATTGATTTTTATTTACTTATCTTTGTTTTTGTGGTCAGTCATGTTTGGTTCCACCCTAGGTCTCTGGGATATCCAGCCTCCAGTTCCTGGTCCTCCAGACAATGTTGGGTGTGGGCTCCCTCTTGTGACACAGGTCTCAAATTAGACCAGTCATTGGTTGGCCACGCCCACAAGCTCTGTGCCACCATTAAGGCAACCATCTTGCAGGCAGGACAGGTTGTAGGTCTAAGGGTTGTTGTCCCTGTCTTACCCCTGGAAGCCTTGCCTGGTTACAGAAGATGGACAGTTCGGGCTCTGGATCCCCATTACTAGGGGTCCTCACTAGGGTCACCCTCATAGAGTCCACGGAGTTTCCACATCAGCCCCCAAATGTCCTCCAGTTCCAATTGTCTTTCTTGCTCCATGCTGCCTTCACAACCTGATATAGAAATATACTTTAAATTGGTATGGATTTTGGTTTATTGATACAAATTTAAGGTATATTTTGTTATACTATATGTACATTTCTACTCTTGCTTAAGGTATGTTTATACAGTTCAGTTAAAATAGCAAATAATCCAATTAAAAAATGGGGTACGGATTGAAACAACAGATCTGTTAACTAAAAGTAGTAAAGCACTGGTTCATATTAATGAAATCACAACCCCTGAAACTTGATTTGTGAAAGAAATCGGTCATGAAAGGCTACACTGAATGATTCCAGAAGAAACAGATGTACATGGATAGGAGGTAGATCTATGCTTGCCAGAGGATAAGGGATGCAGAATATTGAGTTATCACTCCTAGATATATGATTACTTTTTGTGGTAGTAAAAGTTTTCTAAAATTAGATCGGAATGTCAGTTCAAAAGTTTTATGAATTCCCTAAAATCTACAGAGTTGTATACATCACAAAAATGAACCTATCATATGCAAACTAACACTAAGGCTGTTATTCTTAAATCCCTTCCAATTTTTAAGTAGGAAACAATATCAAGAAGATAATAATTTGTATCTGTACTACTGTCACCACAAACAGAAGCCTAGAAGAAAACACGTACCACAGGTTTAGAGCATCCTTGAACATCTGTGTCTTACCACTTTCAGCACCGCGGACAAGTCCCCAACACCCGCCATGTTCTTGGAACAAGCAAGTGAATGGCTAACCAAAGACTGTCAAAGTTTTCTAGAAGTGATAATTCTATTATAGTTTTGTTCTTGTTAACACTTCCATATTCACGGTAGTCATGATTGACTTATTACATACATTTTGTGAGCACCTGCATAGGAAACACAGTATCTGCTATATTACCTCATTTGTATATGTGTTTAACAAACATATGTAACTGACTCACTGCCTCTATTAGGATCGTTTTCTGATCCAAAACTTGGTGAATTATTGCATACATGTGATAAAAAAATTTACAACTTATGAAATAACTCATATCACTTATGATCAACGAAGTGTTTTTATTACTGAATTATTGACCAAGTCATCAGGCAATTTATTTTCTTTAGGAAATCATCTGTGACAGTAGAAGCCCAGACAAGTGCCTGGATATATTAAAGGATTAAGATTGATTCAACTGAAACCTTTAGAGTCAAAATGAGATTCCTGAGCATCCTTTAGATTGATGTAAATTCCCAAGAGATGGACTAGTTTCTACAGGACATGAAGAAGATTGCCAGTGGTACATCTAATCTTTTATCCTCTGGAATTTGGACCCATGAGGAACTTTAGCAACCAAACTGTAGATTCCACTCCCTTACACATAATTCTCTATGATCATTCCTAGCCACAAAATTTAACAGGTATGTTGATTCCACCCCCATTTTATACTCTTTGTAATTCTGCAAGATTTACCACTTCAAGCCAGGCGGTGGTGGCACACGCCTTTAATCCCAGCACTCGGGAGGCAGAGGCAGGCGGATCTCTGTGAGTTCGAGACCAGCCTGGTCTACAAAACCACAGAGAAACCCTGTCTCGAAAAAAAAAAAGAAACAAAACAAAAAAAAAAAAGATTTACCACTTCAAAATGAGAAATTGTATATAAGGCAGATGGTGAGATACCTCAACAGTTAAATGTGTTCTCTGAGCTTACTCCTCTTGCATAGGACTTAAGATAATATCCCACCACCTAAATGAGCAGCTCACTGTTGTGAGCCTATAACACTTGTTCTAGAGTATCTAATGCCCTTTTCTGGTTGCCACTGGCACCTTGAATGCAAGTATACACACACACACACACACACACACACACACACACACACACACACTACAACAAAGAAAATCTTAAGAAAGGAAGAAAGACATTGTATATTAAAGTTCCATAAAGAGAAGAAAATCGTGTGAAATTATATAATGTCTCTGACCTTCAAAATCCCATCTATGTAGTTAGGTAGAGAAGTGGACAAGAAAATCTTCAGAAACTTAAGTTAGTGTTTATGATCATCTGCCTCTGAGGTGGTTTGAATAGGTATGACCCTCATAGACTCACGTGTTTGAATGCTTAGCCCGTAGGGAGTGACACTATTAGGAGCTGTGACCTCGTTGGGGTAGGTGTGGCCTTGCTGGGGGGAAGTGTGTCACTGTGGGAGTGGGTTTTGAAGTCTTAATCAGTTCTCTTCCTGCTACCTGTAGATCAAGATGTAGAACTCTGTACCACGTCTGTGTGAATGCCACCATGTTTCCTACCATGATGATATTGGACTAAACCTCTGAAACTATAAGCCAGTCCCAATTAAATATTTCCTTTATAAGAGTTGCTTCAATTGTGGTGTCTCTTCACAGCAAGAATACCTAAAGACAGAAGTCTGTGCCAGGGACTTGGGTATTGCTGTGATAGGTCTGACCATGCTTTTGTTTGGAGGAATGTGGACTTGGAAGTTTGGATTAGAAAAGCAGTTCAACCCTTTAAATGGGGCTTAATGGGTCATCCTAGAAGGAATAGGGAAGACAGTAATGCTGAGAGCGACTTGAAACATGGGGAGCTGGGGATCTGGCTCAGGAGGTTTCAGAAGAGAAGTGGCCTAGAGACTATTCTTGTGATATTTTGGTGAAGAATGTGGCTGCTTTAAGCCCTTGTCTGGAAAAAAAAAATCTGCCAGAGGCTAAATTGAAGAGTTTTGGATTCAGTTGGCAGAGGAAATTTCCAAACAGTATAATATTGACTTTGTTATGTGGTTATTAGTGCTCACGCTGATACAGATTTATAAAGAAAAGGAGCAAGTTGAGTTGGGAGAAATATGAAAGGCACAGTTCAAGGAGAAAGAGGGCACTGGGAAGTGGAATGGAGCTAAGTCCTGTGTTCTGAGAGATAAAGAGATGAAAGAGAAGCCCCCTCTCGCCGGGCGATGGTGGCGCACGCCTTTAATCCCAGCACTCGGGAGGCAGAGGCAGGAGGATCTCTGTGAGTTCGAGACCAGCCTGGTCTACAGAGCTAGTTCCAGGACAGGCTCCAAAGCCACAGAGAAACCCTGTCTCGAAAAACCAAAAAAAAAAAAAAAAAGAAGCCCCCTCTTAAAAAAGAATAAAGGAAATGGTGACCTCAGGACAAAATCCAACTTTTGAAAAGAATTAAAGAAAAGCTCAGAACCAGGTGTGGTAGTGCATGCCTTTAATTCCAGCCCTTCAGAGGCAGAGGCAGTCAGTTCTGAGTTCAAGGCTAGCCTGGACTACAGAGAGAGTTCTAGGATAGCCAACATTAGGCAGTGAAGGAAACCATCTAAAACAGAAAGTTAGTGAAGATGTGATTGAATGAGGGAGCCATGTTGCAGCCCCAGCAATCATCAGAACTTGGCAGCTTTGGCCATATGGTTCTGGCTTTAGAGTCAAGGATAGAAGAAAGGGGTTATGGAATGTCCCTCTGCAATGAAGGAAAATTGTTCAGGTCAGGCACGTGTCAGGGATGTCCCTACATAGAGGCCTAAAGAGGCCGCTGTGTGAAGCTGTGAAGGTGAAGCCTGGATTGCCTTGGATAATCCAAAATGTCGGAGCTGCCAGAGCTGCCAGATACCTGCTGGGCAGAGCTAAGGGAGCGGAACCAGTGGAAGAGAAAGAAGCATGTTGCAGTCAACAAAGCTAAAAGGAGTTAGAGATCTGAAGAGTGCTTTGAAATCAGACGGGAGATGCAGAGTTTGGAGTTTGCCCAGCTGGTTTTTAGTCTTGCTTTGGTCCAGGATCTCCTCACTATGCTCCCTTTTGGAATTGTAATGTATGTCCCATGCAATTGTATGTTAGAAGTATGTGCAACCTGCTTTTTCATTTTGATTTTTACAGGGGATTAATGTTAGGAGACTGCATGAATCTCAGAAGAGACTTTGAACTTTGGCACTTGTTCAAAACTTTTAAACAAGTTTGAGACTGTTACAGGCTGTGGGGGCTTTTGAAGTTGAACTGAATACATTTTTGCATTCTGTATGGCTACAAACCTGCGGAGGCCTGTAGTTGTTATTTACTCTTCACTCTATTGAGGGGCCTGCCATCCAGCTCCCAACTAATTCACACAAGGACTTATTATTTCTTATGAATGCCTGGCCTTAGCTTGGCTTGTTTCTAGCCAGATTTTCTTAATTTAAATTATCCATCTATCTTTTGCCTCTGGACTTCTTCCTTTTCTTACTTCTGTATGTCTTACTTTCGCTCTTACTCCATGGCTGGCTGGGTGGCTGGGTGGCTGGCTTCTTCTTTTCTCATTCCTTGATCTCTCTCACTTCCTCTTCCCTCTTTTTCTCCTATTTATTTTCTCAGCCTGCTAGCCTCATCTAGCATTTCTCCTGTCTTGCTATTGCTGTCGATAGCTCTTTATTAGACCATCAGGTGTCTTAGAAGCAAAGTAAGACAGCTTCACAGAGCTAAACAAATGCAACATAAAAGAATGCAACACAGTTGGGCGGTGGTGGCACACACCTTTAATCCCAGCACTCTGGAGGCAGAGGCAGATGGATCATTGTGAGTTCGAGGCCAGCCTGGTTTACAAGAGCTAGGCCCAGGACAGGCTCCAAAGCTACTGAAAAACTTTGTCTTGAAAAACCAAAAATAAACAAACAAGTTATGCTATTCAGCAAAAAGAAATAAAAAGAATGCAGCACATCTTTGCATCATTAAACAAAAGTCCCACCAGCATAAATAAATGTAACACATCTTAAAACAATATTCCACAACAGCAGCCAGGGAGGGAAATGTGGTAGTTTGAATAGGAAGGACTCCCATAGACTCATGTGTTTGAATGCTTGGCCCATAGGGAGTTGTACTATTAGTAGTGTGGCCTTGCTGGAGTAGCTGAGGCCTCGTTGGAGGAAGTGTGCTACTGTAGGGACAAGCTTTGAAATCTCATATGCTCAAGCTACACCCAGTGTGGCACACACTCTCTTGCTGCCTACGGATCAAGATAGAGAACTCTCAGCTCCTTCTTCAGCACCGTGTCTACCTGAACACCACCATGTGCCGCCATGATGATAATGAACTAAACCTCTGAACTGTAAGACAGCCTCAGTTAAACGTGTTCCTTTATAAGAGTGGCCATGGTCATGGTGTCTCTTCACAGCAATAGAAACTCTAACTAAGGCAGGTGTGGTATTGTAGCACACACGTTTAATCCCAGCACTCAGAAGGCAGGGGCAGACAGATCTCTGTGAGTTTGAGGAAAGCCTGGTCTACACAGTGAGTCCCAAGCCAACCAGGGATACATTAAGAGACCCTGCCCCCTCCCCACCCATGCAACACAACAAAAATAGGCTTAATTCAAATCCATGATCCTACAGGGTTAGAGGATGGAGGTCTGACTGACAGCAGCAAGCCAAAAGCAAGGTGTTGGCACGGCCACGTCCCTTCTGGGGCTGGAGAGGAGGGTCTGATTCTGCTTTTTTGTAGTTCCTAGAGATCCCAGCAGGCATTGCCCGTGGCCTCGTCCTCCATCTTCAAAGCTAGTGATGCTCTCATAGCTTCCAGTGGCCTCTGACTCAGGAACTCTCTTTTCCTCTTCCACCTTTATGGGCCTGCCAATCACACCCGGGCCACCTGGAGAGTCAGGGTGCACGTCCACGTCGGACTTCCTTCAAGGTGGAGTACAGATCTATTAGTCCTCCCTGCACTTGAATTCGATTTTGCCATTGAACCAAAGTCTTCAGGGATTCTGGGATGACACAGAGCCCTCGTGCACCTGGGATGTTACTCAATCACAAGATTCCACTCATTAAATGGAAATGTAAAGATGAAATAAAACATAGCTTAATGTTTTTATGACAGTTCAAAATTATCATACAGTTGTCCGAATCCATAGAATTTAATCTTCTTTTATTTAAATACATGACATAAGCTGGCCAGGCTCAACAGTCTCCCCACAAAAGGGCAAAGATATAAAGAAACTGTACAATATTACAAACGAGTGGCTGTTTGTGTATATACATTTATTTGTGTGTGTATATGTAAACATACATGTACATAAATGCACACAGTACTTTAGTTTAATATTTTGTTTTTATATCCCCATCAAAGTTTCCCCTCCCTCCTCTCATCACAGTCCTACCCCCCTTTCCCTCTTCCTCTCCATCTACTCTGTCTCCTCGGTTTCTCTTCAGATGGGGGCGGGCCTCCCATGGATGTCAGGCAGCCATGGTATATATATCAAGTTGCAGGAGACACCTCCTCTTCTATTAAGACTGGATGAGGCAACCCAGTGGGAGAAAAGGGTTCCAAAAGCAGGCCACGGAATCAGAGACAGCCCCTGCCCCCACTCTCAGGAGTCCCATATATCTGAGTAAAATGCTGCTGTTCCCCGAGGGGCGGCAGTGGGCAGTGGGCCATGAGACCACACTGCAGGTCCCCTAGTGGCAGCAGGCAGCAGATCCTGAGACCACATGACAGATGAGAGACAGAGACGCATAGGCACACCATGCCATGCAGAGTGAGGTTGGAGGGGAAAGGGGAGAAGGGGAAAGAGCAGAGAGAGGCAGAGAGAGGCAGAGAGAGGCAGAGAGAGGCAGAGAGAGGCAGAGAGAGAGAGAGAGAGAGAGAGAGAGAGAGAGAGAGAGAGAGAGAGAGAGAGAGAGAGAGAGAGAGAGAGAGAGAGAATTGGGGAGAGGAGCCATGGCAGCTACCCCTTTGGGAGAGAGACAGAAAGGGAAAGAGCTCAGGCCAGAAGCAGAAGGAAGGTCTGCCTGCCTCGGAGGTGGATGGTGGACAAGGGGTAGGTGGGTGGGGCTTGTCTCTTAAAGGGACAGGACAGACCATGACACCATAAGAGGACCAAGTTACATATCTGTAACATTTATGCAGAGTGCCTAGGTCAGTCACATGTAGGCTTCCTGGTTGTCGGCTCAGTCTCTGTGAGCTCCCATGAGGCCAGGTTAGTTGGTTCTGTGTGTGGGTTTTCTTGCACACACAATATTTTAACATTAATCAGGTGGTTCTACAAAATTAGTAAACAACAAAGAATCCCAGGAAGGTAATGCTTATAAAACATGTTTATTTATGATCGTCCCGAATCCCCAGAGAGATCCCTCTTGATAAAAAACACAAAGGTCAGAGATGAAAAGTTCCTGCAACTGAGGTCAGCCGTTTCCCTTGTCTTTTTGTCCACATGAAGTCTCTCTATGTCTTAAAGGCACAGGTGTGAACCGAGGAGATCTCTTCCAACCTGCCAAACCCCAAATGTGTGTGGCGGTGGAGGAAATCAGTGGCTCTCCCCACCCAGTGTTCCCATAGTCCTCCTTGGCTAAAACGGTACTGTGAGCTTTTCAGAAATATTTCTCTTGCAAGTATGACCGCTGTCACTGAGAAAAGCCAATGTTCAGTCCATCGGGGACTTAAAAGACGGGAATGTGGTACTGGCGGTCATTCTCAGTCAGCAGGGAGATCTCTGGCCACTCCCTCACAGGCTCCTCAGGGTAGTAGACTGTGAAGTCTCTGGAGTTAAACTTGAACAGTCGGAACACTTTTATCTTTACTTGGAGGGAATACCCGAGTATAAACATGTCAATCTGGGGACAAGATGAGAGCGAGGTCACAGATTGTGTTTATACACTTCCACCAAGACGAGGCTGGCTGCGGTTTATGAGACGACCTGCTTTGTAACAGAGTTACCCATAGAGCAAGTAGGCATGACTTAGGGACAAATGCCCGCAGTGTGGAAGGAGGGCAGTGCCATGCTCAGTGAGAGGAAATCAGGGGAAACTATTCAGAAAGAGAAAGGAAAGTTCGAGCCAGGTCAGTGGCTCACAGCTTCAATGCCAGCACTCGCGGAGGAGCGGGAGGACTGTCATGAGCTGGAGGCCAGTCTAGGCTCCACAGTGAGTTCCAGACCAGCCCGGGCTACAGAGTGAGACCTTACTTCACAGGGGAAAAGGAAAGGAGTGGAGGGGAGGGGAAGGGGAAAGGAAGTGAATAGGAAAAGGAGAAAAGGGAGGGGGTGGGGGGAGGGGAGGAGAAAGATGGGAGGGGAAGTGGGAAAGGAAGTGAATAGGAAAAGGAGAATGGAGAGAAAAAGAGAAAAGGGAGAGGAAGGGCAGGGAGGGGAGAGAAGGGGCAGGGAGGGGAGAGAAGGGGATGGGAGGGGAGAGAAGGGCAGGGAGGGGAGAGAAGGGCAGGGAGGGGA
>NC_022021.1:43089823-43093573 GCF_000317375.1 Microtus ochrogaster
GGAGGGGAGAGAAGGGGATGGGAGGGGAGAGAAGGGGATGGGGAGGGGAGAGAAGGGGATGGGAGGGGAGAGAAGGGGATGGGAGGGGAGGGTGCTCGCTATTAAGAATTGCATTGCTTTCTAACCAATTTGATGTCTTAGTGAAGATGCCATGCGTCTCATCGCTTCTTTGAGACAGAAAACAAGTGAACAAAAGACCTCAGTCATGGTGAGGGGCTTTCTCTGACCTTACAGTTGCTACTAACTCTTGTCTGTGACAGGGAACCGAATGCTTCCTCATGATGACCGCCTTTTCCCGGTTAGTGTCTGTGTGGTCACGAGGCTCTATGAACCTCGGACTCCCAGGACACACCAGCCAGCCACGAGGCCCATTATTCTTCTTTCGCACATGTGAAGCCAATAACCCCAGCCGGTCACCTCTGCGGAGGTGGCTTCCTTACTGCTAAAGAGAAACCCTAAAGGCCCACGAGGATTCCTGAGTCATCCGTGGATCACACACTGGGAGCCCCACTCACCTGCTCCGGTCCACAGGTGTCCCCCATGGGATTCAGGTGATTCATCATGAAGCTCAGAGGGTCTGAGGAGGACTCCCTGGAAAACAGGAGTCGGAAAAGGCCGGGGATGATCTTGTTCGTCTTCATCTGCTCGTACACTTCCGTGACCTGGTAGAGCATGATGAACTTCACAGCCTCGTACAGCTTGTACTCCAGGATGGCGTCGGAGAAGAGGATGTTGCACATGCTCCCTCTCTTGTGATAATCTCTCATCCCACTAAACTCGGTCCACTGCAGACACAGGGGTAAGTGGGAGCTGAGAAGGGCAAACACGGACGTACAAACCACCGCACAATTTGTAAAGTACTAATGAGATAAGCCAGAGAGGAGGGCAGGAGGGTGGCAGAGGACGGCATAATTTTATATTTTCAAGTCTGTCTTTTGGGACTATTTGATTCTTTTTTTAACCACAAGGATGCCGCAGTGGGCTGAATGTTCACCTGCCTCTCCAAACTCATGTGTTGAATGTCTTAGTCCAGGGAGATAGCCTTAGGAGATGAGGCCCTTACGTGGTGATTAGCCTCTGCGGGTTACAGTCCTCATGACTGGGACTGGCGTGCCTTTAAGAGGAAGCCAAGCCATTTTTGGCTCTCCTTCTGCCATGCGATGGCAAATCAAAACAAGCATGAACAAAACACTGTCCACCTGTCTATAAATCAGAAAGAGGGCTGTCACCAAAGTCACTTCTTGCTAGCCTCCTGGCCTCAGACTTTCAATCTTCATAACTGCAAGAAATAATCATTGGTTGTTTAAGCCCCCAGTTTATGGTGTAAGAGAAGCCTGGGCTACTAGACTAACACACAAGCACCTTACTTTTATAATAAGAAACAAAATAAAATAGCTTTTCTCAAAACATAACACTACTAGGTAAACCATCAAACACGTCCATTCTCTACAAGTGCTTGGGGTCATAGGGTCACCCGGAGACTATGCCAGTGAAGAACAGCCCGAGAAGCTGCCTAAGCTCACTCTGCAAAATTCGGAGGGTCAACTCCCACCCTCACAATAACCATGCAGGGGATAAACTATTCACAGTTCTTTATAGACAAGAAAGCTGTGACTTGGAAAGCCATTTTGCACCCACGCTATAGCTGTGTGAGCAGGATGCTTGCAGAAGGGCATTTCTGAGGTCTAGACTTCGTACAAAGTCCCTCCGTGTGTCTGGTCTCCAGTGCAGCCCCTAAAGCTTCTACCCCACAACGGGCCAAGCCGTCATCACATATAACACTAACTCTGGCTTAGCAAGAGAAAGCAAGTCACCACCGCCAGCAGGAAGCCTCCTGAGCTCAGTTTCGTTTCCCTACCTCACAGGCTCTGCCCCACATTACAGGGAGCCTGACTTGCCTTTGAGATGGAAGCTTTCAACTCCAGTCATTTATTCTATAATTTTTCCTACGTACTCACCTGCGTTTTCAGTAACTCCACGCATTTCCGTAACTTTCCAAACACATTGGAACCTGTATACTTCTCAGGTCCAAAACTGTACTGCTGGATCCAGTTACAGCCTTGAGAAAAGAGTAGCTTTTCAGGAAGCTTGAAAAGGAAGTAGATGCCAACAATGATTAGTGTCTGAGCGCTCAGCGCCCACCACCCAGAACACAGCAGCACACAGTCTTATCTCAGGCAGCCATCCTTGGAAAGACGACCATGTCAGTTAAGTGAGGAGCAACGGTCATCTTTGCTTTAGAGTGGGAATTATGTCATGTCTAGATTATATTTAAAAAAAAAAAAACTCAATTTAGGGTGTTGCCCAAAGAAACAATGTTTCTTTGTAACACTGATGTAACCTGTCAGAAGCCACTAGTAGCTAGAAAAGCTGGGCACACCAATTGGAGAGTGGGCTCCACAATGGTACAGTACGTTTCCCAACCTGGCTGTACCTCATGAGCTGAGAACAGATTTAGTTCGTATTTCCTACCTTTTTACCCTTGGCCCCATCTTCCACTATCACCGAACAACAACGCCACCTATCTCACAGAGCTCTGGGTTACATTCTGGGAGATTCAAAGGTTGGACTGTGGTGTTTATAAGACCTATTCCACTGTGGGTAGTGAATACCGAATCCCACAAACTTGGGGGTTGAGCATAGGATTTCTGTCACATTCTTTACTCTAATTAACTAGAAGTAGGGTTACCATACAATATTTATTTGACAAGTATTTGATATGAAACAGCAGTACTGAAAACAAATTTAAATAAAAGACATCAAGGAGACTGAATACATGGGACCATGTGTGTGTGTGTGTGTGTGTGTGTGTGTGTGTGTGTGTGTGTGTGTGTGTATTTTATATTTCTTGCTCCACCATCCCAAATTGGGCATACTGCATTCAAAACAAGAATTCACATTGTTCATCAAGAACATATGTCTGGGACAGGAGAGATGTCTCAGCAGTTAAGGGTACCCGCTGCTCTTCCAGAGGACCTGGCTTCAGTTCCCAGCACCCACATGGTGACTCACAACTGTCTGTAACTCCAGTTCCGTGGGACCCATTGCCCTTTTCTGGTCTGCTTGTGCACTGCAATCACATGGTACACTGACATACATGCGGGCAAGATACCCGTATATATAAGATAAATAAAAAAGACTATACTGCCATAAATTATTAAGAAAATGATAAAATAAATGTAAGCTGGGAGAAAACATCTGGAAATCACATATCCAAAAAAGCACTTATATTCAAAATGTACAAAGGATTTTCAAAACATAAGAAAACACAATCCAATAAAAATGGACAAAAGGGGGGGCTGGAGAGATGGCTCAGAGGTTGAGAGCACTGGCTGCTCTTCCAGAGGTCCTGAGTTCAATTCCCAGCAACCACATGGTGGCTCACAACCATCTGTAAAGAGATCTGGCGCCATCTCTTGGCGAGTATATATATAATAAATAAATTAAAAAAAATGGACAAAAGGTTTAAGTAGATAATTTTCCAAGAAGATGAGAGAGATTGCAAATACATACATGAAAAGATACTCAACATCTGCTCACCAAAAGCAAGTGAGGGCTGATGGGATGGCTCAGAGGGTGATGGAGCTTGCTGTGCAAGTCTGACGACCAGAGTTCAATCTCTGGAACCCATGCCGAGGTGGAAGGGGAGAACCAGCTTCACAGGATTGTTCTCTGACTTCTACATATGCTATGGCATGTGCCCTCTCTCCTCTCTCTCTCTCTCTCTCTCTCTCTCTCTCTCTCTCTCTC
>NC_022021.1:43093673-43105043 GCF_000317375.1 Microtus ochrogaster
CACACACACACACACACACACACACACACACACACACATACACACACACAAATAAATGAGTAAGAGGAAAAAACCATACCTAGTAGAATAGCTAAAAACAAACAGTCCCAACAATACTAAGTGCTGGTGACCGTGTGGGGTCACTATAACTCTTGCACTATACTGGTGGGAATACAAAAACGCCAAGGAGGTTTGGAGAGCAATGTGGCGGTTTCTCTGAAAGTTAAGCACACACCTCCCAAAGCACCAGGAATTTAACACCTGGTCATTTGCCTAAAAGAAACAGATACTATACCTATAAAATCCCATAGAAGGCTATTCCTAACAGCCCTATTCCAAGCTAAGCACTGGAAACAATCCAGGTGCCCTTGAATCGTGGGTAAAGTGTGTTCTGGTCATATAAAGGACTATGTTGTCAGAGCAAAAAGCCTCCTCAGTTCCTGCGATAATGCTCACTGCTAGCGGACGGCAGGCAGGCGGCTGAGTACATGATTCCGTTCACATGACACTGGAAGCAGCAAACCATAGGGGCAGAAAGCAGATTAGAAAGTGTACAGACCAGAGGTCTGGGGACAGCTGACTACGGAGGTAGTATATGAGAGAACCTTGGGGTGGTGACTACATTCTGTATGCGTTTGTTAATAAACATTTATGTGATAGTGAAAAGGGCTCGTGTTATCAGACCTCCTTAACTATGAAGGACGGGTGCTTCTTGAGAAAAACTGAGAGCATTAAAAACTAACAAAACTGAAAATACCGGCATGCTGAGATGGCTTATCTGCAAAGAGACAGAGGGGACCAGCCAAAAAACCCATCAACGCTCCTTCAACATGGGAATCCTGAACACAAAGCTACCCGGCCAGGACCGGGAGCCTCCACACGACCATGTTCCCTGTGGGACACCGTACCTTCACAATGTCTTTTTCTTTCATCCATGATGGGAAAGAGAGACCCTGGCTGAAGATCTGGAACAGCACGGACCTGAGAGCGTCGTAGTTATCTCTCTTCACTGGCCGAACACATTTAATATGGTGCCTCCAGAACAGCTCCTCATAGGCCTGTCAGGAGGCAAGGGTGGTCTGAATGAACTCCGCTGCATCAGACGCCAGTGTGAGCTCAGTGAGCACAGACTTCAGTGCTTACCCTGGAAGTGAAGTCTCAGTGAACACACCGAGTGAGCGTGTTTCTACAGGGGAATGGTTCCCCAATAACCCGAATAAGTGGAGTAGTGATAGATGATGTCGTTTTAGTCTTTAAAAAGTTTTCTTTTTGTGTATTTTAGAAAAATTTTTTGAAATTTATTTTTAAACGATGTGTATTTGTGCGTGCGTGTGTGTGTGTGTGTGTGTGTGTGTGCGTCTGTGTGTGGAGAGGGAGGGTCTTTACATGAGCGCAGGTACCCATGGAGGCCCACAGCAGGTGTAGGATTCCCTAGAGCTAGAGTTACAGGCGGGTAATTGTAAGCCTTTTGATATAGATGCTGGGAGCTGAACTCAGGCCCTATGCACGAACTGCAAGCACTCGTAACAGCTGAGCCATGTCTCCAGCCCCCTATTTTATCTTTAAACTTTATTGCCGTAATCATCATATCACTATTTTGTGTGTGCATGCACACGCACATGTTAGTGCATATCTGGAAGCCAGAGAATGGTTCTCCTGACCCCAGCAGCACACTGACAGCAAGTGCTTTTACCCTGAATCACTTAAGTGTGGCCCTATGGATGGGACTTTAAAGTGGATCTTATGTATGGAGTCTGCCTCGTGCTGGTTTAGATGACTCATCTTGGAAGACCAGGTTCTTTGGGGCTGATAAGGAGTACAATTTAACCACAGTGAAAATGGTAGAGTTTTAAGACCGCACCAAAGAGTACTTTGGACCTCTCCCTCCTTTTCCCCCCACCAAAGACAGGAGTGGGCAACACTGTTGGGGATATTTACATTTACCAAGATCATTCCAATGGAACATCCTAAATCTCCTCGAAGTACTTATGCAGGGTGTCTGATCCCCCTCAGTGAAGAGTCCCCACAGCACATGCAGAAGTTAAAAGGCCAGAGATCAGAAGACTCATCTTTTCTCAAGTTACAGACTTAATTGATTCTGTTCTCAGCGCTATAAACTCTAGGTTGAAGCCTGTCTTCGTTAGCTCACCTCTCAGCTTGAGTCAACAGCCTAGAGCCTTCTGGGGAGGAGGAACCCACTTCAGGGGACTGGCTGCTCTAGACTGGCTTGTGGCCACGTCTGTGAGACAGTCTTGATTGACTACTGACATAGAAGGACCTAGCCCACTGTGGGCAGCACTGTCCCTAGGCAGGTAAGCTTGGGCCAGATGCAGAGAGCAAGCCAGTAAGTAAGTAGGGTTTTTCCACAGGTTTTGCTCCAGGTCCTGCTCTGACTTCCCTCAGTGATGGACAGTGACCTGGAAGTCAAATAAACCCTTTCCTCCCCCAAACTGCTTTTGGTCAGACTGTGTTATCAACAGCAGAAAAGCAAGATAGGAAAAGACCTAAAGCCAGCATCTAGCAGCTGCTTGGCTCCAAACTTAGGCTGCAGCTTTAACTGACATCCCGTTTGGTGCTGGTGGAGCCTTGGGCTTGGCAAAGCTGAACAGAATGCGCCCGGATGCCGACAGACACTGCCTGCCTACACTGCCACAAGCAGCCGTACTGTACCTTCCGCATCAGTTTGGCACGCGGCGTGTTTCCTTTCCACTCTCTCGCGCAATAGCTGAGTAAATCTACTTCTGCCTCCACACTGAGGTTTCCTGGGCAAAACAGAAAATACAAGGCAGCTGAAACTGCCCACTCTTCTCCTTTCCCTAGCCTCCTCTGCCCTCAAAAAGAAGAAAACGTATGCGCTAAAGTCTTTACTTTTGAATTTTCTCTGCAGATAGCCAATCCACCTGAAAGATAAAGGAAACAATTACAATATAAGAACTTTCTGTAGGGCAAGGGTGTCTTTGAAAAGCCGTGATGACAGGATGACCTACCACTTCAGCCGGTGCCCTAGATGTAGATGCAGCCTTCTGAAGTAGCAGAGGGAAGCTGACAGCAGCGACATCACCATCGTCACAGAAACCCTTGCAGCTCTCCAGGCAATGCTAACGACTTGGCTTGTAACCAGTATCCAGGAGTGAACTTGGTCACTTCCTACTAAAAAAACAGACATGCCTAACACAGTTACACATTTGCTTTAAGGGACATATGACACATTGGACAATTGACTATCATCGATTTATACACATTTTTGTGTATGTATGTAGATGTGCATGTTTGTGTGTACAATGAGGTAAAGCTCTGTGTGTGTGCGTGAGTGTGCGTGAGTGTGTGTGTGCGTGAGTGTGTGTGTGAGTGTGCGTGAGTGTGTGCGTACAATCACCAGCACCGTTCCTTAGGTATCATCGACCTTCTGTGAGATGTGGTCTCTGACTGACCTTAAGCTCACCTACTAAGTGAGGCCAGCCAGCAAGCCCTACGGATCCACTGGTCTCTGCCTCCTTAATGCTGGGATTACAAGCACACAACATCACAACCAATTGAGAGGCAAAAACTACCAACTGAGATATTCCCTCAGGCCTATATACATGTTTGTTTAGCGCATTCAAACACTAAATCCAAAATTAAAGCATCAAGTAAATTCTCCCATAATCAGCGTCACATAAAACATCTTTTTCTACAAAGTTAATAATCTGAAGTGGACATAAGGAGTAGGAGCTTCAGAATCCCGAATGCAAATCCTGTTTCCACCATGGAGTCTGTGTGCTTATGACACCCGACTACCCAGATCTGAGTTGTCTTAACTGTACCACGCAGATGGCAGTGCAGGGAAGGGGTAAAATGACATTTATTTGAGTTATCTTGACTGTGCCATGCAGGTGGCCGTGTGGGGAAGGGGTGAAATGACATTTATCTGAGATGTCTTGACTGTACCACGCAGGTGGCCCTGCGAGGAAGGGGTGAAATGACATTTTGAAGCACAGCACAAGGTGGGCACACGCTCGTTTCTCGCCAAGGACCTCTTGGATCCACTCCAGGCAGGCTCTGGTGACCCATTACCCATTGCTGTTTGGGAGCATCACAGGTCGCATCATCATTTGAGTCACACAGGAGTGAGCCAATCAGCAGAAGCACGGGTACCACTTTCCACATTCGCTGCTTCAGATGCCCACTGTGATGCCTGGTCCAACAAGGCAAAAAACTAAGGGCCGAGGGACCGGCGGATGGGCTTGCAGTACTCTGTTGTGTCCAGAAGATTTCCGGTCACATTCTGCTTGAGTGTGTGACAAGCTGAAGTACAAAAATGAGGAAGAGGACTTCTGAACGGTGGCCAAAACCCCTGGGGTTTGTTTTGAAATAATTTCCTCCACAACAGATCATTGAGTAAAATTCCATTGACCAACTGCAATAAAACCCTCATCAGCATGGAACCTATGATTCCATTACTTTTGGTCATCTGGATATTTCATGTGTATTTATATTCCCAATAAGGAAAGAATTTACTAACAAATCAGGAAAAATAACCAGGAGCACATATTAAAATATACTTCCCATTACCTAAAAGAACATTTTAAAAATGCTTATCTGTCGAAAGAAGTTATTTGGCTGCTCAAATCATTATATTCGCTATTTCCCCAAAATTTAGCAAACTATTGTTTAAAAACACAGAGCTGGGGATAGAGAGATGGATGGCTCAGTGGTTAAGAGTACACGGCTCAGGCCGGGCATGGTGGTGCACACCTTTAATCCCAGCACTGGGAGGCAAAGGCAGGCAGATCTCCACGAGTTCAAGGCCAACCTAGTGTACAGACTGAGTTCCACGGCAGTCAAAGATACACAGAGAAACCCTGTCTCAAAAAAATAAAACAAAATAAAAAAGAGCATACTGCTCTTTCAGAGGACCCCAGTTCTGAGCACCCCTGAAACTCTAGAACTCTAGGTCCAGGGGACCCAACACTCTCTTCTGGCACTACTGACATGACACTCACATATACATATCAATTAGAAAAAGGGGGGCTGTTGAGGGGGCTCAGTGGTTAGGAGCACTTTCTGTTGCTTCCAAAGGACCTGAGTTTGATTCTCTGCACTCACCTTGAGTGGCTCAGAAGCACCTGTAACTTCAGCTTCAAGGAATCTGATGCCTTCCTCTGGCCTCTGTGCACACCTGCACACATGCCCTTTACCCACGCAGATACACATACATACACCCAAGTAAAATAATAAAATAAATCTTAACAACTTAAAGGTCCTAAAAAGTCTTTTTAATGGAAAGCTATCCCATGTTAACATGTATAATTTTACATTATTACCAATTTAGATGGCTTTCTCCACTGATAATTCTGACACACACAGTTACTTTTAGTATATTCTTGAATACACAGGATAGTATTATCTATGAATATATAACATGTGGTAGCTGTAAAAATATTTTTTGAAAAAAAAACCAGAACACCACATATGATTTGTATGTAGAGACCGACCTCTTCCTTCTTTCTGACAACATTAGGGGTTGAAGCCAGCGTCTAGAGCATGCTTCCCACCCAGCCCTGAGAACACTCTTTGTAACGAATGTCCAGGTCCTTGGCATCGCTGGTCCTGTGTGCTTTGCCTACCAACGAACATCTGGACAGTTCTGCACTCTTTACAAACAATGCCTTGGCAAGCAGTCAGCATTCATTACTCACATCCCCTAAGGATTCCTGGCGGCTTGTCTTTAAGGATAATTTGCTGGGTCAAGGGATTTGCACACCGTCAGTTCTGACAGGTACTGGCTTCCAAAAGAGGTCCGTGAGTACCCTCCCACCACCCTGAGAGGACCCACCGCTGCAAGGACTGTCCGATGGAGGGTGTGTTTCTGAACTAATCCAGAGAACGAGTTTCTTCGGAATGCACAGGTCAGTCATATTTCTTTCCGACGGCGGGACTTTGTACAGTATCTGACATCACTCAGGCTGCTACTCATGTGTGTATGTCAGGGGTCAGTGGAGGGCTCACAGCCACTGCAGTGAAGACCGGGTACTGCCCCCGACACTGCTCATCTCTCAGATGCTATCTGAGGGACCGCCCAGCCCCTTGGGGCATCTCTCCTCAGAATAAGGCCTTTCCTGTCAGCCCACTGAAGACAACTGTTCTTTCTGTGTTTGTTCATACCTTTTCTGTCTCCGTTTCTCTCTCCCTCTCCCCATCTCCTCCTCCTTACGACTCTTCCCTCTCCTGTTCTCCTGTATCTTTCTCTCCCTTGCCCCGCCCCAGCCTTCTGCCCATATCCTCAAAATGAACCCGACAAGAAGGCAGCTTTCTGAGCACCTTACCAGGAAACAACCTGGAACACGGGTCTCTCTCGATTCCATGCACCCACTGCTCAAACTGGAGGGCTTACCACGACAGTTCCACACAGCAACACACTGTGCTCCTACAGTATCTATTTTCTCCTGTCCCCCCTCTCTCCTTCCCCCCACCCTCCCCTAACAGTCCTCTCTTTCAGATTTTTTTTTTTAAAATTTTTACATATGAGAGAAAACACACACTACTTTTCTGTTTCTGGCTACTTTTCTGTTTCTGGCTCATTTCACTTAGCGTGAAGATCTTAGGTTTCATCTGTTTACCTGAAAGTAATACGGATCCATTCTTAACATTCCAATATATAAATTCATTGATCAGCTGACCCTATATCTTAGGTGCTCACATTTTTTTTTTTTGTTAAGTAACTCAGACCAAGAAGGGTGACGGAGCATAATCGCAGGGTTCTGGTGTGGGTAGGTGGGAGCCATCCAGAGGTGGGTAGGCTGGAACTCTGCAGGACGGACGGCACGTATGAGGCAGACATGGCTGTACAGCCGTGTAAGGATCCGCACAAGCTGCTCTCTGACCATGTTTTTAGGAGCAACACTTCTAAGTCAAAAGAGTAGGAAGAATTGTATCTCATTACATCCAAGTGGCTGCGGTGTTATGCATGGATTGCCTTCTTCTTGCCTCTGAGCCCCACAGTGCCACAGAGGAGCCCCAATTCCCCACAGGAACCTCCCTTTACCTCCATCTCTAAGTCAGAAAGAAGAGAGAATAGAGCGGGTCCTGGTACGCAGCCAATGTTTAGCACAGGTCTGTGCATTTTACCATCCCAAGACAGAAGGCACAGACCTGCTGGAGGGCGTGAAGGAAACGTCAGAGAAGGGCTGGCCACAGTATCATTTACACTAAGCACACAACAAACACTACCGCTGTTTTCATTGTGGTTACTCTAACCACCTTTGCTTTGTAGATTAGCGAACTGTTAGGGACAAAAAGATTAAGCAGCCACCTAATGGGAGTTGCCCAATAGTTGGCAGAGCCAGTAATCAAAGGCAGCGGCCATGTAGTTCTGGAAGCTGCCTGCCTGAGCACTTGGCTGTCCTCCTATCTGTGACCGTGAAGCTGAACGCAGTTTCAAATCAGCACGGGTAGTAAGTACAATTACGGCTGTAGGGGAGAACAATGTACATCCTTTTCTCAGAGCTGGAGAGATGGCCCGGTGGGTAAGGAGCACTGGCTGTGCAAGCCTGAGAACCAGAGTTTGAATTCCCAGAACCCACATAGGGACCAGGCACGGTTGCATGTGCCTGTAATCCCAACACTGACAAAGCCATAGCTTACCTGATAGCCCACCTAGCCAAAATAGTGAGCTTCAGATCAGTGAGAGACCTTATCTCAAGAGAATAAAGCAATGATCGACAGAAGCCACCTGACAGCCTGCTTTGACTTATGCACATCACACACACACGCACAGACCCACACACACTCACACACATACACATGCACAGGCACACACATACCTTTCTCTTGTTTTAGGGTCAATAAATATGTTAAACTCAAAAAAAGACAGGAATAAAACAGCATAACCAGACTGTCAATCAGTATGAGGACAAGTCTGATGAACTCCTACTGAGTCAAACAGCATCTCTCCAAACACAGCGGAGAGGGTAACACTTCGGACATAAGTTTCAGAGGGCCCCTCTTCCCACCAGAGACAACTCTGCAATCACCACCAACTTCCACCCCCTGCCTCAGAGAGGGGTCCTGCTGGGTCATGAGTGGGATGCAGGAAAGCAAAGGAGAGAGCTCTTTACCTCCACAGACAGTCATCCCACACCCCACGAGAACAAAGGGAGGGTAGGCAGGGAGAGTTCAGCAAAGACAGCTCTGGGAAGTGCGGGACATGAGAGGAGGCTGGGAAGAAAGACGTTGCCAGGAAGTAGGGATCTGACTCTTTCATGCCTGTCAAGGGGCAAAAAGCAAAATTCCTTTTTCATACTTTTGTACTGAACCATTGAGCTCCACAACACACTTCTTTCCTTCTTTCCCTCCCTCCCTCTCTCTCTCTCTCTCTCTCTCTCTCTCTCTCTCTCTCTCTCTCTTTCTTTCTCTCTCCCCAACCTTTCTTTCTTTTTAATATATGTCTCATATATTCCCCAACCGTCAGGATTAAAGCATGTCCCCAACAATCAGGAGAAACGGGCATTAGGCTCCTTGAGGAATTACAGCAGGTACAAATGCCTGACCCTACAGCCTTATCTGTGCTCACCTTCCACGACAAGAGAGATAACTGGCTAGAACTACAAAAATCACTGGGCTTGGGTGTGTTTGTTTTGCTTTTGGTGTGTATGCGTGGTAAAATGCTTAAATTTTTCCCCCATTCTCTACAACGTATCAAAGCTGAAGTAATTCAAAACATTAAAACAGGAAACCCAAAAGTGGGTGGAAAACACCAAGCCCTGAAAACAAAACTAAGCCACTGAAAAGCCAGAAACCAAATGAAGATCTGGCTCAACCGCCTGGGGCAGGGCTCCTGGGTGAGTTTAGCAGCAACACTGACTCCTCTCGAGACTTCTAGACTTGTTCTAGATAATTCTTTGCTTCTAGCTCCCCAGGGGCTACAGTCTTCAGTCTTAACTACCTTCCAGTGTTAGGGATTGAATCATGCTAACTACTGAACCACTCATGCTAACCAAACACCACCAATGAGTGGTCCTCAGCTCTCTCCCAATCTTACACAGGACAGTTTATCAGTACTGTGGCTCTTTCTTTCTACACACACCAACACCTCATCTGCGTCCAGCTCCATGACCTCCCGGCAGTGGTATGTCAAAGGCTACTATCTAGACCAGAGAGAAGTTAGACAATTTGAGCTAGAAGGGTAGAAAAGACAATGGTGTTTTGATGTTTGAGGTAGCAGAGGGACCTCAGGGTACACTCTTCCTGTTTAAAAAACAAAAACAAAAGCTGGGGCGTGTTCTAACACTACACTGAAATTCACAAGCGACAGACACTCTCAACTGTGTTCTGTTGTGGTTGGGAGAAAGCTGTCTTCGTCATTCACTGATACGATGAGGCTGAGAGGCTCTACTTTGTATTCAGGTGTTAGTTCTGCTCAATTAAGAAAGACCAGCTCTTCCTCTTAGAGAATCAGGAAAGCCGACAACTACGGGACCCTGCCATTCTCTCCAAGGAAGAGAAGCACTAGGTGGAAGGTTTCTATCTTGAAAGGCGTGAGCAGAGAGACATGTAACCTACTCAAGTTGGCAGCAGCCTCCACAGATGCGGCCTTCTCACTCTGGAGTCCTGGGAAACTGAAAGTACCCATAATATACCTGGAAATCACTTCCTGCCTGCTCAGGGAGGACTGTGTGTGCTGTAAGAACACTGTAAGTCTGAGCTGTCTCATTTTACTCTGAGCATCTTACAGAACTGTCAAAAGTGACCTGTCGTCTTAAAGAGAAATTTAGTTTTCTCGCTGTTAGGGTTTCGACAGCCCACCAGCAATAAAAACACAAGAGCTGTAGGTGCAGACAGGGGACATCAAAGAGCTTGGAATCGATCCTTTTCTGTGGAATTGTGGAAGTGTGGCACAGCCCAGGAGATAACTGACTGCAGAATGGGGTGTGTGTGTGTGTTCATCTGTCTGTCTGTGTGTTCTGGAATCCTTCCTTCCTTCTGTCATTTGTTAGATTCAAGATGTTAAGCAAATCACACAGCCTAGACGGCCCTAAACCATGGCCCAACGCTTAACACATGGTGATGAATCAAGGCCGGATCAAGATCCCACCAGTCTTTGCGACCATCTCCCCAGAACCCATGACGTAACTCGGGCTTGCCCACCTCTCATCTGGGAACACACTCCCTTCTAGAGGCAGCTACTTTCCTTTTCTGATTATGTCCCTAGTGCTAAGTCTACCCTCATTCTATCGACACAGATTAGGCTGTTCCTACAGATCAGCCAGAGGCCCAACAGCTGGACTGCACTGGCAGAGACTCCTAGATGCAGACAGATGGGCCCACTGAGGCAACCTCCAGGGGGCACAAATGGAGCTGAGAAGGACCGAGGTCAGTGCTGGGGAAGGCTTCCTTGGGCTGTGAGTGTGATCTAAGGCCAAAGGATGGAGAGCTAGCAAGGTAAGGAAAGCAAGGAAGGCCAGCGCAGTTGGCCAGGATCTCAACATTGCTGTGGTTCTTAGTCGATACGTCTAAAGAACGGCCCTGGCAGGTCTGAATTAGGGGGCTGACACAGAATCAGGTTTGTGATCACAGCCTGCCATGCTCTTCTTGGAGTCATAAAGAGTAAGTCTGATTCCTATCATGGGGTAACTTTCTCCATCTTCCGCACAAGCACAGGGTTAGAATTCTGTTGCATCTCCAAGGCCTGAATCCAGCCAGCACGTTAGGCCTTTCAGGCCTCAGAGCATCCCCAATCCTCTCTCCACACCGCAGGTCTGCTCCACACACACTGCAGGACAGGACACTATCCTGTCCACAGTGAGGGTCTCCTCTGTCACACTGCTGGCCTTATACATACACAGGCGTGCTATGCACCTATGATGGCTTTATCTACCAGTCTGAAATCTCCTCTAAGGCTAATGCTGAATCTTTTAACATTCCTTTTATATTTTATAGAGAAAAGAAGTTTATCATGATTTGTAAGGCTTAGGGATGGCTGGAAATAAACTGTTTGCCTATCATTGGGGGGGGGGGGCTATGTTCAAACCCCAGTACTGGAAAATAAGAACAAACAAACAACAACCACACCAGAGAAAAAGAATACCCCACTAAGTCCTTATCTCTGCCCAGCCAGTCAGGTGTCAATCAATGTTCCTGAAATGAATGACTGATGATCCCAGGGCAAGGCTTGGCTTTGGCTCTCTGCGGAGGGTCCTCTACACAAGGACAGAAGAGGGTACACAGGGGAAGATCACACTGTGAACAAGCTCTGGCTCTTCATTCACAGGAGATCTGCTCACTGGAGGGGCCGTAGCACACTTGCTCACAGCGGATCTGCTCACTGGAGGGGCAGTCACACTTGCTCACAGCGGATCTGCTCACTGGAGGGGCTGTCACACTTGCTCACAG
>NC_022021.1:43105228-43150005 GCF_000317375.1 Microtus ochrogaster
CAGCGGATCTGCTCACTGGAGGGGCCATAGCACACTTGCTCACAGCGGATCTGCTCACTGGAGGGGCCATAGCACACTTGCTCACAGCGGATCTGTTCACTGGAGGGGCTGGATCACACTTGCTCACGATCACTGGAGGAGCTGTGTCACACTCACTCACAGATCACTGGAGGAGCTGCCACACTTGCTTCATTTCTGAGGTGCACATACTGAAGCCCAGGGAAGATGAACAGAAATAAGAACTTGAACCCCATGTTCTGACTCAGGGAGGTGCCCTTCACCCTAATGACATCACTGTCTTCCCCTGAGCTGTTCTCTTCAGAGACCTAATAACTGAGACTTGCCAAACTCCGCTCCTGATGACATTTGAATTACTGCATCTTGAGACTGGATCATATGTTGCACAGCTGCAAACCGATAAATGCCCAAGAGACCATAAATTCCCATTCCGAACTCTGCTGACAATTTAACGTCCTTTGGTTCTATGCCAGAGCTTCATCTTCTGAAAGAAGGGCCAGAGTTGTTCTCAAGAGCCCAGGCGGAGAGACTTCCTGGAGGACAGGCATGACTCCTACTACCTTCTCTCTCTTTGCTCTTTCCCAAGAGGAGGGAGTCTAGAAGATTCTCTTGGGATGCTCATCCTTGGCCCTCCTCTCTGTACAGAACTAAACAATCTGTAGAGAGGGACTCTTCCTAAGAGAAATGCCTGGTGTTTAGGAAGTGAGTCTAGCTGCGGGATAGTGAGAAAGGCCATCCAGACACACGGATTCTGCCAATCTGCCCCTGAGCTGAATCAACGCTTTCCTCACTCTCTGACATTGGTGCCCAACTTTCCAGTCAGCACATGGGATGGGTTTTCTGCATCATGTGTGCAGGATTCATGCTTTTAGAGCCAGGCAGGACCCTTTGTTTATCCCTGTTAGGCCTGACGTCACTGGCCTGTGCAGGTCAACTCTCAGGCCTTAATATCAGACTGCGATCTTCTAAGGCAACCATTGGGTGTTGTTGCTAATAGCTACTAATCCTTCTAAACTGACTTTCCTTTCCCCAGTCTGCTTTTATTCTGGAGCTGGTGTGGGCTGACATTTTAAAAAAATTGGTAGATGGATCATCTATTTTGGAAATCTGTCCACTCCTTGTCTTATTGGTAGGAAATATCTACACTGGCGGCCACTGAGTGAGAAATAAAGTCCCATAGAGAAGGAGTGGGAAAGGAAAAGCAGGGCGTGTTGACCATGGAACATTCCTACCCAAAGGCCTCAGGAATGGGTTCAGTAACCAAGAATAAGAATACGTGTGCCAGTCAGTGTGACAGCTCGTGAAACACCCAACCACACCCTAGGACTAACTGGGAAGCCAAGATCTGTCCCAAGTGGAGCTCAATGTGATCCTGTGGATGGCCTCCAAGTAGGAGACCCACGGGCCAGCTCTGCCATCTTTCCCTTCTTCCCCTGTGAACTCGTCTACCCTCCATACCTCCATGTTTCTGCTCTCCATAGAGAAGCCGGCAGCTTCAAAGGGAGTCCACCAAACTCGGACAGAGCAGTACTATTCTGTCTACAGAGCAGTGCCATTAGTCACGCTTCAGGGCTTCTTAGAAACGGACTCCTGAGCTCCTCTGCAGCTGAATCTGTGTCCTGTCAGGACAGCTGGGATCCGCATGCACACTGATGTCTCAAAGCACGGTGGTGGAACCGCCAGGCTGGTTTCCCCTGGGGCTGACTTACTGGGCTGTGCCCATTCTTCACTTGACATTCCCAGGCAATTTCAATGTACTGCCAGGGCTGGAAAACAGAGCACAAGGGCTCCCTCCATCCCTGGCCATCTCTGTTCCTTCAAACATACCAGACACTGGTTCAATGCCAAAGGAGAAACAAACCCAAACAGAGAATCAGCACTGCCCAAGTGCTCTGACTACAGCCGAGTGTTGTTCTTCTCCTTCCCTTCTGCCGAGTGAGAGGCCCACTGGGCTCACAAGTCAAGAGTTCTTCATGGCAGGAGTTATTCCTGACTGAAAAGGAGCATTTCTAGAATAGTCACGAGAGAAGATGCACCACTGTTTGTGAGGCCCCACAGCAGGGCCCAACTCACCCCAGTTTTCCTGGGACTCTCCTGGGTTTAGTCCTGAAAGTCCCGTATCTGAGACATACCTGAGTTCCAGGCATGTCCGGATAGGTCACCTAGGGTCCCCTTCAGTCCATCCTGGCCCCTCCCCCCCCACATGCCCTTTGGGGCCTCCTAGCACGCCCCTACCCCTACTTTGCTTGCATTCTTCCCTCAGTCTGGAACATTCTTCCATGGCCTAGGTCACACTTTCTTCCAGCTCTCAACTCAAATGTCACTTGTCTGGCCCATCGCCAACCCTTAGCAAACCCACTCTCTTCTGCAAGGCACACGGTGTCCTTGCCCGGCGCTTGTCCATTTACAGCCGTGTTTACGTTCGACGGCCTATCTCCCCTCACTGTGGACAACATAAGGACCCGGACTGTCTGTTTTCTTCATGCTCTGGGTCCAGAGGGGATGGTTAATAAATGCTGGCCGAATGAGCCAGGGCATCTGCGAGTTCAGGATCCAGCACTTAGGTCTCCACAGCACAGCCTAACCAGCTTGCCCTGAGTCTGTTCTCTCCCTTCTCATAAACAAAACATGGAACTTCAATGGGGACCCATGGCTTCTCAGGGGAAAGGCTCATTCCATCCTCTCCGGATGTGGACTCTGCACGGAATGCAATGCTCACCTTCCAAACACAATCATCAGCCAGGCATAGTGGAGAGCACCTGTCACCTTGGCACTTGAGAGTCTGAGGCAGGAGGATCAGGACTTCCAGGCTGTCTTCAGCCACATAAAGAGATCAACATTAGTCTGAATTAAAGGAAGCCTCATCCCAAAGCGGAGAGAGGGAGGGGGGGGGAGAGAGAGAGAGAGAGAGAGAGAGAGAGAGAGAGAGAGAGAGAGAGAATACGCACACTCAACAAGAATGGCCTATTTCATTGATGATCCATGTTTCGGTACAAAATAAGACTGTGGTCGTGGAATCCATGTTCTGTGTAGAAACACAGTAGAAAAAAACAGATGAAAAACAGAAACACATGGAAAAGAAAAGGCCCTGGACTCCAGACACCACAGAACCCATCCTAGCCATGGAGAGCTAGCTACCTCTGACCTCCAACACAGAAAAAGATATGTCTTCATTCATTTGATGGTGTTCCGTGATCCTACTACACCTAAGCCTGGCCTGGTGGTCCCTTCCAGCTTGGAATGTGCACGTCAGAAGCGTGAGTCACCAGTGTGTTTCTCTTCCTTTAATAATACACCCCGTGTAAATCCAAAGCGGGAAGTGAGAACGTGAAGTGGTCACCTAGCAGGAAGGTTTTGCTGTAGTGGGATGAGGAGGGAGCTGTGCGTCTGGCCCAATGGAGCCAAGTGCCCTGGACCTCAGCTTCTCGCCCCCACCCCTGCCCCGTGAACAGGCCTCCAGATGCCAGCCTATTACCCACCACCTCCCCTCCTCCAGAGACCCCTTCCTTTCAGCGTGCTTGCCAATTGTACTAGACGGATAATCAAACTGGCGCACCGGCATGGGATTTTAAACAGCTGGGAACTAACTCACCTTCGACTAAGCACAAAACATTATTCAAAGCTAGAGCCACGAGGACGCCGTGGGTGTGGATTGAAGACCCATCCAATAACCAGCTGTACTGATTGCACTAGTTCTGATGAAGGGTCCTGTGCACACGGAGAGGGGGTAAGAAGAGGAACCGCTGCCAGTGAGGTTTGTCTGGAGAAGCCACCGGGACGGGAAAGAAAGCATAGAGGATAGAACAAGGCGGGCGACAGTCTTCTACTGTAGACGTCAGCTAAGTGCCCAAACTCGTGCCGAACAAATATTTAAAATACAAAATAGATGAATATACCTTGGACAAATCATGATGTAAACTCTTTTGGTTGAAGTGATTTTTAACTTCCTGCTTAGAGGAAGGGATGCCCACGCCAGAGAGTCCTACACAGTCTCGGGTCCGAGACGAAGGGACTCGGTATTTGTATTCTTCAGTCCGTTCATTCTATTTCCATTCGAAGATACGCAGCCCACCTACTCTCTGGCTGCCCTTGCAAACACCAAGCAAAACGACACCCAGCCGACACTGCTGCCATCTGCACTCCACTCCGCACTTCGTATGGAGCTGGTGGCTGACTGCATTTAGCCCCAGCCATCTCTTCCACTTCCTCTTTCCTATGGCCATTCTGCTGGGTTCAGCATGTAACCCATCCGAGCGGCCAATTCGGGGCACTGTTTTCCTCTATCTTCACACAGCCCGAAGGTCAGCCGAGGCTTCCTCGTCACAGATCGTTAATCTATCCCCTCAGTATACCAGGTGCTGTCCTAAGACCGAGGGACGGAGCCTCTCAGCGCCAGGCAAGGACTTAGTTCGCTTGTTAAACCTGGGGACTACACAGGGCAGGAAGCGCTCTAGCGCTAGCCTAGACAGCAAACAAGCCTAGTGACTTTCCACCACCAGCTCCAGGGCTACCCACAGTCGCACACCATTTAGAAACTGGCACGGATCCAAGGGATCCAAGAAGGTTGTCGTACCTCCACCGAGGACAGGGAGTTCATGTCCACAATGATGGGACATCAGTTACTCTCCTCTTTCTCTCTGCCTCCCCCGCCCCCGCGTGCTTGCATGTATGAATGTGTGCGTGCATGAGTGTGTGAGCATGTGTGTGTGTATGTAGGCCACATCTGACATCGGGTGTGCCTTTTTTTTTTTTTCCAGGTGCTTTTCTGAGTCAAGCTTGGGGACTTGCCTCGCCTGCATGAATCCCCAGGACTCAACCAGCCTGCATGCCCAGCAAGCCCCAGGATCCTCCCAGCTCTGTCTCCTCAGCACCAATATTACAGACACACACCACGCTCCGGGCTTTTGAGTGTGGATGCTTTAAACCCAGAGTCAGGTCCATGGCATGCATGGCAACACTTACCAACCGAGTTTCCTCCCAGCTCCCTCAGCCCTTGACTTTTAGTGAGAGACCTCTCCTGTGTCAGTTGTGGGTGGGGCTTTCTAGAGAAAGCGCTGCAGTCACGTGGTTAAGATAACAACGAAAGATTTACTATGAAATTCATCATTTAGAAACATATCAGCCATAATATTTTATGTTCTGTACTTCCTGGAATTTTTATTTCCTAGGAATCCTGGCAACAGCAAGGACAGATGGTGTTCCCTCATCTCTTGGAGATAAACATAAACTTTTTACCATCTTTTTCATTTAAACGCAATGCCACCTGTCTGCTCTGCCTCCAAGTAAACAGGAAAGTTGTTTGTTGCTTCTTAAATCAACTATGTCTAGAACAAACAGGTACTGGAAAAACAAGAACGCACAGAAAATCTTTCCTGCTGATTTGCTATGAAGAAGCGTCAGTCTTCCATGAAATTAACCGCAGCCAAATAAATGGACACAGAAATCCAATTATTTTTGAGACAGGGTCTCACCGTGTAACCCTGGCTAGCCTGGAACTTGCTATGTAGATCAGGCTAACCTTGGTCTCATGAAGATCCACTTGTCTAGGACTCCAAGTGCTGGGATTAAAGATGTGTTGCACCGTACTGGGCACAACCTTGATTTTTGAAAACAGATTACCTAATTAACTGTACATTCATTAGCTGAGCCATGTGGACATGGGAGAAAGGAGAACCCCCAGGTGAACCCACTAGTCTAATAAACCCCTGAAAGTTGGGGGCTTGCAGTAGCCATAACGAAAGAGCCATATAGCTAGGAGAAGCTTGGAAGAGAAAAGTTTTACCGTCTCTCTTCTCCTGTACACCCTGCAAGTCACCTCAGTCAACAAAGCTGTGTAACAATGACAACTCAGCCTTTTCCCTGAGAACAGCTTCAGGGTGCTGAAGAGGCCCTAGGACCTGCAGGGCCTGCTTAGGTAGATGCCAGGACTGTTTCAGAACCGGACCAGGCAGAGGATGGTTAAGAATCTGTCATAAGTAGAAACCTGAGGTTTGCAGGCACTCGTCAGAACAGGCACCCATCCTCAGCAGTCCCCATGGATGGGGAGGTGCCTGGACACCATGGGCACCCCTCCTCACTTGGTTGATCACTTCCAGTTTGCCTCTCTCCGTGAACACAGACCAGCTCACGTCTGAACCCACTCACCTGCCCCGTGACGACCTGTGATCACCCACGGAAGCAGGCTATCTAGGGTGGGCATGAAACACCTGCTTCATGGAAAACGTCAGTCGCTGACGAAGGGCTGGGGCATGAAGAAACCCAGGATATTTGGGACACACCTTTTAATTGTCAGAATAGTCCAGGTATGAGGTGGGGGCCTCATGTGAAGCGGTTTCTTAACCCAGGGATAAACAATAAGCAACTAAATAACAGGCGTCGAGGATGACAGTGATAACAGCAGCACTGAGCATGAGCGGTCTAACCTGAGCCACACACAACCAGAGCAACACTGCATGAGTAAGTGGCTCTAACACACAAGGGTAGCAAAACAAATACAAGCCGTTATTGTCCTAATTTTAGTTTAGCTTTGGAACACTTTCCTTAGACAAAAATCCTACCTACGATAGCAATATAATACAAATACTAACAAGCAAAGCTCTTTCGAGTGTGGCTGGAATGTGAGATCCGGCTCGTGGGATTCCCCCATTACACACTGGGCATTCTGTCTCTCAAGCCCAACCCTGGGGTCCATCAGGGAGCTGAGTAGCCCCTCAGAACACAACCAAGAACGTGGACATTGCCAGTCAACTTAGAGACAGAGTGGGTGACATACAACAGCATCTCAACCCCTCCACCAGTTAAGGACCATGAAGCAAGAGCATCGGAGGTGACTGCAGGGAAAACACATCCTCCTTAAACCCAGAGGTTTGCGGAAGATGCTGAAAGATGAGCTTGTTTTACTGTGCCAGCGGATGGATGCTCCCAACAGGTGACCGTGCCTCCTCTGAGCTTGGGAGCACTGGATAATGTGACCTTCGTGATGCTCCATCCTTCTCTGACACTCTAGCAGTGTCCTTCCAGTTACACTGTGCAGAGACGTGTGTCCTCTGACTTTCCGCCGTTTAAAAGGACGACCCCAAGCCTCTTTTCAATCTCTGACAGGTCTGTGGGTTTTCTTCTGTTGTCTCTTTGGTTTCTGTCAAGGGTTACTTATCTTAAAAGCCAATCTGGGTCTCTCTTTTAGCAGAGTTAAGAGGTAGAGTATAAGGTTGTCTCCATCTCAGCTTGAGCAAGCGACTCCAAAACCACTATCCCCCCCTCCCCCAATAGACCCAGCACAGATGAGCTTCTATGCTTCTAGGCCCTCCGCAGTTATACTTTGAAGGGAAACGTTTTCCATTATCTGATCCTTGAATCTCACCTTCTGCAAACACGCTGCAGACACCACAGACAAATGGAAGGACTCTCTCCCTGGCCTCCCGGCACCGACACACCTTAAACTCGGCGCAGAAAGAGGAAAAATTCTTGGTGGTTCTGTTAAGCTACAGTAGGCATTTTTCAGCCTCACCAGCTCTTTCCAGCTGTGTCCTTACCTCTGTTTCCAACTTTCCTGTCTCTGCCAAACTAAGGCAGGGAGAAGGGAAGAAAGGAACGAAATTAAGATGTTCAACTGGATACACCCACAGGAAATATTTGGCTAATTCCATAATAACCCGAGGAGCACGGAGGTAAAACAGAAATGAGTTCATTCTCCAAACTTTTGAGGGAAGAGGTAAGACTGCTAGGCTGGGAGAGGCCATAGGTATTAACTTATCGGGCACACTCATTTCACGAATGACTGAGTGTCCTGAATAGCTGTTGACTCCCACCTAGATATTCTCGGATGGACTGACGCTCCTCACCTAGAACAGTGTTGTGTCCGCCACACTCAACACCGTTGCTGTGTCAGTTAGGAACACCTGCTGGGACCCAGGACAGCAATGAAGACGCATTCCTGGTGTCCAACAACCCTACAAATGCACCCAAAGCGAGAACACACGCTGTTCGGCTTCCCTACCAGGCTCACACTCTTGGTGTGGTAGAGAGAGAAATACAGAATCCGGCATGTGGCCCATCATTTCCCCTGACCAAGACAACTCAATCACCAACACAGCTGAGGGATGGGCCGGAAAAACACCCTTCACCTCTAAAGTCTTTGGAGCGAAGACCACAGTCACCCAGTGGCGTAGAGGCCACAGCAGCTAGAGCGACCTGCTGCCATCCTGTCCCCTTGGTACGCTCTTTAAGTCATGAGTGTTTTCTGCGGTTTACAAGTCTGGCTGTTGTCAAGGTGTGGGCCACATCCTCTGCAAGGCGCGAACCCCGGTAGCTTAGTTTACAACAAAGTCAGTTCTCCCGGAGAACACCAGCCGGCAGACCCCGCCTCTCTAGGGTTCCTGGGGGCTCAGCTACAACCCACGCCGCCAAGCGCGAAGGTGCAGCTGCCCCAGCTCCGCAAGCACTCGGGGTACCCTTCGCCCTCCCTCGCCGCCGCGACACCCTCCGGAGACCGTGCCCACCCTCACCGGCGCCCACCTGCGGGGGTCCGGGCGCTCTCCCGCTCCCGCGGCGAGCTCCTCAGCGCCTCCATGCGGGCCGCGCGCCTCCACCCGCGCGCACCCTCCGCCCCGCGTACAGCCCGGAGCCCCGCTCGCTTCCCCGTCGCCGCGATCGCGAGCTCAGCCGCGGAGACAGCCGTCCGTGCTCCCGCCCACCAGCGCAGACTGACGTGCACTGCGGCCAGTCAGAAGCTGGGGCGGGCCCTGGGGGCGGGGCCTTTGTGCGAGGTCGGAGTGGAGGGCGTGGGGGCGTGGGGGCGTGGAGAGCTCCGCTGCCCAGTAACCCGCTGCCGAGGCTCGGCTCAACCCCCGGGGCTCCTCTGGGCACACCAGGGCTTCGGGCATACCCCGGGCGGTTCACCTGCTCGGATCCCAAGCTATGCACTGAAGCCAGCGAACTTGGAGGCTGATGGGTCGAGGGACCGATGGCGCCCGCCCAGGACACCCTGGTGCCTCGGTTCTCTCTGTTCGCCAAGGAACAAACCTGCTCTGTCTGCTCCAGAGAGCGAGGGAATGGAATCCAGAAGCTTCTGCCCGTCCCAGGGGCCTATTCCACTATGTGGGGACAGGCTTCCTCGCCTTTCTCTGTGGGTCAGCAGAACCGGCTAGTGCGTGCTTGAAACTGTTCAGGGATGGAACAAGCGCATTCTTGACACAAAGTGGTTCTGTAAAACAATTTCTTAAAAGTTAAAAGACAAAAACAAAAAACGCTAACAGAAGTAAATGACCCAACAAGAAATAGACAGATGATTGTTTTGCTCCTCATTTCCTAATTTGATGGACCCCCCACTGTGTGTTTTGTTTTGTTGTTTTTTTCTTGTCCCCAGAAGAAAAAGGAAGAAAATTAAAATCCCGATGAACACTTCCCTTTTCTCGAGAGTAAATGGATTCCAGATACAAACAGTTTTGCACGTGGAATATTCTGGCAGTCTCTGGGAAAATAAGCTCCATAACTAAAGAAAGATGTGGAAACAGCCTGGAATTTTATTTGAGTTCAATAGCCTTGGGGCAATGTCAACAAGTTATTGAAACGTCACAAAGCGTTTCTGAGCCGCCGAACAAAGGATGAGGGAGAGGATCGTGTCCTCCGATTTAGTCACGCCTGTGAAATCCCTGTCAGACCAACAGCCAGTGACACAATGCCAGGCAATTAAGAGAGCTGGCACGGGACATGTGTTCTGAGTGTGCATTTTGCCTCTTGCTCGTGGGATTGGTAGAGTTTCCATGGCTTACTGAGGCCCGTCAAGTGCTGGTGCAGAATTCAATCTAAGGTCTGACCTCAGTCACTCAAACGTTTTCTAGCACGGGATTCACAGAAGGCAGTAAAAATGTTCCCAAGCTTGCTGTGTGTTTAGAATGGGGAAAGAAAAGTCTCTTGCCCAATTCAGATATTAGACATCAAGGAGGGTGGTTTTCTGCAGCTGTAAACCATCCCTTGCGTGTATAGGGGCACACTACTCACACAAAATTAATGACTGAAGACCGTTGGGCCTTTTTAACCTAAACATTATGAGCAGCTACCAGAACAAATTGCCTGTTCTAGAAACTGAAAGAACCGAGTCTAACTTCTTGTGGTATAATAAAATTTACTGGAGTTCCTCTACTACAAAACAAATTAGCCAGCCAGTCTCCCACCCTCCTGCTGCAAAATAATCTTTATGAGCACTGCTGTTTAGACTGGCCTAAAATCCCTTCACTTAATCCACACTTAAGATTTCATGGTGGTCGCCAAAGTCCTTTGTATTCCCCAAGCAGAGTGGGCGGTCTCGTAGGGCAGGGCTTGAAGAGCTGAAGCCCCAGCTAGACCACCAGGCTTGCCTGAACACTGGCTGTATGATCTTCATAAACTAACCAGTTTTGTGCATCCGTTTCCTTGCCTATAAAATGGGTCCCATAAGACTGTTTTGCGGGGTTTCCTCCCCCCAAAGGGATTGAATGTGTGCAAACCTGTTGGAATAACACTTCACATATAATTACCATACTAACATTAAAGCTAATAAATATACAGATGTCTGATTGGCTTTCTGATCTACCCTTGTGTGATTTACTATGCTTTAACAATGAGGTTGGATGGGCTGGTTTTTGGGGGGGGGTGTTGTTTGGTTATTTTAAAGAGATTATGTACTCTTGCAGGACAGAAAGCTGGTCATATATAATTTGCAATCCTAGAGAAGCTAAATAAGAAGGTGAATCCAAAGACAAACATATAGGCATCCCCCTGAATATTAACCTTCATCAGGCGATGAAAGGAGACAGAGACAGAGACCCAAATTGGAGCACCGGACAGAAATCTCAAGGTCCAAATCAGGAGCAGAAGGAGGGGGAGCATGAGCAAGGAACTCAAGACCGCGAGGGGTACACCCACATTCTGAGACAATGGGGATGTTCTTTCGGGAATTCACCAAGGCCAGCTGGCCTGAGTCTGAAAAAGCATGGGATAAAACCGGACTTGCTGAACATAGCGGACAATGAGGACTACAGAGAACTCAAGAACAAGGGCAATGGGTTTTTGATCCTACTGCACGTGCTGGCTTTGGGGGGGCCTGGGCGGTTTGGATGCTCAACTTACTAAACCTGGATGGAGGTGGGCGGTCCTTGGACTTCCCACAGGTCAGAGAACCCTGATGGCTCTTCAAGCTGATGAGGGAGAGGGACTTAATCGGGGGAGGGGGAGGGAAATGGGAGGCGGTGGCGGGGAGGAGGCAGAAATCCTCAATAAATAAATAAATTTAAAAAAAAATGAAAAAAAAAAGAATTCCTAGCACTGAGATCAGAACTTGCTAAAGATTTAGATCAGCCAAAACTTCACATCACTCAGATTCCCTCACATACCCAGTCATCAAATGTCCACCTGAGAGTGCCCTCCTGCTGAGATGGTGCCAAGAGCTACGTCCAGAGACACTAGCCGTTCCCCAGAGGGGTCAGAATGAATGGTCAGAGCAAAGGCTGTGCAGTATAGCTGCATGATGGTTGGGCCCATAGAAGAAGAGGGAGGGGAGGAGAGAGAGCAAGCAAGGGAGCCTGGACAGAAGTTCCCAACAGCTACCTCATTGGAATTATTGTTTTCATGACCATTTTGAATCCTGAAAACGGAATGTGAATGTCCAGGACCATTGAAGACGTTGCCAAATGCACTTTCCATTGTTATGTCAAACCGTGCATTTTACTTAGGTTTACTTAGTCACACATGTGCCAGCCTCAGGCTAGGACAAGGTGACATTGATCGTGAGAGCCGCGAAACCTGTTGCACTTTGTTCCTGTAATCATTACAAATCATTTCTACTGAAAGTTTCCTTGGCAGACTTAGTAGCCCGTAAGCGAGACGGGTAGCTTTAAGAACCAACTCCTATTCAGCACACCTTCCAAGCATCCTTTCTTTTATTTCTAGCTAAACTTTATAGGGTAGGCTGTCTACACACAGAGCTTTCCATTTTAGACTTTCAATCATGTTGTGTTCCTTGGCCTTGAATCAGGCATGCCCCCTAATGTGTCTATTACCACTTCTTAAGTAGTAAACTCAAATGGAGCATGTTCACATAGGTGTTTCTATAAAATATATGAATACATGAAAGAAGTTAGCATCGGGCACACTCCGGAGCTTTGTTGGAGGAGGACATTACTTTGGAAATGGCTCCCGTGCTCCCCTTGTTTTTTCCAGTGGTAAGCCATTATCCATTGTTTTCAGCCATACTTTCATCTTCGAACTGAGCAACATGTGAACTCATAGTATTTGGTTACAGACTGGCTTCCACTTAAACATCTTCCTCCAAGAGGAAATTTACAAAGGGAGATGCCGGGGGCCCCTTGTTACAATTTGCATACTGAGAATGGACCACACAATGGGTTTGGTCAGTATTCAGAGAAAAAAATTCCTGGAGGGAATGTATGAGTGTGGGCAGTATCAGGCTTCCAACCGAGAAACAGTGAAAAGTTCCAGTTCATTCTCACTTCCAACTGTCTTGGTGGGAAGGGCTAAATATGCAAACATAAAATGTATTATTTTAACGGGCTGGCAAGACGGCTCAGTAGGTAAACATATCCACTGCCACACCTATGATCTGAGCTTCATCCTGGGACCCACGTGGTAGGAAAGAATCTACTCCTGCAAGCTGTCCTCCGACTTCCACACAACGCTCTGCAGCACACAGGTGCCGTGGCTGGGCCTGTGCTTGAACACACTCAAAATTAGCAAATGAATGTAATAAGAAATTTACGATGGTGGCGCACGCCTTTAATCCCAGCACTCGGGAGGCAGAGGCAGGCGGATCTCTGTGAGTTCGAGACCAGCCTGGTCTACAGAGCTAGTTCCAGGACAGGCTCCAAAGCCACAGAGAAACCCTGCCTCGAAAAATCCAAAAAAAAAAAAAGAAATTTAGCCGGGCGGTGGTGGCGCACACCTTTAATCCCAGCACTTGGGAGGCAGAGGCAGGCTGATCTCTGTGAGTTCGAGGCCAGCCTGGTCTACAAGAGCTAGTTCCAGGACAGGCTCCAAAGCCACAGAGAAACCCTGTCTCAAAAAACCAAAAAAAAAAAAAAAAAGAAATTTACAAAGTAGTCATTTGACAGCCTAAAGTATACAGGTCACGGACATTCAGAAGTTTCACATTAGCCAAGTGTGGTGCAAGTCTCCATTCCAGCATTCAGAAGGGAGAGGTAGTCAGATTTCTGAGTTCAAAGCTAGCCTGGTTTACATAGCAAGTTCGGGGCCAGCCTGTCTCAGAACATAACATTCACACTGAGATGCGACCATCACCGATCACCCGCCTCCAGAATTCTTTTCCTCTTCTCACACGGAAAGTTGACCCCCTCTAAACACACTTGATTCCCTCCTTCCGGCTCACGGAAGTCACCATTGTGTTTTCTGTCTTGAGGAGTCGTCTGACGAGTGTAGACCCCTCAAAGTCTGACGAGTGTAGACCCCTCATGAAAGTGGGGTCACACAGAATCTGTCCTTTTGTGACTGGATCGTCCTTTTTAGCATAGCTCCTAACTCCATCCACATGGCGGTAGATCTGAGAACTTCCTTTTTAGGAACAGATGATATTTCATGCTGTGCAAATGCCATCTCTTGTTCATTCCTAATCTTTCGATAGGTACTCTTTGATCATTGTAGAATATGCTTCTCCGAACAGGGGTGGACTCACACTTCTCTGAGTCTGTGTTTTCATAATGAGATTATTGGAAAATACGCTATTTCTATGCAGGAATTCTTGAGAAATCACCATGTAGTGTTCCACAGTGGGAAATGCTCCCACAGCATCGGATGAAGGTTCTGACTGCTGCTCATTCTTTCCTACACTTACCATCATCATTGTCATCATCTTTGCAGTATGGAGCCACCCCAGGGGCCTCGAGATTAATAGGCAGATGCTGTGCTTCCGAGCTGTATCCTCCCCTTGCATTTATTATTATCATTGCTTAATAATAGTCAATCTATCAAATGTGGAGGATACTTCTTTGTGTTTGGAACTGTGGTTTCTCTAAGGATGTATTGACCATGTGCTTATTGACTCTCTCTCTCTCCACACACACACACACACACACACACACACACACACACACACACTCATGCACGCATGCACACAAGTGCATGTGTAATTTCTTTCTTCCATCACTGTTGATATTCCTGCATTTGAGAATTTGAGAAGCTCTTCTTTTTCTTCTTGCATTCTCTGTTGTGTCTCATGTTATTTCTTATTTCCATGAAGTTCCTGAATAACTACAAAACCTTCTATACCAAAATCACTTAGGGTGTGTTTATAAATCAATGTGTTTATACTAGACATGAGTGTGCAAGTCAAGAGGTAATGATGCTACCAAAATGGAACCTAGTTCTTATGAGAGTCAACCTCTAAAAGTACTACCTACCTCTTTAGCCCTACAAGTTCCATTTAGATAGGCACTATCACTGTTCCCAATAACAGATAGAGAACGGAAACACAGAGGGTTCACTGCATCGTGCATGCCCTAGAGCATTTAGCTAGCGAGAACAGTCTAAGACGTGAACCCTGCTTCTAAGGTCACATGGAAAACATTTCTGAAAAATGTGAATCCCTTACAGGAACTCAACAATCTCCAAAGCCACATGTGGCTTTCTCTCCCTCTCTCTCTCTCTCTCTCTCTCTCTCTCTCTCTCTCTCTCTCTCTCTCCTCCCTCCCTCCCTCCCTCCCTCCTTCCTTCCTTCCTTCCTTCCTTCCTTCCTTCCTTCTTTCAAGATGAGCATTTGCTAGGAGAAGCCTGGATCATCCAGCAATGTGCCGATGAGTCCAGCATCACAGCTTGGACGTAAACAAACGCTGTGAAGCCAAGGTCCTGCAGGAAAGAGGCAGAAACAGGAAAGTCAAGGCATGAGGCCTGTGGAGGCTGAAACAGCTGGAGAGCCTCGAGACAGGGCATGAGAGGGCAGGAAGGGCAGCAAGGCAGAGCTGCCCAGTAGGTGATGGGTAGCCTCTGTGACAGGGGCCTTTCACCCCTCCCAGTAAGGCTCTCGTGCCACAACTCAATTGTGGCTTTGAATGTAAAATGGATGGTGATAGTACAGCAATTGCAAAATGTGTTTTGAGTCAGGTAAGTTACACTATTGCAGTATTAATCATTTCCACCTTAGCATCAATAAGCTTGGCTCTTAGTGCCGGTGTTGCTAGCAGGGAAAACTTAAGATCTGGCTAACGGTAGGGAGGCTGCCCTGCTCTAAGAGGAATCGGAAGATGTGGGGGTGGTGGGTGGAGCACTCTGTGACTTTAAGGCAGTCCAGAACAGAACATAAGGTTTCCTTCTTTAAAACTGCTCTTTTTTATGAAATTAGATTTCTTTGCTCTTCCTCAAATTCCTAACACCTGCTGAGTTGCTCTCTGAACTTTGACCCTGGTGTTGGCAGCCCCTAGCTCTGTACCTCCTAGTTGACTTCCCCAGTCCCTCTAGTCTCAGATGTTCTTCCTGGACCAATGAAGAAGATCATCCCTCTAGCTTCTCCACACCACCTGCACCTCCCCTTAGGGCATCCTACTACCTAGTCACACGGAGCATCTTCCCAGGTTCTCGTCCCAATCCTGCTCCAGAGAGCAGGAACAGAGAACTGTTAACTTGGGTTTCCTGCATGATGTCTGGTGTCCCCTCCGTGAGCCCTCGTCCCATGAAGCTCTGTCTTCACTGTCTTCCTGACTAAACACCCAGGACCACAGATGGGTCCCTCACCTCCCTCTTCCTTCAGGCTCAGTACTCAGACATTCTTGCCAGCAGTGTCACCTCCCAGGGAATAACACTTCCTCTTTCATGTCTGGGAAATATACTAAGATGGCAGGGACAGCAGGCATCTGACCACATGAGACATACAAATGAAAAGAGAGAGTATTGCTAAATGCTCTGAAGACGAACACAATTTGGAGAGTCACGAGCTCCAAAGTCTTAAAGACATTGACTCTTGAAAACTCAAGCACTGATTAAACAAAAACCATACTCAAAGGGGAACAAGCAAGCCCAGCTGTTGTGGTTGTCTGTTCCACCCCACCCATTTCTTTTTTTCTTTTTTTTTGGTTTTTTCGAGACAGGGTTTCTCTGTGGTTTTGGAGCCTGTCCTGGAACTAGCTCTGTAGACCAGGCTGGTCTCGAACTCACAGAGATCCGCCTGCCTCTGCCTCCCGAGTGCTGGGATTAAAGGCGTGCGCCACCACCGCCCGGCTCCACCCCACCCATTTCTAAAGTAGAGTTAGACGTTGGAAAGAGACTAGATTAGACTTCTTCTCTGGCCTGCTTATTTGGGGAGATCCCTTGAGCTGACAAACTCTATTTGTTGACTGCTTTGCCAGCAGGACAAAGAAGAAGTTCCAGGCTTGACATTTAAAAGAGAGAAGGTGGAAAGTGCCGATAGGAAATCGCAGCTTAGATTCTTATCTCCCCACCACCAGCTTGAATGACAACGGAAAAAATTCATCACCCTTCTTGGACCTTAGTTTCTTGATAGATAGATGGATAGATGAATGGATTGATGGACAGATGGACAGACAGACATATAAAACATGATTTCTCAGGCTCTGTTTGATTTAACAACTATAATTCTGAGATGAAAATTTCCTCAGTTACTTGGTTCAAATACTTAGAGATTTAAAACATAAAGTGCCGGGCAGGAATGGGAATTCACTCTCAAAATGAATGGCGCAGTACCGTGGGCCAAACACCAGTGTACCCCATTTCTAAATTAATGGCTAATCTGCAGTGGAATTGTATTAAGAGGTGGGACCTCCAGGAGGTGATTGCATCATGATGGATCTGCATGTCTAAGTGGGATTTGATCTTATAAAATAGATAGAAAGGCGCGTTCTAACCTCTCAACACATTCTGTCACGTGAGCATACAGCAGAAGGGCACCATCTATGAAGCAAAGAGTGAGATTTTATCAGACACCAAATTTGCTGACACTCTGACTTGGGACTTGCCTCCAGATGTGAGCGCAACACCTCCTATTGTTTCTAAATGTCCTCGCCTACTCTGTCCTGTCATAAAAGCCTCAGCAGACCAGGACACGCGGGAAAGACCCTGTTTGTTTTTGTTGAGGAAGACACATCTCTTTCTCTCTAGGGTTCTGCTTGCTAGATGTGCAATGGGGCCTCTGCAGTGGGAACTTGTGCAGCCTTTGCTTTGCTTAGAGAAAAGCTTCTTCCCAATGATGGAGTGAGCGTGGAGGATCAAACCCAAGAGACAGAGAAGGACCCCCAACTACACTGAGCTCCAGGATCCAGCCACACCTGAAGCAGTGGTCCTATTATGTCTGCGGATATGTGAAGTCCCCAGATCCTTCTCCTCCCTAGTTTCTTCAGTGTCAACCGTGTTAACAATACATTTTCTATCAGTCACAACTAGAACGGCACCAACATCTGTAGAGTGGTGGACTTCTGCTTGTTGCCCCATTGTCTTTCTTTGCCTGTGAGGGAGAGGCACTGTTTCTCACACCGTAACCAAGCTTCAAATGAAGCTTCAGGAGTTACCTAGAGCCAGAAGTAAGACAAAGAAGATGGAAGAAATACCGTAAATGGCCATTCCATCTTTTCTGTGTTCTAGCTGTCGTGTGAAATATTTTACATGTGATTATTAATTCTTAACCATCAAAGAGGAGAAAGAGCACACAGTCCATCGCGAGCTGTCTAGAAATGACAGGAATTACGTAAAATAAGGTAAAGAGAAGAAAATCATTGCTAAAAGCTAAAGGTAAACAGTGGCAGATTGCCTGAGTACATTTGTTATCTTTTTCTAATCTAAAGAGCAGTTTATTTATTTTTTTTCGTTTATTTATTTATTAAAGATTTCTGTCTCTTCCCCGCCACCTCCTCTCATTTCCCTCCCCCTCCCCCAATCAAGTTCCCCTCCCTTGTCAGCCCATAGAGCTATCAGGGTTCCCTGCCCAGTGGGAAGTCCAAGGACCACCCACCTCCATCCAGGTCTAGTAAGGTGAGCATCCAAACTGCCTAGGCTCCCACAAAGCCAGTACTTGCAGTAGGATCAAAAACCCACTGCCATTGTTCTTGAGTTCTCAGTAGTCCTCATTGTCCGCTATGTTCAGCGAGTCCGGTTTTATCCCAGGCTTTTTCAGACCCAGGCCAGCTGGCCTTGGTGAGTTCCCAATAGAACATCCCCATTGTCTCAGTGTGTGGGTGCACCCCTCGCGGTCCTGAGTTCCTTGCTCGTGCTCCCCCTCCTTCTGCTCCTGATTTGGACCTTGAGATTTCTGTCCGGTGCTCCAATGTGGGTCTCTGTCTCTGTCTCCTTTCATCGCCTGATGAAGGTTAATATTCAGGAGGATGCCTATATGTTTTTCTTTGGGTTCTCCTTATTTAGCTTCTCTAGGATCACTAATTATAGGCTCAATGTCTCTAAAGAGCAGTTTAAAAAGAAGGAATTCAAGTAGATAAAAGATGACAATGTATTTTCTGATAGAATTATGGCTTGAGTCTGAAGCAATCTCTTCAGGCTCACGGGTTTGAACACTGTCACTGGATGGTGACACTCTTCTGGAAGGCTACAAAACCCCAGTCCCAAAGGGACTGTAGCCTAACTAATGGAGTCGGGTCACTGGGATGGACCTTTGAAAGTTATAGCCCATTCCCGATACTGTGTAGTCTCTATTTTCTGCTTGGCTGCCAGGGTATAACCAACTACTTCACACTCGTGGTGACACAAACTGAGCCTCTTCTTCTATCCCTTCCTGTCATGACGGATTGAAATCCCCCCAAACCACAAGTCAAACCACATCCTTCCCCCACTAATATTTGCCTATCGGGGTGTTTGTTGGCTTGTTTTTGTTTTCTATGTTAGTTTGTTTGTTTGAGCAGGGAGGAAAATAGCTCACACAGGAGGAATGGCAGATGCAGAAGGGACACTGAGCAGAGATAACACTTTTCCTCTTAGAGCTCACACTGTGGAGAAAACCAAGAAGGGCCACCAACAATGACCTTGATAAAATTTGCTGGGTGTCAATCATATTTCTCGCACATCTCAGCACTTACCAAACACCACCCCATCTAATCTTCAAGAAGCAGGGAGGATTGCAAGCCCATTGTACAGATAAAACTGAAGTACGTGAAGGAAATGGAATGCTTTGGACTGGATCGCGCAGAGGACATGAGCGAGTGCCTGGAAACTGAGCACGTGATGACCCAATCAGCATTCAACAGTGCCTGGCGCATATGTAGTAAAAGCTTAGCTAATGGAGATATTGTTTTTGGATCACTGACTTTTGAGTTCCACATTTATTTTCCTTTATTATTTGGTAAACTATGTCCACGTCAGATCATCCTTTATAACCAGAGCTTTTTTTTATTATTATTATTTTGAATTACGTAGAGGGATGTGCTCTGAGTGTGTGTATGCACACGTGAGTGCCTGTGCTCTCGGAGGCTGGAGGCATGGGCTCCTCTGGAGCTGAAGCTGCAGACAGTTGTATGCCACCCAACATATGTTCTGAGAACCAAAGTCAGATCCTCTGGAAGAGCAAGCAGCAAGTACTCTTAACACGGAGCCATTCCTAGCCCTTAACCCAAGATTTTGTTGGAAGAGGGGAAACGTAGAATCTTGTTCGGACTGTGAAACCCAATCTAGTTCTTAGCATTAAGAGGAATGGACACCAGAGAGAAGTGATACCAGTCAATTTCCCTAAGATTAGACAACTACTACTTACTAGAAAGAACCCTGATCCTCTGTCTCCCAGGGTTCTGCCACTCCAATTGTCTTCTCTTGGTTCAGCCCTGCTGCAGAAATGTATGGTTAGCTTCTCTGGGCCCTCTTAGAGAACAGTGATGCCTCCCTGGATATATGTCTTCCTAAATGAAATGGCAAGCACATGGAGCCATATCTCTGGTCAATGAAAGACCAATGAGCCACACCAATTGGTACCTACCGTGAGGATGGAACGTGGGCATTTACAGTGAGACCAGGCCTTTTGCTAGAGTTGACAGCAAGGCTCGTTGGCTATCATGCTATATGAAGGCTGACATCAGTCAGACCCAGGTGACACCACAGCCAGATTTCTGCTGTGCATGTGCTGTCAAAGCCATCCAACCAGACTGAGACAGAAGCCTCATGCTTCTAGAAAGGAGGGGCCAGGGGAGAAACACAGAGTTGGTTACTGAGTATCATTTATTTGTGTGTGAGCACTTGGAAAATAATATTCTGGGCACTTCCTAGACCAATGGTCATATTTGGAACAAAACCTAAACGTGGGTACAGAGGAGACCCAGTCAGGGAACAAAGTGAGACAGTGGCCCCCAGGAAGAGCCAACAGTAGTCTGAGGAGGGAACCATTTCATTACACACCTTGGCTCAGTGGTGAGTGACACTGATGCAGAAGAAGGGTAAAAATATTGTGACATTTAATCTTGGCAGGATGGGTTAAGATAAAAACACAGTAGAGGAAGAGTATCAGGGACACAGGCTCATCTTCTGTAACAGGAAGTCAGGAGATAATGTCTAAAATGATAAAAAAGTAGAAAGGGCACATTGCTTAGATCTAGGAAAGGAAGCTGGGTGTGGTGGTGCATGCCTGTAGTCCCAGCTACTTGAGGAGCTGAGGCAGGAGGATCACTTGAGTCCAGGGGTTCCCCAGGCTGTATGCAGAACAGGTGACGTAAGATGATCTCATGGAAGCACGGGTCACCAGGTCACCTAGGATGTGTGAACCTATCAGGTCAGAGACAGGCTGGAAATGTGAGTGGAGGCACCATAAAAATGTAGTTGAAATTATAGAGATGTAAGTTCAAGAGTTACCATCTTTTAAACTGTTAGAACAAAATGCTTAGAACAAAAACAGTGATCCAGGGAGGCATCACTGTTCTCTAAGAGGGCCCAGAGAAGCTAACTGTACAAAATGCTTTTAGAGTCATAAGTGTTTTTATTTTATATTAAATGATTACATGTTATATATATTCAGCACTGTATACCTTTTTAAAAAAAATTTTGTGTGCATTAGTGTTTTTTGTCATGGTTGCTAGGTCTCCTGGAGTTGTGAGCTGCCATGTTGGTGCTGGGGATTGAACCCGGGTCTTCTGGAAGGGCAGTCAGTGCTCTTAACCTCTGAGCCATCTTCCCAGCCCCCAGCACTGTATACCTTTAAACTTTTAAGTCCATTTAACAATGTATATCAGATAACAGTCTCAGAGAAGCCATCAATGTGACTTATATCCACAGCCTCGACAGTAAAATCGAATAATGATCTTAATCTATTTAAAAAAGCAGCAAATAAATACAAGAGTCAAAATGCACCTGCCTCCCTCAGAGATAAGTGTCTTCAAATACAATGAAAGGTCATGATTTGGAGGAAAGAAAGGGAGGGAGGGGGAGTTCTTAAAAGCAGTCTACACAGTAAAATGGCCCAGCAATTCTGAGACATATTTTCTTCACAGTGGCAGGCCTGGAAGTTGCAGTAAATGGGTAGGCATCCTGCAAGCTGGGAGGAGCCAGGTTCCAGCCCATACCCTGAACATCATAGTCAAGCGCAACAGAGAGATCTCAGAATAGCACTGCTTAAACACATTCAAACAAATGACTGTGAGACCGTGAATCCCCTCAGCATAAAATCAAAGTTTCCACTTGCAGGGAACCTTGTATTCTCAGGTCTTCTTTCCTGGCCATCTCTAACCTTTGCTCTGTGGTCCCAGCAGCCCAAAGTCTTGCTAGTCGTGGGAAGACCTCTGCCAACGATGCTTCATCCCCGAAGGCCAAGGGTAGACTCCTGAGTTACAGAAATCCTACAGCAGCTTCCTGCTGCCCTTTCTTCCTAGGCTAACATCCAGAACATGTATGGGCTGAGATTCAGGGCTCTCCAAGCCTTAACCGCCACCTCTGTGAACACTTCTGCCTGGGAGATGCTACAGTGTGCAGCATCGCAGAGTGTTGCTTACATGATAACATGGAGTCAGGACCCCAGAGTTACCAGTAACTAAATCCCATGGGGAACCATAGTTTAAAAGGAGAATTTATTGACTCAATGAGCTGGGAAGCCCAAGGGGTAGCACGGCTCTGAACATAACTTTTCCCAATAAGTCACGTGATGCTATGTCGTCCATCTCAGTTCCTGTTTCTTTTTTGTCAGTATCTGTCTGTCACTCCCTGCTCCCCCTCAATCATGTGATCCTTATCCCACACAATCTCAGAATAAAAGAGACTTTCTTTCAGCATATGAAGCAACACACACTCATATGTGTGCTTTTGCATCTGGTCACACTTACTGCACACCACTCACATACACACATACATACACACTATTCAGGGTCAATCGCTGCATATATTATTGTATGAAGCCAGTCTAGATCTCAACCCTAGAGCCAGAGTGTCTTCAGCCTTGTGTTTAACAGTCCCAAATAAGAGATCAAGATTTCTAGAAGCAGACCAGCCAGTCTGCTACCTAAGGGAAAGGGGAGGAGGTATGGGCAGCTGAAACTACAGAAATCCATGTATGCCTAACAAATACAATGTAAACAGAGCACATGTTTAGTAGAATATGATTCTTGTGATAACCTCTCTCTGCCAGGAAGTCAAAGCAGCCCACTGCCAGCCTCCGTCCTGAGCCTTTTCTGATCATCTCCACTCTGTCCTCACCTTACCACACTTGCTAATTCTCTCTTGATCCTCATCCTCACAAAGTCATCTGCCCGGCCCCTACAGAGCGCTCATATACTGACAGCAAGTGAGATGGGGCCCGCTCTGTCTGCATGCACTGTAGTCAGCCCCGACAGAATGTCTGAGGCACTTGCGCTGCCCTTCCTCGGAGTTTGCCCGAAGAACCTATGAAGAGGTTGGAGAGACTGCTCGGCAGTTAAGAGGACTTGGTGCTCTTGCAGAAGACCTTGTTCGTTTCTCCGCACCCACATTGCAGCTTAGCTCTGTGGGATCTGGCACCCTCTCTGGTTTTCATTGTCACCAGGCATGCATGTGGTGTGCATAAACACATGCAGGCCAACACGCGCTGTGCATAGATGGGCAAACACTCATACATATCAAATACATTTTTTTGTTTTTGTTTGTTTTTTTTTTTTTCAAAAAATGAACCCTGTGAAGGCTTCAGCTTCTGGACAGTCAGCTTTCCTTCAAAGATGTTAGTGAATGCTATTGCCATTGCCCTCTCTCATCCCACTCTCTCTTCTGATGAGTCTTCCTAAGAAATCTCCCTCCAACTTCCTTGTCTTGGTTGGATGTACGTACAACCCATTGACATTAGGGCTAATAGAGTGATGTGGGATTCCCCTCTGTATGCTGTGAATACTATTGGTTAATAAAGAAACTGTCTTGGGCCTGCGCAGGAAATAGAGGTAGGTGGGGGAAACTAAACTGAATGCTGGGAGAAGGAAGCTGGAGAGAGAGAAGTCATGTAGCCCCATCGGAGACAGACGCTGGAAACTTTACCTGGTAAGCCGCAGTCATATGGCAATACATAGATTACTAGAAATGGGTTAAATTAATATGTAAGAGTTAGCCAGGCCGGGCGGTGGTGGCGCACGCCTTTAATCCCAGCACTTGGGAGGCAGAGGCAGGCGGATCTCTGTGAGTTCGAGACCAGACTGGTCTAAAAGAGCTAGTTCCAGGACAGGCTCCAAAACCACAGAGAAACCCTGTCTCGAAAAACCAAAAAAAAAAAAAAAAAAAGAGTTAGCCAATAAGAAGCTAGGGTTAATGGGCCAACCAGTGATTTAATTAATACAGTTTCTGTGTGATTATTTTGGGGCTGAGCAGCCAGGAACCAACAAGTGGCCTCCTTGCAACAACAGAGCCTACAATTTTCAATCTGCCTTCTTTGTTTTACTCACAGGGCAGAATTTCAGGGGTGGCCACAACACGGCTCTCATCCCAGGGCTGTCCTTTGGTGCTACTTTTCTGTCTCCTATGGCTTCAGTGCGGTTTGTCTCCAAGGACTCACATGCTGGGTACATGGTCCTCAGTGTGGCAGGATTGAGGCGGTCCTGAAGAAAAGGGCTAATAGGTGGTGATTAGGTCACTTGACGTTGCCCTCAGAAAGACTGGTGTAAAGCATGCAGATCCACGATTGCCATGAGGGTTTGGCACAAATGGAGCTTTCTCTCATACCAAGCGATTGCTCACACATAGGCTCCTTATACTGTGATGTCGTCCATCATGAGGCCTCCACCTTAGGCTTGATAGATGAGGACATCAAAGTCCAAAACTATGAGATAAATCTCTTTTCTTTATAAATTTATCAGCCACAGGCATTTTGTAACAGCAATGAAAAATGGATTAATATGCTTTCTCGTCAAAAGGTGAAGTTCACTTTTTCTTTTTAAATCTGGACAGACTTGAGGTTATGGTGAAATAAATACGTTATTGAGAAGGTGATGCAATGTGGGTTCCAGGATGTTATAAAAGGCAATGCAGCTGTCACCACGTCCACCACAGTACTGTAAGAAGGCCAACCAGTTGGCAGCTCTGCCACATTGGGAGGAAGATGATATGTTGCCTTGAGAGACTCTTGTGAAGGTCTGGAGACCTTAGTTATTGGGTCCACCCAGGCCACGCCATCACTGTCCCTCCCAAGTTCATATGATGATGCTAATTTCCCCAACTACAGTATAAGGAAGGGAGGCCTTGGGGAGCTGACTAGTCATGGAGTAAGTACAGAGCCCTCACTTTTGGAGTTAGTTTCCAAATCATAGAGGCTGCCAGAGGTTTTGTCATTTGCATCTGTTTCCCTTCCACCACTGAAGACACACCAGCAAATTACCTTCCTAGAAACAGAGTGAACCCTAACCTAGCCAGATGTTCTGGTGCCGTGGTCTTGGATTTCTCACACATTCAAGACTATGAGCAATACATTTCTTTTGCTTGTGATTACCAGCCCAGGAACTGGAGAGATGGGATGGCTGAGTGGTTATGGGTTCTGGTCTGAGATCAATCTCAGCACCCACGCAGGTGGCTCAAAATCACCTGAATTCCAGTTCCTAGGGATCTGACACCTTCTTCTGGCCTCTTCAGGCATGCATGCTCATGACACAGACAAACATACATACACAAATAAAAAAATAAAAGCAGCTCAGTAGCCTAAGATGTTTTGTTATGGTAAGATAAGCAAATATGACATACTCCGGGGCAGCATCAGCCTCCACCTTCTTCCAGACATGGTGTTCTCATCAGAAGCGTCAGACTTCTCCTGCTCTGCCTGTTCCAAGGTCCCAGCCCACAACATCCATGCTGTCCATACTGATTGACAGCGTGCAGGTAACTGTCAATACTGTGAGAACAAACCCTCGAAGAGGCAGGGCAAGGATCACAGCACCATACAACTGTCCAAGGCTCTTTTATAGCTGGAGGGCACACACAGTTTGTAGAGGCACAAGGAGTGCAGGGGCTTTAAAATTAGCCTCATTTACACACAGACTGGAGACCATACCAGCAGAAAGTTATTCAAACAAAAGCAGATCTTCACTTTAGGGAGCAATGACATGAACTAGTGAAGTAAATCAAAGAAATTAAGTAAGTTCATTCAGGCTGGCTGAGATAGTGTAACTGACGTCAGCAGGGACAACTAGGATGTTTCTGAACATAGACATGACCCAAGTCCTTGAGTTAAGACCCTTCAGGTCATGAGTCCTGCATGAGAACTACCTGGGCCAAAGTGATGAGCGTGGTCCTCACATAGACCCCTGGGATTTTCGGAGCCCAAGACAAGAAATTTAATTTATGTGCTCCACGTGGACTGGTGAGACACAGCAATCCAAGCAAGGACGGAACAGGAAGGTCTTAGTGTATCAGGGTGAGATGAGTTCTGTTGTTAGGAGCTGGGTCTGTGGGATCAGACACTGAGGTCCACCCTGCAGCCAGCACTAGCTGCAACCTCAGACAAATCACTCATTTGAGCCCCTTTGGTCTTCCCTGTAGTACTAATAGGATCCACCTGTGTGCTAATAGGATCAAATAGTCATTCAAATGCAGCCATACAAACAAAGCCATATATATATGGAGTTGGGTGACAGCCTGAGACCCAGCAAACACCCAGTAAGATGGTCTCTAGTGATAGATGTGACAGGATATGATGGCGTTTCCGTATTATCAGCTTTCTCTTATCAAGCGCAAGGACACCGTGGTTGGCGGGGGCAGGCTTTACACCGAGCAACTGAGCTCAAAGGCTTGCTCTGAATACGGGGGGGGGGGGGTGCTTACATCATCACTGATACTTAAGTTTCTAAGTGGATGCTCGCTGTATTGGGAGTTACCACATACAAACGTGGGAGCCCGTGGCTGACTCATGGTGACGCTCTCAAAGAATGAATCTTAAGGCTTTTTGTAGTAAATGGGTTCTGTGCTTTACATTTTAAAGCCTTCTTTGCTTTCAGTGGCCCCAAACATCACTGCTAGAGCGACAGGAGTTGGTTAAATTACAGGCCAAAGAGAAGGCTGTGCTGTTGTTTTCCCCCTTAAGGTTTAAAACCCTGGCTCTTCAGAGCATCTCCTAGGCTGGAGAGATGACTCAGTGAGCAAAGTGTTAGCCATGCCAATGTGAATCAGGTCCCCAGAAGCTGTGGTTACCTCGACATGGGAGTGTTGGTTCGTAGGTTCATCACTACAGTCACCCTATAAAGGAGACAAAACAGATCGATGGAAATTGGCCAGCCAACTAGCCTGGAGTACACAGAGGCAACAAAGAGATGGTGCTGTATCAGAGAGAGGAGGACTCCCTCGGAGGTTGAACTCGGAGAACCTCAGGACTATTGTGTTTCCTGTCTCTCTCTCTCCCTTCCTCCCTCTGTCTCTCTCTGTCTCTCTCTGTCTCTCTCTCTCTCCCCCACACACACACTTTTTACACCATTTAACAAGAAAACAACATAGCCCTCACTTACGTCAGAACAGTTACACATCTATTGTCTTTGTACTTGGCTCTATTATGATCACTAGAGTTGATTAAAGTTACAGTCTCCTGTACAATAACCTCAAAAGTATTATACATAAAACGATTTTGATATTTCAGATACCGTCACATGATGTGAATCAAGGCTTTTGACTCTCCAAGGAGATGAGGTCGCACAGTTCGTGCGCACACATTTCCATCTTCCATCCCAGTCCATGCCCCTGATTGACACCCTGACTCCTATTCACCTTCCCACGGTTCTTACTTGTCTCTGCAGAAGAATGGAAACTATGAGAAGTTAAGACCTCCCTCTCCTGAGTTCTTTAAAGGGCCAGTGTCTCTAACCCGCTCACATACCTGTGACCACAATCTCAGACAGGTGGAGACACAAGTGTGTGTGTGTCTGTGTGTGGACCAGCCTCCCATCATGACATAGCCATTCTCACACCTGGATGAAGGGAGCTTTGCAACAAAGTGTCCCATGATTTTCCCTCTCAAGTGGGCAGCACGAACACCTGCTAGCTGGAAAGTTTGTCCCCACTGGCTCAGACTGCACTCTGCAGATCTAACTTTGTCTGTGCAGTCTCTGCATGTGGGACATTATTGCTCTGGTCTGGATTCATCTGTGTTTGCGAGCAGAGAAGCTTCAGCCAACAGCCCTAGTCCCATAGGGAGGGGGAGAACCCTAATTACCCCCACTAGGAAACGTAAAGCCAGAATCTTGGAGCACAGGCTGGCCCATCGCGGAGTAGGAGGCTGGTGGGCGGGTATGGAGGGGAATGTCACCCTGCAAGGCCAGCAGGAAACCAGAGAGGAACTGTCCTAACCACATCGTGCTCTTGGCTCCAACTGGTTTGCTTTGAAGCAGAGTCCTGCAGAACCTTTCCACAGCAGCTAGGAGAGAATGAATCAAAGGGTGGAAAACACCAGGGCATCCTCCTGTTAGCATCCTCCTGTTAGCATCGTCATCACTGAGCGTGCAACTGTGTTTTGGTTTTTTTCTTTTCTTCTTTCTCAAGCAGCTGTTGATGACCATGGAACTTCAGCTCGTGGCTTGGGACTACTTGAAAACTTTCGTTAGCAAATGGCAATGCTTGCCAGTCCCTCCTCAAGCCACCTCCCACAGTGCCTCCTACAGCCACCAAGCCTTCCCAGAGAGGAACCCTGGCCTCAGCAGCAGAGGAAGCACACGCAGATGCAACTTTCCTGTTTGAGATCCTTCCTCCTAAAGCCCTGCAAGCCACGGGGTTCCCAGAGAGACTCACGTGACGAAGCTCTGCTTGCTCGCTGCAGTTTGTGGATTTGGGAGGGGGGAAATCCACTCGCGTGTGGCTTATCAGAGGCAAGCGGACAACTTCTGTAAATTTACTCTTTGCGGTGCTGGGGGAGCTGGAGAGGCACGAAACGTCTGTGTGTTTAGAACTTCCAGAAATGTCACAGAGACCTTCCACTCACCCAGGCAAGCAGAGAGGGAAACAGAAGAAGATACTCGAGGCTCTCCCCACCCCCCCCTCCATTTCTCCTCCTCTTCCTCTTCCTCTCCCTTCTCCTCTTCTCCTCCTCTTCCTCCCCCTCTCCTCTTTCCTAAGCTTTTCCAGAAGCAACGTTTGCTTGCGTGGTTCTACTTTAGTCCAACTCTGGCTGCTTTTATAGAAAATCATAGATTGGATGGCTTAGCAGGCTCACTTCCCACTGCTCTGGAAACTGGGAGGTCTAAGATGAAGGGGTCAGCGACTTCAGTGTGCAAGCGCCACTTCCTGGTTCATAGATGGTTGTGTTTGCCATCCTGGTTTGGAGAAATGGACAAGGGAATCCTTTGTGGGGAGGGGGGGTATTTTATATGCATGTGGCTCTACTTGTATGTCTTAATCACCTCTCCAAAATTCACCTACAGCATCCCACGGTGATTGGTGCTCAACATACAGATTCGGAGGGGGGGGGCACAGCATTCAGTAAATGGCAGGTCTCAACACCCCTTTAGTTCCTTTCTCCTCTGATCTCCAGGTCAGTGTTCCCAACAACCCCAAGACCCCACTCCCTGAGATAATTATTGCTTAAATGGGTTGGGGGTGGAAGGGCAGATGCGGGTAGTTGCCCTTGGCGCTGTGTGTGTGTGTGTATATGGTGTTATAAACACGTGGACTTACTTGCAGATACATGCATGAAGAGGCCCGAGTTGAACACCAGGGGCCTTTCTGCATCTCTCTCCACCCTCTTTCTTTCAGTTGGAGTCTCTTGTTGAAAGCTCACTGCTTCAGCTGGGCAGACTGGACACGAACTCCTGGCATCTGTCTGTCTGTAACGGCAGTGCTAGGGTTACAGGCTCACCCTATACAGGCACACACAGCCATACCCAGCTTTTTACATGGCTGCTGGTAATTCATACCTGGGTCTTTATGCTTGCAAAGCAAGCACTCTTACCCACTGAGGCGTCTCCCAAAGCTCATAGCTACTGTATTCCATCACATCACAGCAGCCTCCATTCAGGCTTTGTCAGCCCAGCAACACACCTCAGCTTCCTTGGTGGCCTGCCGGCAGTGGCAGCTTCTTCTTCAAAGTGTTCTTGTGAAAACACAGTGAGGCCACGTGAGTGAAATGTGTACCAGTCTCCCAGACATGCCTCATGTATATTAGACTCACAACAAGCAGGCAGTGACTGTTAGCAACATGTTAGCATTATGTTAGACTCACAACAGCAGGCGGTGACTGTTATCAACATGCTCATGATCACTATAAATTTATCGACCTCCTGGGAGTCACCGTCACCACTGTCATTTGGTACCACGGGTCCTTCTTCATATTATTCTGCACATAGAGTGTTGGTTGGTTTTAATTGTAAACTTGACAGAATCTGGAATTATTTGGGAGATGAGTATGCCTGTTGGGCTATTGATTACACTAATTGATTGGCAAGACCCACCCACTGTAGGCGGCACATTCCTGGCTGGGGTCCCTGATGTGGAGGTGGAGATGTATAGTTGAGCAGCAGTGTGAATTCATCACTCTCTGCTTCCTGGTTGTGAACACAATGTGACCAGCTGCTTCTGGACCCTGCCTTGGCTTCCTTGCAGTGATGGATCAACTCTTGAAGAATGAACCCAAATAAAACCTTTTTTCCTTAAGTTGCTTCTGTCAGTATAGTTTATCATAAGAACCAAAATTAAAACAAATGTGTACGTATGCATGTCAGGAACACAAAGGGTCTGAGATTTTAGGTTACTTCCAAGCCAGCAAGTTGGTTGCCATGGTTTCATACAGGCTGCTAGAAGAGTTGATAGGGCTTTATGATTCACTTCAGGGGAGGTAAATGTCACATTCACATCAGCTCCTCCCAGTCTTATGGGATGGGGTTGTGCTAGACAGTGTGCCCACAGTTGGAGGACTTGAGTTTAGGAACTTCAATTTTAAAAGTTTTTGTAGTTCTTTTATCTTATGTGTCTACACTAATGCACACTACCTATGAGCATGGTGCTCTCAGAGGTCACAGGGAGGTTGTGAGCCACAAAGTGGGTGTTAGGAAGAGAGCCTATGTCATCTACAAGAGCAACAAGTGCTCTTAAACACTGAACTGCCTCTTCACCCCCAGGAACCTCATTTTGATGTACTGTAGCCACATCTGCCTAACTTTTGTCAGGAGGCAGATGTCGGTTCGTCCATCCTTAAGAACCATTTAGTTAAGAGATTATTGTATAGAGTAATGGGTTTCATTATGGCATTTTTAATTCATCACGTTTGTTGATGGTTCTCTCCTGTCCCTCTGTCTCCCTCCCGCGGGTCCCCTTCCTCCCCAGTGGTGTCCCCTTTTGCTTTGTTTCACCTCTGTCCTGTTATGTTCTATTTTCTCTCTCCTGCAGGATCTTCTCTCCTCTCATGCTCTCCTTTCTACTTTCATAACCCCTCCATATACGTGTGTGTGTATGTGTGTGTGTGTTTCTAATGTAGCATTTACACACATACCCACAAATGAAATTTTATTTAGCTACAAAACAAAATTAAACCATAACATTATCAGGAAAATGGATGGAGATGGGGAATATTATTATAGGTGTAACCTAAGTAATTGTTATGTTAAGAAGTAACCTAGCCTCAGCAAGACAAAAGAAGGTGGGGGTTGGGGGAGAGAACCACTCTTCACAGAGGCTGGAAAAGGGTGCCCTCAAACTCAGCGCTGCTGCCATGGCCCCCTCAGGCCTCTGTTCAGGTTGAGTACCTAAAGATGCTTAAGACCAGAAGTAACTTCAGATTTTTTTTTTTTAAATTTTGGTGTGGCTGCACACATACAATGAACTTACTGAAGATGAGACTCAACAGGAGGTATATCGATAGCTTATACTCATGAGCTGAAAGCACAATTTTGAATATATTTATACACAAACTGTTATGTGGTCTATTAGTTATTGTTCTTCTCAATATGACAACAGCAGCATAGGAAAGGTTTCTTTGGTTCACAGTTTCAGGGTACAGGCAATCATGGTGGCAGTGGCGGGGAAAGGATGAGAAAGGAGGAGGCATGAGGGGAAGGGGAGACGAGGAGGAGGAAGATGGGGGAGAAGACGAGGAAGGGAAGGAAGAGGAAGATGGAAAAAGGGGGGCATCCATTTCTGATGAACAGAGGGAAAATTCCTGAGTATGCATTTCAAGACCAGCTTCCTTGTTAGCTAAATTACAAGAATAGAAACTGCCCTAGTTGGAAGGCGAATTGTCAGATATGACCAGGGCCTGAACCATTATGTTTCTGCATTCCTCTCTTGTGGTACCAGGACAGTTTTGTGTGAAGCTCAGACTAGCAGATCAGACACAAGCAGCCGTCTGACGGTTCCTTTGGTCATATCATAATCCAGATCACTGCAGAGTACTCCTTCTCTGCCAGGGTCACTCACAAGTGCCACATGGTCCTCGGTCACCACAAGGGGTGGAATTCTAGCGTGTATCATGCATGCTCAAACGAGGAGAGGCAGCTGGTGGATCTAGATGGCTCTCTCACAGCGAGCTGTCGCCATTCTGGCTCAGCCTGCACTGGACTTCTGCCCCATCAGAGGTTCAATCATGGCTAAATATGCTCTCCAGTCCTTCCAGAATATTCCCCACCCTTGGCCTTCTGGAAAGTGGCAGGAAACTGAGCAATGATCACTTGAGATTGTCTACCGCGTTTCCTCTCCGAGAGGCTAAGTGAGGAGCTCCTAGGTGCTTTCCACAGCTCCCTAAGTGTCTTGGCTTAGCTTCTAGCACAGAGAGCAACTGTGACGGATTGTGTAAGCTTGTCCCATCAGATGGACATCGATATCATGATCTGAAGATGTCTCTAAACGGGGACACCCAAGTCCTAGCTATGAAAGGGCAGTCAGACATTCTCGCATAGTTTGGTGGTTTGTAAGATACGGGAGACACACGTATGTGGCTTCCCATGCTATTGCTGCCCCTGCAGGATACAATCACGAAGTAAAGACAATTGACATCCGAGGCCACGCCCTTTGTCCTGTTGTGGAGCAAGTGCTTAAGGATGTTATTCAGAATATGGTTTGAAACAGACCAATAGGGGATTCATTTCTGTGCAAATGTTAGGAACACAGTGGTCCAGCAAACCCACATGATCTGGGATGGTCTGGGGTACACAAAAGAGGGTCCTGACGAGATGAGAACATAGATGACCCTTTCTACATTGTTTGCCTTCAGAACCTCAGTCTACTCTATAATAAAACCCACTAACTAACCACAGTAGCTGTCATTTGTGGGTGGGTGGACAGATGAATGAATGGATGGATGAACTCTTCGTATTCATACTATGGTGAGTGACAGAGAAAGATGTAGCTCACATTGCCATAAAGGAAAAAGGATCCATTGGCTTCTGTGGTTAACACCTCTGGTTGGTTCATGGCTTTATATATGGCTTGGTCTAGAGTTTAAACTACCACGGTCAATCTCCATTCCTCCCCCTTTCCCCCCCCTCCCCCTCTCCTCCCTGGACATCTGTCTTTGTCTCCTCCCATCCCTGCCAACCCCCTGCTGTGATGAAAGGAGGAATCCCTGAAACACACAGAGGCTGGGGATTTAAAACGCACAATGGCTTTGCCTGGTTCCATGTTCATGGAGAAATTATTGTTAAACAAAACAACAGCAGCCGGAAAAGCAAAGCAAAACAGCCCAACCCTTCTATCCTGTGAGGCTAACGATGGGAATGTGAACAAGGCTTCATGTCACAGGTTATGAAGAGGGAAGTTTCAGCTGAATGAAAAAGGACAGGGGTTTCCTTCGCATTCCCCAGCGCTACTGTCTCTTTAGTGCAGGCGACTCCAGGAGACTCCAGGAGGCTGGAGTGTCAGGAATGAGCAGACAGATGTGTGTAGCCAAGAGGGAGCCACCATCATGTAGTAGAAAAGGAGACACTTTATGGACAAGAACTACTGTGGAGACAGAGAAGGGCTCCTGGAAGGGCAGACAGGTTGGAGCTTCACAGGCAAGGTCATCCCCAGGTCCTGATGCTGAGACTCGGGTTCTAGTCTCTGCCTGTTGCTGAGGCTCGTTATCTGAAGTCCCCATTGCCCTTCCCCTCATCTGAGAGCCAGTGACTCACCCTACTCAGGGTGGCCTTTGCCGAGACTGGGAAGGACCATAGGCCAGGAGCTTAAGAAGTTGGGCGTGAGCTCAGGCCATTCCTTAGTAAATGGCTCTTGACTTAAACTGATGAGTACTATCTGTGGGGTACGTGTGGAGCATGTTTTGGGTTTCCTTTCGGTGTTATTGAGATAAGAGGAGAAAGGAACAAACCTTCAGCCAATGACGGCACGCACATATCCCACTGAATGCATGCATCAAAACCAGCAAATCTTTCCAGGTTGTTTTTATGAAAACTCCCAAAGAGGAGGGTCTCAAAAACCCCCATTCCTAAGGAAGAGTGTCCATCAGAGCTAGGGGCCTGTATATTGGAGGTGACTGCCTCACCCAGCACTGTCCTTGCTTCTCCCTGCCTGTCCTTCACACAGCGCTGGCTAAGCATGGCCAACTTACAGGCCCAGGAACAGGGACTGCTGCTCAGTGCTGTTGTGCACGCCCGCCACCCATTTCTCTGGCACAAGATCAGGAGGGCACTAGGTTGTCCAGGCTTACCCTGTAGGGAAAGCTTTCCCAGGATGTTAAAAGCTGGGAAGGTTGGGACTGGGGAGATAGCTCAGCCAGGAAAGTGTCTGCTGTGGAAATAAATCCTTGGAGATAAACATATCTCCTGAAAGGTGATGTGGGAGTCCCCTCTGTGTGTTGTGATCACCATTAATGAATAAAGAAACTGCCTTGGCCTGTTGATAGGGTAGAACTTAGGTAGGTGGAGAGGACTGGACTGAATGCTGGGAGAAAAAAGGGTGGAGTCAGAAGCCATGGAGCTGCCAAAGTCAGACATGTCGAATCTTTGCCGGTAAGCCACTGCCACATGGCAATATACAGATTAATAGAAATGGGTTAAATTAATATAAGAGTTAGCCAATAAGAATCTAGAGCTAATGGACCAAGCAGTGTTTTATTACTTGGGGTGTAAGCTAGCTGGGCAGCTGGAAAGAACAAGTGGCCCCCTCCTCCAACAGAAAGGAAACAGAAAAGATGCTCCACATGTACCCCAAAGGCGGTGTTCATCAGACACTTTCAGAACCTGAGGCAGATCCCCAGGACCCTTGTAAAATTTGGGCATAGTGTATGTGTCTGTGTTCCTAGTACTAGGACTGTAGAAATAGGCAGATCCCGGGAGCCCACTGTCTCCTAGCTGAATCAGTGAGCTCCAGGTTTGTCGAATGACTCTTATTTCAAAAGCTAAGGCAGAGAACAGCAGAGGAAGACACTCAGCAGTGACCTCTGGTATCCATACTCAAATGCACACATACACACATGTACACACCCACATGAATATGCACACGTGTGCACACACAGACACACGCCACACGCGTGCTTAAAGGGTCACAAAACCAAACCAAACCAAACCTAGAAAGGTCTCAGACAAACAGGAAGGAATTGGTTACTTTGATATGAAGCCCAAACAGATGTCATTTGCCCTTTTTCTCCTATCAGCCTCCTCCCTTGGAAGCACCTGTTGACACTAATGAGCACACTGATGCCGCCCGCCCCAAGCCCAGTCCCTTCAGTGGCGTTGTGAACAGACCAGAGCTTCTGTCCTCTGCCACACAGCTGCAGCTGGAGTCCTGATTCCCAGCTGACATCCTTGTGTTTGAACTGCTAACTTCCTCTGAACATCCCTCACCAAGTTACACCCTTTACTGGTAGAAGTTCTCCCTAAATAAGAACATGAAGCTCAAATTTCTAGTTTGAGCCTACTTAAAAATAGGGATTGATTCAGAAAATACAAATTATGAGTAGTTTGATATTAAGCATTTGTTGTTAAGTATTAAATGTCTTGATTTGATGATGTACTGGGGATTTCATGGCGGTTTTTCTTTTAAATTATCAATTCAATCAAGAATGGATGCAGCTGTGTTCGGGGCGTGGTGACCAGCAGGCCGGCATCTTACTTATTCCTGCCCAGGCCTTGGCTGGCTGTACATTTAAGAGATGGATTTCCCAAGAGTCTTATCCCTGGCCAAAGGCCTCAGTTTGCTTCCAAGTTGCTGCTGTAATCTGTGGATTAAAAAATGCTTTCCTCATGGAGAACATTGTTTGATGTTCTGTGCACAAGCGTTCTGCCGTGTTTATCACTGAACCTAACAAAGCGTGGCATGTTTACCTCCTTCAAAGAGATGGGACAAATACAAAGAGAAAGCAGCTAGAGGCCCTTGTGGTTCTGACTCACTGCCGCTCCCACGAAACTCTGACCTTATTTCTAACCCGTTCCCAAAATCCCCAGTAGCAGTCTCAAGGATGTGCATCTGGGGTTGCTTAGTGTCCCCAGTTAACTGTCCACTCTTGTCTTGGTCACTGTAAACTTGGCACCGTGAAGTTGAAAGATTTCATATTTGTGTCTATGTTTCTGATGACAATGACCTGACCCTTGGAGCTTATGAGCTAGACTAAGGGATGGTAAAGCAGTATAAACATGGATGTCCGCCTTCCACTCAGTCTGCCCTTCTCAGACTTTAATGAGTGTACACACAGCCTGGGAATCTTGTTAAACTTCAGACTCTGAGCCAGTATGTCTGGGATGCAGCCTGGCACTCTGGATTCTTGGTCCTTTTGTTTCAGGTTGAAATGTGTTTTAGATAGCCCAGGCAGCAGAGCGTTTGACTCAGAAGCATGAGGACCCGAATTCTGTACCCAAAACCCTTGTAAAAATGTTGGGCATGATGGCAAGAACTTCTCATCCCAGGGCTGAGCCTCACGGAGGCTGAGACGAGAAGCTTGCTGGAGTCCTTGGCTAGTCAGCCTGGCCTAACCAGCGAGCTCCAGACCTCTTATTAGGGAGCGCCGTGTCAAAGGAGAGGCGGAGCAGCTTCCTGGGGATGACACCTAAGGCATCCACGTGCACGTGAAATTTCACACCTGAGCAGAGAAAATTGTTTCCTTTCTCTGTCCACTGTAACCTTGCATGAACAGAAACACTAGGCCGCAGGTGCACTAAGTAACTCCGAGACCTCATTAGCATGGCTTCCCTTTGAGTGTGGCTCCTTACTGTCTTCTGTCTCCACTGGTGTATGTGTCTTGGGGCAGCCCATGGTAGGTCTCATGTGGTTCACTGTTTTTCCCCTTGATTGCTGGGTTTCTGCAAGCATCCCCTGGGCTGAACACATCACATGGGTCTCTACTGGGCCGGAAAGGATGAATAAGCCAGCTGGAAACAAGCGGGGCCCCTGGAGGCAGACTCTAGGGGCTGGGGATCGCGGTTTAGGCAGCGAAAGAGTGGACAGAGCAGGTGGTGAGGGAAATGGGAAGGGCATGAAGGTGATGCTAACCTTGCCATAAGACTCCATGGGATAAAATACGTGTTATCAGTCCTTAGGGGACAGATGCCACAACTCTATGAGCTCAGCTAGTCAGATGGATTACTTTCCAATTTTCAAAGTAACATTTCAACTTCTTTCCTGTATTTCGGGTCCATAATACTGTCCTGAGCACTGTTTCCATACGTGTGTGTGTGTGTGGTGTGTATGTATACATGCATATATATATATGTGTGTGTGTGTGTATCTATACACACACATATATAACTGAGGGCTTTAATGGCCTGACCCACGGTGTAGTATTCTGATCCTACAGCCGTGTTCCTTCCGTTTTAGAGTGCCCCTTGCTAGACGTCAGAGCGTATTGAACACCAGCACTGCCACTGTCCTATCAGTGATAAATGGGGCTTATGTGAGCCACCGAGAGCCAGAGAACTGGCCTAGTACTGGGAGTCACACAAACCATCATCCGTGTGCCAGCTGCAGCAGCCCATCGAGTCCCTGGAAGGAAAACATAGCAACGACACCACTTTCTGAACAAGTGTGTGGCTCCAGCCTTCCACCTCCCTTTGGAGCCGCCCACATTGCCTCCTTTTCTTACCAGGAGAGCTGATCAGTTCCTGCTTGTGGTAGTTTGAATGTAACTGGCCTCCATCGACTCACAGGGAGCGGCATGACTGGGCGACTGGGAGGCGTGGCTTTGTTGGAGTCAGTATGGCCTTGTTGGAGGAAGTGTGTCACTGTGGGGGTGGGCTTTGAGGTCTCTCAAAACCTGTGCTCAAGCCACACCTAGTGTCTCTGATCACGCCCTGTTGTCCGAAGTCCAATATGTGGTAGCTCTCGGCTCCTTCTCCAGCGCCAGACCACTATTGTTCCTGTGGACTTCTTGCCTGGTAGGTCGGTATTGTAGCATGCAGGGCACGCACGCTGAATATGTGCATTAATGACATTTTCCCCACCAGCGTCCCGAATAGCACTTTTCAGTACTATGAAAATCAGCCGTTTAAATAAAGATACTACTAACATAGAGTTTTGTAGCTGTGTTTGCATTATGTTTATCTCTTGCTACTGTAATTCAGCTAACATTTTTAAGTGTTTGCTTGAAAAGTACATGTCGGCAAATGATTTCCTATGGAGCCAGTCATCATTTTGAAGGTGCCACAAAACATAGAAGTATGGATTTATTAATAAAAAGATTCATAATTTCAAATAGACAAGTCCATCCTCTTGTGGTGGGTTCTGCACGTATTTTGGCACTTGTTGGGACCATTTGGGGTCCTGGCCTCCAGCTGCTCTTCCTTGCTAGAGATCTTTACTTTCCTTCTGATTTGAGTTACTGAAAGCTGTGTCAAAGTTGTTTACCAGCTCTTCTTCATGAGCACGTGCTGTCTTGGCCTTGAGGATCGGAGGATAAGGTTTTCACCTGTTGGCACACCTGACTGTTGGGTATATCTCCGTGGTGCTTTTGAATAAAGGGCTTCTTACCAATGACTAGAGGTCTGTGTCTGTCTGTGTGTGTTTGTGTATTTCAACCTCCAGCCCCTTGCCCGAAGCTCGGGAACTGTATGGTAGTGCATAGAGCGCAGACAGGCGTTGTGCGCTGCAGATACTTTCCACTACCCTTTGTTTTCCAGTGGCATTCGGGGGAAACAAGCTGTTCTGGGATTAATTCCAGCTGACAGTTGGTCATTTACCAGGGGAGCTGGTTGTCATTTAAGTTGAATGACTATCACTATCCACGCCAGGAATGGAGACAATAAGAACTTAGCAGAAAAGGAGCTTCAGATTAGAGATCAAGAATTCATTTCCATCTGAGAAGTTTGGTGGCACCTGCCCATCTCTTAGACTGTGTTTCATCATGAGTAGGGAAGTTCTGATTCACTCCACCCAGCAGTGACTATGACCAGTGTTGGGAGGAGGCCGCTTGTTCGTTTCCCAGCCACACAGACTCCCGAAAATAATCACACATAAACTATATTATTTAAATCACTGCTTGGCCAATCACTTAAGCATATTGCTAACTAGCTCTTCTATCTTTGGTTAACCCATTTCTTTTTTTTTTGTTTTTTTTATTAAATTTTATTATTCAATTAAGTATCTCCGCCTACCCCCCCGCCACCGCCTCCCATCTCCCTCCCCCTTCCCCGATCAAGTCCCTCTCCCTCATCAGCTTGAAGAGCAATCAGAGGTGAATCCAAAGACAAACATATAGGCATCCTCCTGAATATTAACCTTCATCAGGGGATGAAAGGAGACAGAGACCCACATTGGAGCACTGGACAGGAATCTCAAGGTCCAAATCAGGAGCAGAAGGAGGGGGAGCATGAGCAAGGAACTCAGGACCGCGAGGGGTACACCCACACACTGAGACAATGGGGATGATCTTTTGGGAATTCACCTGGTCTTGGTCTAGCCTGGGTCTGAAAAAGCTTGGGATAAAACCGGACTTACATAGCGGACAATGAGGACTACTGAGAACTCAAGAACAATGGCAATGGGTTTTTGATCCTACTGCACATACTGGCTTTGGGGGAGCCTAGGCAGTTTGGATGCTCAACTTACTAAACCTGGATGGAGGTGGGCGGTCCTTGGACTACCCATTTCTATTATTGTATATTTTATCATGAGGCTTGTGGCCTACTGGCAAGGTTCTAGTTCGTGGCTTGCGTCTTTCCCCTCTGGTGGCTACATGACATCTTACGACTCTGCCTTCTTTCTCCCAGCATTCAGTTTAGGTTTCCCTGCCTAGCTCTACTTTGCCCTATCCCAGGCCAAGCCAGCTTCTTCATTCATTAACCAACGAAAGCAACACATACACAGAAGGATTTCCCACACCAGATCAGCCTTGCCCCAGGGCTGAACTGAACTGAGCAGATTCTCCTCTCACTGTAGAACACCTCGGTCTTAACTCCAGGGAAGAATGTCCAGCTCTAAAGCACTGGTTACCCATTCACTCCTCACATCTGCAGAAAGACAAAAGCTTACGTTCAGGGAGTTAAGTGGCTTGAATTCATCTATCAGAGGCAGGATCTGCTCTGAAATTCAGAGACAGTGGTCTGATTAGCTGAGGGGGAAATATGAAAGCAGTGTCTTAGGGGTTTTCTTGCTGTGAAGAGACACCATAACCAAGGCAACTCTTTCAAAGGAAAAAAACATTTAATTTGGGTGGCTTACATTGTCAGAAATTTAGTCCATTACCATCATAGGGGGATGGTGGCAGGAAGTCACCCTGAAACACTGGGTCAGTGGCCTCAGGACCCATTATATAAATTGAAACGGCACCTAGGAACATGGGCTTTTCTCAACATGCTCTGTTCATTGTATATGGCCCAGGTTTCCAGTTTTTCTCTACCAGCTTACTGCTTCATACATTAATCTTTCAAAAATACCTTTGTACTTTGTTTTTAATTAAAAATTTAATACGATATATATTTTGGGCATACTCTTCTCCCTCTGGACTTCCCCCAGGCTCAACTCTCCTGCTACTCCATTGGACATCCTCAGCTCGAGTAACACATGGGACTTTGGCTTTGGATTACAGCCAATTTCTCCCTTTGCCTGGCATTTCTGGGAGCTGTTGTTTCATGCAGCCATTCCTTACAGTAGACTTAAAAAAATTGTTTCAGGCTAATAGTAAAATTGAGCCGGGTGTACTGAATGTTAACCAGTGTCCCCTACATGCACAACCTGTCAACATCCTGTCTCAGAGCCTGCCCCTTGTTAGAGTCAGTGAGCCTACACTGACATGCCAGCATCACCCACAGCTGCAAGTGACTTCAGCATTTACTGTGAGTGGTGTACAGCATGTACGGTGAGTGATGTTTTTTGATATATGTATGATATAAATGAGTTTGTTATTATAGTATCATATGTCATATAATAGCCCTCAAAATCCTGTCATATGTCATTCCTAGCCCTCAGAATCCTATGTCTGCTCTGTGCCCCTCCCTCCCCTGATCCTTGAAGCACTGCTTTTTTTTTTTTTAACTGGTTCTATAACTTTGCCTTTTCCAGTATCATATAGTACATAGCCATTTCAGATTAGCTCCATTCTGTTAGGAATGTGTATTAAAATTTCTTCCATGTCTCTTATGGCATCATAGCTCACTCATTTAGTATTTATTTTTTCACGCGGAGTAATATTCTATCTGTGGATATTTCACGTTTGTTCATTTGTCATCAGTTGGTCATCTTGCTCTACCTAGACAGAAGCCATGGACAGGGATCTTCAAGAACTTGTCTTTGGCTCCAGACCCCTTGAAAGATGGGTCCCTTCTTCTGTCTCATGTTTATCTACTGGAGGACATCTTGATGGACTGAAACTTGGGCAATTATGAGAAAAGCTGTTACAGATGTTCATGTGGATTAAAGCTGCTGCCCACATCATGGGGATGCTTTCCTCTTCTCTGGGCAAGTGTTGATGAGTTTGCTGGACTCTGGCAAGTACTTTCTTAGCTGTGTAGGAAGCGCTCAGACTGTGATCCACAGAGGCTGAATCACTTTGGATTCCCACATAAAACAAGACTTCCTACTGCTCCATGCCCACACCACTGCTCACTGCTCTCCGCAGTCTGGATTCTGGCCATCCCAATAAGTGGTACATTTGCACACATTGGTCTCTTCTCACCCCTTTCTAAGGCGCCCCCAGGTGGTCTCTCTGGCCCTCTCTGTGTCTGTCTTAGAGGTTCAAATCCAAGGAATTTTTATCAAGGAGATCTCATGCCTTCCGGCTAAGTTTGCCAATGGCCCACAACAAGAGGACCAAGGGAGGAAAGACTTTGGGATTGATTTCCTTAGCCCCCTCCCTCCAATAAATTTGCTTCAGTGTTTCTACCTCCCTTCAATAAAAGTCTTGTTATACGAGGGGCCAGAACACATGAAGTCCCTGCCTACGCTTCAAAAGCCCACTGTTAAACTCTCAACATCTACAATTTGGATGGATCCTGTTTGTCCCCACCCAGATCTTGGCTCATGCACTGCACACAGCCAACTGCCTTCCCCTGAAAAGATCTGATCAGTTACTTGGCTATGGTGCTTGGCCACTCACACACAGGCTCATACTAAAACCTCACTTCTAACTGTGGGGCTTAATCATTCACCCCCTACACGGAATAAAATGCATTTTCCCTAGGCAGAGCTGGGTTTACTAAGGTGTGTCAGGGACTGGCCATCCTGGGCAAAGCAGCAAGTATTATTTGGGGGGTGGCGGGGTATTTCCTCTGTCCCTTATGGGTTCAATATATTCCTTTGCTGTTGTGCTGGCTGAGCACCCCTCATCACCAGGACTTTCTTCATGCCCTTCTCAAAATCCAGGTCTATCTTCCCTGGGGAAATAGCTTAGCAGCTCCCTTTCCTCCTGGATGCTTGCAGTCCCACCCAGGGCAGAACGTGGCCATTTGTCACCTGGCTGTACCCCAGCAGGTTTCTCTTTGCTTAGGGAAAGCTCCATTTGCATGCCTCACAGGCTAGGTGAAGATGGTCAGGCGGCTGGCCTCTCCCTTAGGTTCCAAGGCCACCGCAGTCCCAACCACACTTCCTGAAGAAAGGGAGGCAGATTCAGGAAGATCAGTTTTCCACCAGAGGGAACATTCTGGATTCTGGCCATCCCATAAGTGGTACATTTGCACACATTCGTCTCTTCTCACCCCTTTCTCAGGTGCCCCCCAGGTGGTCTCTCGGCCCTCTCTGTGTCTGTCTTAGAGGTTCAAATCCAAGGAATTTTATCAAGGAGCTCTCTTGCCTTCCGGCTAAGTTTGCCAAGGGCTCACACAACAAGAGGGCCAAGGGAGGGAAGACTTTTGGGATTGATTTCCTTAGCCCCCTCCCTCCAATTGCTTCACTGTTTCTACCTCCCTTTAGTAAAGTCTGTAAGGCCATGGTTGGGGCTGGAGACCACAGACTTTACTGAGAGAGGATGTGAATTTTATGGTCAGGTTAGTTTATTACTTTTATGGTTTTATTACTCTTTAATATTTTGAAGCTGTTGGGCATGAGAGTGAGCTTCTTAGTTGTTTGATTGACTGACATACCCTCTTACCATAGAAATTGCCTTGGAGCTCAAACAGGTGTCTAGCCTCGATCAGGCTGTGACAGGGACCAGACCTCTTCTTGTCTATTCTCAGAGACTGGCTGTGACTTCCTGTCTCCCACAGAAGAAGCCTCAAAGAACGCAGGCCGGACCAGAGTGTAGGCGGGTCTGTGCCTCTGGTGTTCTTTTCTGTGGTACACACACAGCCTCTTCAGCGGTAACACTGAAACAGGAAATCAAGGCCCCGTGACTTCCTTTTACCTTTGGTGAGCTCTGAGGATAGTCCGCTGTTTAGGAGGTGCTGGCAGTACGAGGTGATTTTCATGTTTGAAAAAAAAAAACAAAACCCTAGACACTTTGCATCTTTTCTCTCTTGGTGCAAGCAATTAAAAATCAATATGGAAAATAGACCATCGCCCTGGCCTGCCAGTGCAACCTAGACAATGCCCCAGAGACCATCCAGGTGAGTCTCCCACCCTGCCTGATAGCTCGCACCCTCAGTCTTTCTGTCTGAGCTCATTAACAGGAGTAAATGGACTCATAAGGAACTGGTGGTAGGGTCCATTTTTATTTTGTTGGTGGTGGTTTTTTGTTTGTTTGTTGAGACAGGGTTTCTCTGTAGCTTTGGAGCCTGTCCTGGAACTAGTTCTTATAGCCCAGGATGGCCTTGAACTCACAGAGATCCTCCAGTCTCTGCTTCCCGAGGGCTGGGGTTCAAGGCCTAGGATACCACCATGACCCTTGAAGAGCAGGGAGTCTGTTTTCTCTGCTTGTTGCTGCTGACAGCAATTTGCTACAGTCCATCCTTGAACGTTCCCAAGAGCCTTCAAGTTACAAACCTTTACCCTTCACTGGGCTGGAAGACACTCCTGGGCAGATGCCCCGAACGGGGCTGCCGGCAGAAGAGCCACTGAGCAGGAGATAACTGCTGTAAATTTTTTTTCTTTTTATGCCCTGGAAATGCAGGGGTAGCCCATATATGACGGTTGTGAGCCACCATGTGGATGCTGGGAACTGAACTCAGGACCTTTGGAAGAGCAGGCAGTGCTCTTAACTGCAGAGCCATCTCCAGCCCCAGATAACTGCTGTAACATTTCTGGAATGTCAACAAGAAACAGCCGGTATGAGAAAGATAGCCAAGGATGCAAACCCTGTTGGGTCCACTGTCCAGATAGTCCTGCCATCTGCACCAAACCCTGCACTGTGCTGCCATCTGCACCGAACCCTGCACTGTGCTGCCGTCTGCACCGAACCCTGCACTGTGCTGCCATCTGCACCAAACCCTGCACTGCCAGGACTCGATACCTGGCTCCAGCCTGATCAGGCTCTGGAGACTGATTCCCCTGAAGGCCCTTCTCATCTCTTTAGTTCAACTGTCTCACACCTCTGTAAAACCATCTGCTGCAATTTTGTTCTAGCAGTAATTTAAAGTCCATTCTCTTCTTCTCCCTCCAGGTTCTTAAGAGGAGAAGCACGGAGCCTCCCTAAGCACGGCCCAGCCAGCCTTGGTGCTCGGTGGTCTGGTCCGTTCTCACTTCCTGTCTCTCATTGATAAACTGTGGAGTACATACTTCAGGTATTGTGAGACAGTAGTAGGTGCCAGGTACTAACGGTTAAGTAAGACTTCTATAAGATACAAGTCCCTGGGAAAGTACCAGAGAGAAGATGTGCAAAGGGCTGTACTGCCATTCACCAGTGTGGGTCCTGCTTTGGAAAAGAAAACCAAGCATGGTTTCTGTACCTATCTTAGGAGGTTAATGTCACAGAACACTAAAGCTACCAAGCTTCAAGAGAAGGGCTGGCCAGAAGGTGGTGGTGCATGCCTTTAATCCCAACACTCAGAAGGGAGAAGCAGGCAGTGAGTTCGAGGTCAGCCTGGTCTACAAAGTGAGTTCCAGGATATCCAGGGCTACACAGAGAAACCATGTCTTGAGAGAGAGAGAGAGAGAGAGAGAGAGACAGACAGAGAGAGAGAGAGAGAGAGAGA
>NC_022021.1:43150105-43190091 GCF_000317375.1 Microtus ochrogaster
AGACAGAGAGAGAGAGAGAGAGAGAGAGAGAGAGAGAGAGAGAGAGAGAGACTGATTCCAGCTTCTGGAAGGACATAAATCCTCTTTCTCTCTCCCTCTTTTGCTAATTACACAAACCAGCCTAGACAGCGTATGGTATAGAGCACAGGATTTCCGTCAGGTGGAAAGAGAGCAGAGTTTCCAGTGACCTGGGTCTTGGAGATTTCTTTTTGCCTCCAATGCTCATGCTTGGAACTGAAGTAGCCAGCAACCTGGAAGTGCCAACAGGTGGAGACAAAAAGTCAGGACAAACACCTGTGCCTCGTCATAGCATGAGGAAGGCGCAACCTAGCAAGGCAACAAGTGAACCTTCAGGCTGCCCATCTCTAGCCACACAGCACAGCAGAAAGCGGGTCCCACAGCAACCAGTGAAGAGAAATGCCGAGCCACAGCTTTCCCCTGCCCTGCTGCCACGGGTTAGGATCCCATGCCAAGACTGTGTTTGAGGATACCAGTGTAACTAGGGGCCAGTGTTACCAGCCTGAATTCTCAGCGGGATGCAGGGGGGGCGGATTAGGTGAGGCGTAGCTCTTCTTGACATCAGCAGCTCATTTTGGTGGTGCTAGCTCTTAGTGTTGTTGTGGTGTCTGAATCCACCAGGGAGAAAATCAGAGACTTAGATTCAATTCAAATTGCCAACAAAATGGGATCATCTCAACTGAATCCAGCTGGCTAATTCTAAATATACACTTTTTCACCATAAAAATTTTTACATTAAATGAATTTATTCTTACTGCTAGCAGAAGGACAGCAGCCTTAGAGCCAATACAACATGCCGTGCGGACGGGAACCAAGGTGAGGTTTTCGAGGTGGACATCAGAGAGGTGTGTATCATAGCTATCCATGGACTCCACAGCGGGGCAGGAAAACGGTTTTACTCCCTCAGCTGTTTCTTTCTTTTTCTTTCTTTCTTTCTTTCTTTCTTTCTTTCTTTCTTTCTTTCTTTCTTTCTTTCTTTCTTTCTTTCTTTCCTGCTACGTGGTAATAAGACCATTCCTTTCCTATAGCCACAGGCAGGCAGGTTTTACAGAAGCAAAGGCAGCTGCCAACATCTCTGTCTTAGAGAGGGCTTTTACCTTTGTGAAGAGACACCATGACCACGGCAATTCTTATAAAGGAAACATTTAATTGAGGTGGCTAGTTTACTGTTTCAGAAGCTCAAAACATTATCAGCATGACCGGGACATGGCTGCATACAGGCAGACATGGTGCTGGAGTAGTTGAGTATCCTACATCTTGCAGGCAACAGGAAGTCAACTGACAGACTGGGCAGTATCCTGAGCATAGGAGACCCCAAAGCCCTCCCTCACAGTGACCCAGCTCCTGCACTCTGACAAACCACAACTCCTAATAGTGCCGCTCCCTCTGAGATTATGGGGCCAGTTATATCCAAGATAACACACCCTCACAACCCGTAATCCTTTTCTTATCTCACCTGCAGGCCACTAGGCCCTCCCAGGCATTCCAGAGCCAAAGGTCTGGCCCTTAGGGATGCTTGGCTCCACACTGTTTCTTTAGTCATCCCAGGGGACCTGAGCACACTAATGACTGGGACAGAGCAGGTCAGACAAGAGCTATGGCTGACTGCAATGCTCTCACAGTGTTACAAGGTTCAAGCACGCAGGCTAATCAGTTTTTGCTTACTTCCAGATGGGAAACATGAAGAGAGTAGTACTAACATGCAAATGTTTTTTTGTTTTTTGTTTTTGTTTTGGCAGGGGTGTACTAAAGCACAAAGGAGACAGTGCAAGGAACAAGGTTCCTTGATGGGCCCCCACTGGGTGTGAAGGGCAACTCTTACACAGACAGGAAATGCATGCTGGCATAGGGGTGCAGTCAGCAGTTGCAGAAGACCCCTGGGGTTTCTACACAAGGCTCTTCAATTCTTTGCTTTTAGTGCTGAGTTTTGTAGTTGACAGAGTGATGTGCATGCACATTGGGGTACTTCTGTGATTGGCTCATCAAGGATGGTCCAAGTGCCAGCCCAGGAAGACCTTCCTGGCCCATGTCCAGGCATACCGTATTTGAGATTGCAGGAAGGAGTCAGCAGCTCCTGAGCCTGGTAACTGGTAGAAACAATTCTTTGAAACCAGTTTGCTTTGGGTTGGAAATTCCTGGCAGGTTTCTTGCTGTGTTCCACTGCTGCCCTTCTTATGGGTACCAGGGAAGGTTATCTGGGGAGCTAGTCATTTCACTGTCGCCTAGCAACGTCAGACTCTCCATCCTCTCTGATTATAGTGCAGCACCGTGGAGACCTGGTGCAGGTATCACTTGCACCATCTCTTGGAGTCCAAGAGCAACCTTCCCCCTCCTCCAGGAGCCCTTTGCCCTTTCATGGAGAAGCCGTGTCTCCATGGTGAGAAAGCCAGTTAAATCAAAAGGTGTATGTAAGACTCTTACAGTCCATTCCCCCAAAGACCTCCCTTTAAAATTACAACAGGAGAACCTCAACTGGAATTAAAAAGTTGAATAATTAACACCAATACAAATTACAGGCATGTTAGATTTTCTGATAAGAAGGCAGCCATAATGAAAATCCATCCACAAAAACATCCCGAGTGTGTCTGAGGAAAATGAATAGGAAGCCTCAGCAAGCAAACAGATCATAAGGAAAATCAAACACAATTTTAGAACTTATAAGTATAACAAACTCAATTTGGATGTGCTTAACAATATTGTAGGAAACAGAAAAAAAACAGAACAACAAAAACACAATAAACAAAAAAAAACAACTGACTTCAGAGTTCTCACCAGACACCGTGGGGACCTAGAGGAAGTGGCATGGTATTTCTCAAGAGTGAAAGGAAAAGAATTGTCAACCTAGAAAGTTGCATTGAGCAAAAATGTTCTAAGGATGGAGGGATGGTAAAAGTGTTCCTCCACGAAGGAAAAGCTATTGTCATCAGAGTGACCCTAACTGACAGACGACATGCATTCTCTAAGTAAAAAAGATATGGGAAGAAACTTGGGCATTAAGTAAGGACAAGGGAAAGAATAAAAACATCTATAATTACATTTTCTTTTTCTTCTTTAGATTTTAAACCATGTTTGGCCGTTGAAATGGAACGTGAAAAAGATTATTCAAAGCAACCATCACTTTGAGAGGTCTCGCTGCGGGGAAGAAGGGTTGATGCTAATTTTCATTGTCAACTGGACTGGATTTGGAATCACCCAGGGGACACACTTCTGATTATGCTTGTGTTTCCAAGAGGTTTAACTGGGGGGGCAAGACCCACCCCTAGCGGTACCACTGAAACGTGACTCCAATTAGTCTGATCAATAAAAACCATGTGGCAGATATCAGGGTAGAAACCTGGAAAATCAATAGCCAGGAGCCGCCTCCAGTTGCTTCCTACCCCTCGTTCCTCAATCTGAAAAGCTGAGATCCCGTCTCTGCCCCGTTTATCAGTTTGTCTCCACTTTCCCAGTGCTGGGATTAAAGGCTGAGCCACCACTGCCTGGCTTCTAGGGCTCACTAGTGGCTAGCTCCGCCCGCATCTCCAGGCAAACTTTATTTGTCAGAGCACAAACAAAACTTCACACAACATACCATCCCACAGGCTGGGGACCTGCGCTTAAGAAAACAAAAGGAGAAAAAGTGAGCTGAGCAATAGCGTTCATCTCTCTCTGCTTCGTGACCGAGGTGACAACGTGATGAGCCGGCTCATGCTCCTGGCACCATGCCTCCATACTGCAGTCTTAACCCACAATACAAACCTTTCTCTCTTAGGCTGCTTTTCCTCAGGTGGTTTCTTCAAAGAAATGAGGAAAGAAACTGTGGTACTGAAGAGCTGGGCCGTCCTGAACACATGGCTCTTGGGACATCTGAATTGGGTTGTGGGAGGCTTACAGAGTGTGAGGCTGTGGGCTAGAATCCCCAGGAAGGTGGGCAAAAAAAGAAAAACGGGGATCAGAAAGACCAAAAACTAAAGTGGCAAATTTAAGTGCTAGCCTGTCAATAATTAAATATAAATGATCTAAATAACCTCAATTTAAAAAGATAAATAAAGGGGCTGCAGCAATTGCTGAGTGGATAAGAGCACTGGTGCTTATCCAGAGGACCTGGGTTCAATTCCCAGCATCCACACAGTGGCTCACAACCATCTGCAACTCTGAGGACTCAGCACCCTCTTCTGGCTTTCAGAGGCACTGCATGCACACAGTGCATAGACTATACGCAAACAAATCATCCATACGCAGAAAATAGAACAAAAATAATAAAAAGATGAGTGGAGAGGATCACAAAACACGGCCCAATTAAATGCTGACCATAAGAAACTTCTATATATAGTAAGATGGACATACTGACAGTGTGGATGGAAAGATAGAAAATGACATGGCACAATAACATACATTAGAGAAAAAATAAAGATGGATTACATTAATATCCAATGGTACACACCAGTGTGAAGAAAATCACTAGAGACGGAATGGGATATTGCCAAGTGCTTAAAAAAACTGATCATTAAGTTTTGAGTATATAGATACTAAACAAATCTGCAAGCTATGCAGAACAAGAAGCTGGGAGAAATGAAAGGGAAACAGACAAACCCATAATTATAGTGGGAAGTATTAGCACTCTTCTCTCAATTGATTGAATAATTAGACACAGCATGATCAATTCTTCTTAAACAATACAAGTTGATTGCGATTCAGGGAATGAGAAACAAGTAATTTGAATACCATTACACTGATGAAGGAATTTGTCAATATAATTGAAAACCACACACACAATTCTCTAGGCCCATGTGAACTTGCTGGAAAATTCAACTAAACACTTAATGAAGCATTGACGTAATTCTCTTTGTAGCCCTGCATTTCCTGGGGGGGGGGGACCCAAACCTCTCAGAGAGGAATAGGTACACCTCTCACCTTATTAATGAGAACCCCATGAGCTGATGTAGCTTGCCAGGAGGACAGACGTGGCCATCAAAGGGTAACAGGAGGGGACCATATCATGAGGCAAAATGAGGCAAAAGTGTGTTAGCATTCAAGACATTACCACCGAAGTAAGGGTGCATAACATCACTGCACATGAGTCAGAATGACCTAAAACCAAAAAAAAAATAATAATAATTTAAAAAACTTTATTTTTGAAAACTATGAAATTTCAGGGCGAATTTATCTACGGGAGAGGGAGCTCAAGAGATCTGCTGGAAGGGAGGGATTGTTTTCTGGGGGAATAGTATTTTGTGTAAAGATTTCATATGTAAATACATAACTGCTAAATAGCTTAGTGTATATTACATATAATATAAACTTAGTATTTATATACTATAAACCATAGGTCTATTTATATAGATAAATGTGGGAAGAATTTTACTGGCTTCGAAAGTTATTTCCATCTCCGCTATGAGGTTTCAAATATATGCTCACCCAAGTTGCATCTTTCCTTCCGCTGTTTGAAGATGACCTCATGCCTTTTAAATGAACACTTGCTACAAGAGGCTATCATGATGGATTCTGCCCGCCGCACCGCAGATAAAAGAGCACCTGTAGGTTTAAAAGATTTATAATCTGTAAGGTGAAGACTGGCAAGCATCTAGATATCCCAGAGAAGGGAAAACCATCTTGACAGCACGGCAAACCAGTCTTCAAGGGCCTTTCACCCTTGTGTCTCTCAGGCATCACACGAGCACAAGTTGTCATCTCATAAGAAAACACAAAAAGAACCAAAAGAGGTCATATCGGCTACAGAAAAGGGGACCTGCTGCCAGCAAAGGGGGAGTAGGCAGGAATGAAACAACCCCCTTCATCAGGAAATCAGGGTACTAGGAAAACAAGGGTGCATTGGCATGAGCTAGGGCTCTGTTTCAAATGACAGCCAGAATATGCTGGTGACACACAGGCAGCGTGTCTGTGTCTAACTGCACCCCAAGCCCGGACATGCTCATCCTCAAGTCCACGATAATCTGCCCCCCAAGGACACTCCCCCCCCACATCTCTCTCAGGGACCTCTCTGATTTAGCAGTAGTGATTAATTTCAATAAAAAGCCTAACACCAAAATCAGGCAAATATGTTTAATTTTTTAAAATAACTGATGGCAAAATAAAATATTTACATCACATCATAATGTGTAAACATGTAAGGTCTCTGTACAAAGAAATATACATGCAAAAAATAATGTAAAAATATTAACTGAAATAATGAAACAGTACACAAATAAAAGCTATGAGGTTACACATCCAGTTTCTGAATCCAATTTCTCTTAAAAAGTTTCTGTACAATTTTACAAGAAATAAACAAAAACCCCAACAAAGGAATAAATAAAATACATTGGAAACTGCAAAGCTTAATTATGCCAGTTTATGGCTCAAGACCCAGATGTCTGGCTGGCTTGGGAAGCAAGCTGGTCTCTTTTTTTTTTTAGTGTATTTCACACAATGAAGATAAAAAGATATCCAGAAAAAATTCAAGCGTGCCAGAAACCCAACTTCTTATGTTGAAGGACTTCCCAGGCCAGCGCCAGCTCTGCCACAGTGATTCTGGCGCGGGTACCAGCCTCGGGGCGGCCAGTACTTCACTGGCTTTCTCACCAAAAGCTGAAAATCCAGCCAATTACTATACAGAAAGTTGAATGTCAAAAAGTCTAAAAAGTAGTAAATGTTCAGACTGATTTTGGGAAAAAAAATAATACTTTGGCATTCTGAATAATAGCATAATAAAATTTAAAACATTACCCTATTATCCAGTTTTATATTCAGAGTATGAAATCACTTTTTACAGTCCTCAAAACTGACAAATTTCATGAAGAGTTAAGTGTCCTTGAACTGATGGCACAGGGCTACGACCCACCCCCAACACACACAACCATAAAGCTCACTTGCGAAGTATGTGCTTTTTCTATATATTTATTACAGGTACAACAGAAGTCTTCATAAATAGTTGCAGAAAATGTTAAAGCCACAACATTGCACATGATATGAAATAAAACCAAAAAAAAAAAAAAAACCCAATGAGTGCATTTACAGTATTTTCATCTGACTGTATACCGGTCAACAATCTGATTGACGGCTTGGGATGGGGTTGGGGAGGGGGGCAGTGGGGCTGGACTCAGCCCAAAGTCTTCATTGGATGGGCAGACCCCCTCAGATCCCCCCCAGGAAGGCCCAGGCGGTGGGTGGGAGGGGCGGGGTGGGAGAAATGCCAGACAGAAGGCAGGGAGAATCTTATGTACAAGTAAGGCCTACGTTTCATCAGAGCAAAACCATTCATTCTGTTTTATGCAAAAGACTGAGGTTGAACGTACATTTCAGAAGCCAAGTCTGGTGCTTGGCAAGACGCACGCAGATGAGGCGCCTGGCAAAGCTCAGTGCCAGGTGGATGCCAAGCGCTGGCTGGCTGGGGCCATGGGAGTGGCTGCCACCTGGCGAGTCTTTCCCAGAAATACACAGTATCTTTGTTTTGTGTAACACCAGTGGTTTGAACATAGGCATGGATTTCCTTGAATCAATCTTGAAAATGTTAAATTTGCAAAATTCTATCCATGTTCATTTAAAAAAGTATCTTTTTATTTTTTTGCAGAAACCTGAATAAAATACTGTGATACAGCGATGCGATCTCTGCCTTTGCAGAGGGTAACTGAAGGTCCTCCACCCCAGCGCAGCTTGCAGCTCTGAGCCCAAGTGCTGCTGGGCACAGCTCACTTGGAATGCAATCTCACACGATGAACAGCAGGCAGCCGGTCATTTAGTTTGGTTTGGTTTCCTCTTCAAAATTCAAATTAACAGCTGATTGGCAGGTGAAAGAGAATGAGAAAGAACTTCAAGATAGGTCAAACTCTAGGCAGAAGCCTGCTCTGTAAGAAGTTTTTAATGCTACGGATAGGTCGAACATCATTCTGGTGTTTGCGCCGCTCAATGAAGGAGGTCAGTCTGGACGTGTCGAGGACGCCCGTGCCTTTGCCGCTGCCATTTCCTGCCTGTAGCCACTGCTCCTGCAGGGCCAGTGCAGCCGAGGGACGCTTGGCCGGGTCCTCCTGCAGGAGGAAGCACACGAACTCCTTGGCCTTCTGGCTAACTCCTTTAAAATAGTCCTCCGGGAAGCTGAAGTCCAGCCGGCAAATGTTCAGGCAGGTCTCTTCCACGCTGTCATCCAGGAAGGGGGATACGCCGCTGAGCAGCACGTAGGTGAGCACTCCAACACTCCATGTGTCCGAGGTCAGGGAGACAGGGTTCCCAAGAATGATTTCTGGGGCTGCAAACTCGGGGTTCCCCAGCAACTGGTGGATATAGTAGGTGGTGTTGAGCTGGACAGCATCTCCAAAGTCAGTCAGTTTAATGGTTGGTTTGGCCAGACTCTCATCCACCAAAATATTCTCAGGCTGAAACAGAGGAGGAGACACTGTCATTGGCAGACATCCCTAGCTCATGCTCAGTCTGACTATTGTTCAGGATCCTATGGCAAGGTGGGAGCCAGGCGAGTGCCATCCGAGGAAGCTCTCTAGGCCGCTCTGCTCAGCTGGGAGCAGCTCTCAGATGCAGGGTACTGCCTTCTCCCCCAGGCACCCTTAACTGGGTAGATTCTGTGCCAACTTGGCAGTACTGACAGGAACTTCTTAAATATCTCCTGACCTAACATGCTTCAATACTAGGCCCTCCCAGACTGAAGGCAACTCTGGGAAAGACAAGGAATTTGCTCCGCTGCCAGCCTCTTCCTGTTTGCCTCCAGACTCAGGCAGGAAGAGGGGCTCTTGCATCTCGCATGGCCTATCTGGCCGGGTGAACCTGCCCTTGCCCAGCCCCTGGCCTGCCAACCTTTAGGTCCAGGTGCACTATCCTGCAGTTGTGAAGGTATCGGACGGCTTCCAGAATTTCCCCCAGGTGCCCTCTGACCTTCCCTTCGGTGAGGCTTCCCCATCGTACCACGCAATCCAGGAGGCGACCCTGGTCAGCCCTGCAGGGGAAGGAGGACACTTGTCACCTTTCAACTCAGACCATTTGAGGGAGAAATGAACCCACCGATGGCATGGTACAGGGAGGAAAAAAAGATCCAGTCAGGGATGCAGCCTTGCTGGGTGTTGCTATGGCAATGCTGGGCAGTACCTATGCACAGTAGACATTTGGATGTAAACTGCTGCTGCAAGAAGGCTGGGGTCACTCACCTCCCTGGGCATAGGCTCTCTTACATGTGAAGATGGGATGATAAAAAGCTACATGCTATATGCATGCTAAGTCAAAGTTACCCTAATCTGAACTATGTTTAATGATACAAAGTTCTCCATCAAAAGTTTGGCAGCATCTACTCACTCAACCTTCAATATCTGTAGTGAGGAGCGGCAGGCTACGCTCCCAGCACCTGGCCGCCCGCATGGCTAGCTTATGTAAACGGAAACTGTATTCTTTTAAACATGGCTTGGCCCATTAGTTCCAGCCTCTTATTGGCTAGCTCTTACATATTGATCTAACTCATTTCTAATATTTTGTGCAGCACCACGAGCTGGCTTACCAGGAAAGATCTTAACCTGTGTCTGTCTGGAGCAGGAGAATCATGGTGACTGACTGACTCAGCTTCTTTCTCCCAGCATTCTGTTCTGTTTACTCCGCCTATCTAAATTCTACCCTATCAGAAGGCCAAGCAGTTTTCTTTATTACTTAACCAATGAAAGCAACAGATAAGATACAACACCCCACCTCCATCAAATACCCGAGAAGGGGGCTCCACTGCCCAACTTTAGAGGAGAAGACAGAGGCAGAGAAGGCAGAAAACCTTCCTGAGGTTCCTTGGCTCGTGAACAGCCACTATTGGATGGAGGCTGCTCTCAACGCTGGCTGCTTTCAAAACGTAAGTCTAGAGGAGACCAACCACCTGTCTATCAAGGAGTGGTCATTAGTGGGGAATCATGAATTCTTAGGGTAATCAACTCTGTTAACGTCTGACGAGGCTGCACTGTGCTGGTTACATGACAATGCCTTCCATACACTCATACCTTTGAATGCTTGGTCTCCAGTAGGTGGAACCTTTTGGGAAGAATTAGGAGATGTGGCCCTGTTGGAGGTGTGTCACTGAGGGTGGGCTTTGAGGTTTCAAAAGCCCACACCATTCCCAGTTAGCTTGCTTTCTCTTCCTTGTGCTTGTGAATTTCATGCTAGCTCTCAGCTACTGCTTTAGCAGTATGCCCGCCTGCTGCCATGCTTCTAGTCATGATGGTCATGGACTCTAACCCTATGGAATGGTGAACCCCCAAATTAAATGCTTTTTGCTTTTTTTTTTGGTATAAATTCCCTTGGTCATGGTATTTTGTCACGGCAATAGAAAAGTAGCCAAGTAATATAACATGTAACTTTCCAGTAAAAGAACTAAGAACCAGAGAGCTGGGGGTATAGGTGAGTGATCCACTCCTTTCCAGGCACATGTGAGGCCCCGGGTACAGCTTTGTACTAAAAAAGAAACACATTCCCTTCAACATCCTCACCCCACCCAAGCAAAGCTAGAGCTGAAAGAGCTGCAGCTTCAGACGAAGGCTGTGGGGATTCTGACGAAGACCTGTGTGATTTTTCCTGTTCAGAATACCTGTGGAATGTGGGCAGGAGCTACTGGCCATCAGGATTACCAGAGAGCCTCCCGGGCATGGGGGCTTCCAGGCTAGCACTGGGCTTGGTTTTCCACACACAGTGCATCATTTTAGCTCACGACAGCTCTCCAGTGGCTAGGCCACCAAGGAGGAGGTGTCTGGAGAGATAGCTCAGCAGTCAAGAGCAGAGCACTGATTACTCCTGCAGTGGACCCAGGTTTAATTCCCAGCACTCAAATGATTTGGCCATGAGTAGAGGCTCTAACATGGCCGCCTCTGATAACAAATCTTTGTAGATTGCTATGAATCCTAAAACCACAGAGTCTGTTTTCTCAGAGAACAAACAGGATCAGCAAAAGTGTCGGGAGCTGAGGTAAGGATGAGGAGGGGGGTACGCACATTTCCAAGACCAGGATATAACTGGTGGGGGTCTCGAAGGTGTCAAGAAGACCCACGAGGAGGGGGTGCTGGAGGTTCTGCAGGATGCTAAGCTCATGGGTGACCTGGTCACGCTTCATCAACTTCTTGTTCACGAACTTCGCAGCCACTGCTCGTTTGGTTCCCTTCTGGTCGCATTTCTTAACCACAGCAAATCTGCCCCTGTAAGATTGGTCAGGGAGAAAGGACACAGGGACACCGCTGTGAGATGGTGACTTGACACCTACGCGCAGACCTTACTTTGCTGGGCTATGTGGGGAAGGAACGTGCTGTTGAGTCAGCTACGTGGCTGCCATTCCTCCCTCCTCATGCTGGGACTGAGCAGGCCCTGGGCTTCCTGACCACTGAATGTGTGACTGGGACGGCTCACAGGAGCCTTGGCCTCACCATGCAGCTTCTACCTTTGTCCTCCTGGACAACATCACCATTCGGAGGCTAACATAAGTGTCCATAGTAGCCAGATAATGTCCTTCCCACTCTTGAAGGAAGGGTCTTTTTGTCCTCTTGGCTTAAGCTTACTTGCAGTGTAGGCAAGTTGTCCCTTCAACTGAGGGTCAGGTCTCTGGTACTGCGTCCCAGTGCACACCCAGAGCCCAAGCGGCACCTCGATGCTGTGTGGTTAAGATGACTTTGCTCTCAGGGTCAGCACACTGTGCTCACCCAGGGAGATGGATGAATGTGTGGCAGAGGCAGGGCAGGCTATGGGGTAAGTTACATCTGACACCCCTCCCACAGGAAGTGGACGGTCAGTAGAATTTCTGTAGAATACAGAAAGAGTACAGCTGCTGACTTCTGAGCTTGGGCAAGCTCTGCTTCTGTTCTGGAATGTTCCACCGCCATGTGAGGAAGCACAGGGTGAGAGTCCGTGTAAGAAAAAGTCCTACATCCATTTCCAGACTGAGACTTGAGTGAGGTGTGGGTGTGCCGACAGGATGAGCCCGGGAAAGATGAACAAAATGCCTGCAGTCACTCTGCAGTGCTGTGAGGGCTGGCACATCATTACTGTTAAGACGGGGGATGGCTGGGTGAGACTTTCTGGTCAGTGATATGTAAATGGATATATACCACAGGAGCCATGTGACCCAGAGTGGCCAACAGAATGTAGAAGGCTGCTGACAGCTGCATGGGAAAGCTCTCCCAACTTGACGACACAGTGACTACAGGCGGGCGGGTGCTGTGTAGTTCAGAAGGCAGCCAGAACTTAGAAGGGGGCTGACTGTCTGTGGCATTGCTGAGACAGTGTGGCCTTGGCAGCCTCAGCTGGAGAGAAGTAGACTCTTTATCTCGAAACTTCTTTGTTCCGTCAAGAGGAGCCTGATCCTCCATCAGATCACAGGGTAACCCCTTCAAATCTTCACGAACAACCGAGCCAAGAGTGCATAGTCAGCCTTTCTCAACTGGCATTCGGAGAGAAGGAATCTACAGAGTGCGCCTCTTCTCTGAACTCTTTCAAGGACAGCACCCAGCTAGTGCTCTTCTAGATGCCCAGTGGGAAAGCGCTTATTCCATCAGTGGATAGCCCATGGCGTTAGGCCTTCATTCTGGGATCCAATCAGTGCTTAACATCTAAAGCCCGCCAACCTGCCACTGCCTCCACAGGGTCATGTTCTCAACGCTTTTTACCCCGTGGGACCCTTCTGGGGAGGTTATGGAACCAAGAGGAGGGAGTCTAGCAGGAGGAGGTTACAGCTCTGTCATGCCATCTTTCCTGTCAGGACAGACTGAAACCCACTGAGAACATGAGCTAGAAGAAACCCTTTCTGTCTTTTGCTTCTGTCAAACACAGAGCCACTAACCCCACACACAAGACAGTCACTCCTATCCATGGCAACATTCTCTGCTTATGGGTCTTGGATAACGAGCAATCTTTCTTTTGTGGAAGGGGTTTTGGGCTTCACGTCATACCTGCCAAGTTCGGCCACTTCACTGTAGAAGGAGTCAAAGTTATCCTTCCAGGTCACCATGATCCCGTCACTTCCTGGACCTGCGAGAAGAACACCATTTCTCCTGAGTACGTTTGTTTTTCCTTTTAAAAACAGTGCTGCTGTCAGCAGCCGTAAGCTGGTAGTTATCTTACCTCCGATTCCCTAGAGCCAGCACTACAGGTGTGAGCCACCATGCTCAGATCCTGAGTATACCCAAAGCAGAGCTTCTGGATAAGAAATCACAAACCTCTACTGTCCAATATGGCCAGCACACATGACCAGCTAGCATCTCTGAGAGGTAGCACCTCTCATGCCACAGTAAGACAGACGCACAGGACACTGGACTTAACATGAATAGAAGATTGGAAATATCTCATGAACAATTTATAGGTATTGATTTCACATTAGAATCAAATACTGTTGATACATTAGATTAACCTAAATGTCAGTGAATCAATTTGCTTTTATTTAAGAATGTGTAAAATTGTACTTGAGTCTTGTATCTGACTATTCCCTACAGACATTCTCTCACTGAGCCTGAAGTTAGGTTGGCAAACTCCAGTCAACCTCTTGTGTCTGCCCATCACAGCATGGGGTCACAGGCATTCCCGTCACTGTGCCTGGCTTTTATGTAGGTTCTAGGCATCTGGAGTCAGATCGCCATGCTTATGTAGCAAATTGCTTTCACCCTGTGGGCCATCTCTCCAACCTGACAGGCCTGATTTATGGTCAGTCCCTCCTGGTCACCCAGAGTCACAGCTTGTTTTCACAGTTTTCTACAGAAGTTGAGGGTTCACTATGTTGTCTTAATGTTTACAGTCTTTTAGAGTATGTAAGTTATAAAGGTGCTGCAGACATGGACAGTTTTATCATACATGCAGTTGGAAGTCACTTGCTAACAGTGAATATGGTACTATATACACCCAAGGAAACAAGATGTCTTCTCTAAACTTTTCTTCTGTCCTAACGACACCACAAAACCCACAGATGAGTACATCGTTCAGTGCTTATCAGAGAAGCTTCTTGCAGTAGATGGGAGTTAGTACAGACTCACAAATGGACAGGACAGAGACTCTGGTCCTAACGGGGATGCCTTTATCACATTCCTCCCTCACGGCTCAGGGATCTATGTGGAAGAGGGGGTGGAAAGACTGTAGAGTCAGAGAGGGTAGACCATTTTCAGGAAATAACATTTTCCAGGCACAACAGGGTGGATGCGCTTAGGAACTTACTGAGACACTGACAGCATGCATAAGGACTGAACAATCCCAAGCCAGACAGAGTCCAACACAGAGGAGGAGAGGGGGCACGGGGAATCTGCCTCTGAAATCCTAACAATAAGGCTGCTTAAACAAGATCTGCACAATGACAACACTGAGTTGATGTGCTAATGTACGTGCGGGTACTTCCCAAGGGCCTACCCCTAGATGAAGAGCTACAGGCAATTAAGGACTCAGGGAGACTCAGTGTTCTCCAGGGTGATGGGTTATCCAATCCCAAGCGGCCATCTCTAAACATATGAGCAACACTAAATGGTTATAGCAGGCTGTGTGTGAATGTGCATATAACAATAATAATTGAAGAAGTCATGAGTTTGCGAGGGAGTGGGGGGCATGGAAGAAGCTGGAGTAGAGAGAGGAAGAAATGATGTAAGTATAGTATTTATGCCCCAAATTAAAAACTTTTAATTAAAAAAATATTGTATTTTTCCCACATAAAAGCAAACATTTTTCCTTTATTTTTCACTAAAAAGGATTCAAAAAAATTCCCTAAACAAATGTCTTCAAAATATTGTATACATACAGAAGAGCATGAAACATAAATGTCTAGTCCTTGATCCCTAAGCAGTTCAAGAAATGGCCTCACAATGACACAAAGCCCCTTGGTTCCTCCTGGTCACAGCCCTTTTTCCTGAAGGGGACCCTTGCTTGACTTGCTCCATCAGTGGAGGCTTATATGCATTTCTGAGGTGGCAGGACTGACCACCTTAGCTTCAAGATGCAAGAATAGCTTCCCTAGGAATTCTCTTGCCCTGATCCAGTCACAGTGCCTGGCTTGGTGTCAACATGTCCACAGGGGCTGGGACTCAGGGGCCGCAGAGCAGAAAGAACTGGGGCAGTACCCTGGAGAACACACAGTGATGAACAGCATCTACACAGGACAGCTCACTGGTGTGGACTGACTAGCAAACATTGAAGTCACAGACCACCAAGGCCTGCAAACCAAGCGGCTTCCCACAGGGTGAAAGAAAATCTAATGGCCTGTCTGACAAGATGGCATTTTTCTAAAGACCTCGAAGATTTTGTGACAGGAATAGCTACTCATTTTCTTTTCTGTTATTTCCTGCTCAGATCCCCAAGGGATGAGTAGCTCTGTGACTCTGAGCTGTTAGAGTAGCTTATTAAGAACCAACTCTATAATTTGTATGATTTTTTTAAATGAGAAAAATCAACGATTCTTTATTTTCAATTTCAAGATCTTGCTCTCTTTTAGGTCACAGTTCCAGAACCATAACAAGCTCTTTCTATGATTTAATGAAGTCAAAATGTGGGATAAAATTTTAGGTAAAATTACTTACTGTCTACACACAGAATACTCTAGAATCCAACCCATCATTTAGTTGGGATTCTTATTTCCACTATTGGAAGCCATTTTCCCAAACTCAAAGCAACTAAGGGCAGGTGGACACCTGTAGCTGCCTCGTGTAGCACGGCTGGCCTCAGTGGGCACTGCTGGAAACCAGTCCATACACTGTCCGGCTCTGAACACACCCACCCATGCCAACTGCAGCAGGAGTCCATCAGGGTTAGGAAGGATTCTGTCCACAGGGCGGAAAGGCTAACTGCAGAGGACACAGCATCCGCTGGGCTGTGAAGGTGCCAAGGTCACCAACAAGCAGGTCCCTGGGAACACTCTCCTAGCTATGTAGGGAAGTCACTGAACAGTCACAGTCTACCTCACTGAAGGGCTGAACTGGGTTCCACATACATGCTTCATGGTCCAACTTAACCTCGGCTGGAAGACTGGATATAAAAGGACATGCTTCTAAGTACTAAGGGCACGAAAGCACCGCATCCCAGCTCAGACCAGTCACTAGTGACTCCAGTGCACAATGGCACGGTCACAGACCTTTATACACGCCTTCAACTAGAGTCTCCCCTGCCTGCTAGCTGAGCCTCTTTGGGACAGTCACACATGTGAGCTTTTGTTCATGCCACACCAAGTGTGGCAGATACAACAGACCTTAGGAGACCGCTGGCAGAGGTGCTCTGCTCCGGTGGCTTACCTAGAACCCTCAGACTGGCCGAAGATGAGGCTGAACCCATGTCGTTCACAGCGATGCACGTGTAGATGCCATCGTCTTCTGTGGTTACACCAATGATCTTCAGAGTGGCCTCCCCGATGTCACTGTGGCACACGGGAGAATACGCTAGGCTTCAGGAAGCTCAGCACCTTCAGGTACCACCATTACCTCCCTCCCCAAGTATGAAATGTTCTCCCACAGACTACGCACCCAAGGTGACAGAGGAAAGAGATGATTCAGAGAACAGCACTTTTTCAGTTACCAAGTTACGGGATCAACCACGCCCCTAGCCAGTGCACTGCTCGAGTGACCCCTCACCTGTAGGAGATGCTGTAGTGATCGTCGTTGTTCAGAGTGTTGTGTTCAGGGCCCTTCCAGGTGATGGAGGCCTTGGGGCGGCCACAGACACGACATCTAAAAACAATGGTCTCCCCTGTCTCACATGTGACCTCACTCAATGGGATAACGAATTCTGGGGGAACTGCAAGGTAAGGGAGTTTGGTCAATGCCGGTCATCTTCAGCATCTTTCCACACCTCTCATATGGTGTCACACACCGGTGCACACCCAGAACACCACAGAATACCCCAGTGTAGAGCCACGATGCCCTGACAGAGACCCCACAGAACCGTGAGCCCTCAGAGCAAAGACAGCAGAACTCACCGTCATAGATGTAGTTGGGGTTGAGAAGCTGAAACGGAAAAGACAAATAGGCATTAATAAAAACAAAACTATTTCCAGGTAGTCTACCTGATTCCAGGGCTACAGCTATTGCTGGAAGAGCTTGGCTAATCTGGAACCAATCAGAACCAACCCCCTTCTATTGCTTTTACATACCCTTGAATGTGTCATGCCATATCAATTAGCTGATTATCTTCTCATTCACAAACATGCTACTTCAATTGTACAAGATTCAGGCTAAGGCTGACTGGCTTAACTACATTTTCGGAAGGCACACGTAGACCACAAGTGCTAAGTCACATGCCTACACAGTTCCCAATGAATGCACAGAGAGCCAATGTAATGCTGCCCCCAGGGGAGGGAGAGCATCCTCAAGCAAGCCCTAGCTTAGGGCCTGCCGCGGCCCTCCCCGCCCTCCTCCTGGAGGTGGCACCAGGCCTGGATTCTCACACGCACCTTCACAGATACCTTGTGACTGAGCCCTTCGCGTGGCTTCCTGTACCCGTTCTCCAACTTGCCGTCCCTTTTGCCGTCTTTATCTTTCTTCTCAGACTTCTTCCTTAAACGGAGTGCTGTGTGCCAAGATGTCGACTTCCTAGGGAAGAGAAGAACACATTGCTCACATCCCTCCGTCTCCATGGTCAGCAGGTGACATCTGGAAGCCTCAGAGAAAGGCTTCACCGAGGAACTGAGAGTCTCTAGGAACAGAGGTCCTACTCCAGGAAGCAGGTGACAAAGCCAGCAGTTCTTTATGCAAATTTTAAAGATTAAAATTCAAAAGCAATAGTTAAATTATGTGTCATCTTGACGGGGGCACACTGTGCTGAGACAGTCAAATGTTCTCAGTGTTTCTTTGAAGGGACTTTTGGTCAGCAGAACATCTGGATGGCTGAAGCCCTCCCTTATCCAGACAGCTGAAGGACTATGGAGGGAACCTGATGGGAACCGGCCGTCCCTCCCAAGTCTACATCCTCAGCTGCCTACTCACCGCCTACCCCAGTGCGTCTGTTCCCTGAAGGGACTAGCCTGAGGTTCACAAACGCGTGCTGAAGACTTATGACATGGGACTTCCATCTCCCACACGTCTTTCTTCTAAAGTCAAGGCATAGAAAGTGTAGGATCCTGAGCAACACACTCACTTCTCTCTGCCTCTCAGGGAGACAGGATGAGGGGAAGGAAGCCAGTTGTAGAGAAGCAGAGATGGCTTGAAGTATTGGCCTCTAGTGCCAGTGTCCTGCAGGGACCTGCGTGGCCAGGCAGCACTGCCTCTTCTAGTGACAGAACTATTCTACTCTGGGAAAGACATGGCTAGTCTCTCCCATTTCAGGGAGGCTCCAGGAAGAGAAAAAGTTTCAAAGGCCAGTATGGATTCAGTTGTCTTTAATATAATGCTCAGCAGCCTGTGAGTATTAGAGGGCCAATGGCGAAGCCCTCACATAGATCTTCCCCTGCAGCCTGTGAGTGATGACCTTGTGTTCCTCAAGAGGCCCTGCTCCTTAACTAAGACCTTCAGGGATTATTTAGTGATATAAATTAATGATCACTGAATGAAAGATGTATTAAAGAGGGTCTGTGAGGTTAAGGACAGCCCACCTTCACTGGGGGTCACACACTTCACTTAAGGGGCAAACCTGCGTGAATCAACAGCTAAACCTGCGTGAATCAACAGATTTTCCAGTTCTTCCCTTCAGGACCTTCAAGCACTCCCTGATGGCTCCTATCCCTTCCGCTGCCCATGTTTAGGCTGCCTCGCTGCTGGCACTCACTTGAGAGTCCCGTCGGGGTTCTCCATGATAACTGCACTGGTATGGCCCAGGACAAAGCCCGGAATCCAGCCCTCGGCTGCGGGGCATTGGTCAGTGGCGGCTCGGAACACCAGAAACATGTTCTGCTGGTTACTGGCCAGAATTTGAACGACCTCTCCTTGATAGACGTTTATCTCATCCTCCTTCACTGCCGTGTACTCGTGTGTCACCAGCATGGTGGAGATGTTGCTACTGCTGCTGCTTTCACTCTGGAGGGGAAGAGGGAGAGAAGAAGGTGGGCAGGGACTGAGACGAGGTCCTACAGCAGCAGCTGCTGGTGACCGTGCGCCATAGCACCAAGCCCGCAAGGGGCCTGGCAGACAGACAGGGAGACGTCAGACTCCTCCTTCACACGCTCTTCAGTTTAACGCCCTCCCTTGCAACAAACTTGGTCAGCCATGAAGAAACAACTCCAAAAGATCCACCTCAGTGCTGATGCCCTGGGAGACCGATGCAGTTGGATCTTCACCGTGCCCTGCACGAGCCGCTCAGTCCTCCTGCCGACGACGTGTTGGGCGTTTCAGATTCAAACAAGTATTAACTTTGAAGGCTGTAGAGTAGCCGCTTGGCTGACTGACAGATCGTAACTGAGATGTCTCCAGATCTTCCTAACAAGACATTCGCTGGAAAGTGCATTCCAGGATAAAGGTGTTGTCTGCCTAACCTTGCTTCCCCCTGTCCCCACCCCAAAGAATGTGGACCATTTGAAAGAGCAATCCACTACCACTCTACTCTTGTGTATGGCTGCTCCATCTCCTGTGTGTCCCTCAGTGGATGCTCCTCTGACCGAGCTTGCCTCAGGGGTCTTCACATGGCTCTTGTCATGGGAATAATTGGCATAATATCACACAGCTGCCTTCGAGCTTTGGGGAAGAGAGCTTTAAGTGGCTGTAGGGATATTTTTCACTGCCCTTATCCCGAGGCCTGAGTAGCATCCAGTTTTTTTTTGATCAGCGACTGACATGTGGTCGGCCCGCAACACCTGTTCAGTAACTCAGTCAATGAAACAAGACTGTAAAAGTAAAAACCAAGTTGGTTTCTTGAAGCCGCCAGCCTGGGCATGCAGACGGAATGAACAAAACACAGATAGCAGTCACCGGTCCCATGCTCTCACCTGACTATTTGTCCAGGAGCACAGAAAGGTGACATCACTGCTGATCCCTGAGTGTCATCTTGCCCAATTCCCCTCTATCAAATTAGGACACGGGAAATGGCCTCTGGGCTCTGGCTTTTCTGAGTTTGCTCTCAAATGCTCAGACACTGCTGCTTCAGGGTGTTTACAGAGGTTAGGGTCTGGGACGCTCTGAGGGGGAGAAGATCTGGCCCCTGCCCTTCTCATTCCTCGTCTTCTGAGCATGTCAGAGCAGGCAGCTGACTGCCGTTCTGAGGTGGTGAGGGGACATCAGGCCCACCTGCTCTTCTCTGTGAGGCCACGTGTGGGCAGCCGGCAGGGCAGTTACCGGTAGCTGCTACGGGCACAGAGAAGCTGCCTGCCTGTGTTCACGATGAGTTGTCACTGCTCTTGTCCTCACAGTCCCTGCTTCCTGCCAGTGACCCTTCAGCTCAAAGGGTGCCTTGGCTCACTTTGTACATTCAGTTCTCACTTCAGTATTTTGATCTACATGGCAGGACCCAGCAGTTTTGGGATGGCACAGGCAAACGTGCTAGACATGTAACCTAAAACTTTCTTTGCCACCGCCGCCCTGGTTAGGGCACCACAGCAGGCTGCATCTCAAAACTGTGGTCATCTGTGGTCATCACAGCTCTTGTCATTTTCCAATACACCTCTGGCCAGGATAGGCACCAGGTGTTTCAAATCAGCCTTCCACAGTTCCCACAAGAACCTCCCAGCCACAGAGCATGACCACCTCCCCTCAGAGCAGAGGACACCCAGACAGTGACAGAGAGGCAGGGCTGGAGTCGACTCTAATGTGTTTTCTCTTCTGCGGCTCACATGCTAGTGGAAGGCTAGGTCAGCTAGTGGCACAGAGCACAGGCTAGCCCAGTCAGTTTGGGGCCATGTATTTGCACCCCACGCACCCTATTGCAGCAGAATTCAGCAGGAGGTGCCATCTGGGGTGGGAGGAAGGGCATTATGAGAGGTCAGGTATACCTGCCTGTCTATAATCCCAGACAGCTCCTCAGAGGAGGTCACAGGAAGGGAGACCCTACTCTCTGGCGAGCAGCTAAGAGTTCCAATGGCCCATTTTAGCCAGAGCAGGGAAGAGGGTATGTCACATCTCCATTCTGATGGAAACTTAGCCTGTCAGTCCTACCACAAAAGCAGCGGGAAGAGTCAGAAATCAAAGGCACTTCCCCATCAATGTACCAGCCACTACCACATGATATGGACTGTGCCTTCTCTCAGGGCGGAGCTGTGCCTCTAACCACACCCTTGAAGGGGCATCTGGAGATGAAGGCCTGGCTCCTGTCCGAGAGTGGTTACTCACTTGGAGACACAGACCTGACGGCTCTACCTGCTGCAAATGTTCCAGGTACAGGAGACGCCAGTAGGCCTCTGGATGGGCCACAGTGCTGACACCAGGCCCAGCCACTGAGCAGAGTCGGCCTGGGGCTATGACTTGTCAGTGCACTGTCTGCCCTACAGTTTCCAACCCAGCCATGTACAAACTGGAGAGTCTCCACCAGACACCTACTTAACCACTTAGCGGTTAGCTCAAGTGTAAACAAAAGCATCAGGACCCACGTCTCAATTTCTTCCACCAATAAAGATGAAGGCCGAGTTAATCAAAATCCCTAACGAAAAAGAAGATAAGATAAAGAGTACAAATGAGGGATTAATAGAAGTCCAGAGGAAAGAGACATGCAAAAGCTAGATTTTATATATAAATATATATACAACGAGACACAGACCCTTTTAGGGAAATGTATTTAAAAATTTATAAAGCGTTCAAACATACAGTCGTTAGAACAGTTCTGTGCGCTCACGCATGCCTTCAGAAGAGTGTTACGGGCCAGGTCATCTGCCTGTAGGAAACAGCTGGAGGACAGTGAGGAGGCCAGAGAGTGGGGGAACCCAGCAGACACCCTTCAGCTTGAGAACACAATGCAAGTGACCACAAAATGAGCTGGAACCCCATTGCAGAGGCACTCAGACGGCCCCTGGCATCCTCGCTGGAGGCATGAGCCCAGCCATCTCTGGAGAAGCCGGGTGTCAGTCGCCTGGGCCAGTGTCTCTCCAGGAGACTTAGGGTAGAGGAAACTTTCCCATTGGGTAGATTCCTGCCCCCTTATGCCATTTTATTTTGCTTTGAGTTGTTGTTGGATGTTTTCTTGAGGAATTTTTTTTTCATCAGATGACTCAAAAAAGCTGCAAAGATAACTTATAGCACAAAAGAGCAAAACTAAGCGATAAACAAAAAGCTTTAAAAGTGTGTACATATTTCATTGTAAGTAATAGAGAACAGAAAAAACTCAAAAAATAAAAAAAGCATGAAAAAAAGTGCGAGGAAGGCAGGGCCTAAAAGCAAGTCCCAAGATACTTTTCTGGTCAGAAACTGAAGACTTAAAGATGCCGCATGGAGGAGGTTAATGGTGCACGTTCTCTTAAGGAGACAGGAATAAAGCAAGAAGCAAGTTAGTAGAGAGGAGAGCAGGCGCTGTCCGTGGTCCCACAGGGGTTAGAGGTGGCTGCATTCATTTGGCGGCTGGGTGCCAGTGCAACGCCACGGGGCACGGACACAAGTGCACACACAGAGGCCACAGACGTGTCTACTCAGACAATGCACAGGAGAACTGGAGAAGGCGATTACTGCTGCACAGTGCTGGAGAGCTGGAGTTAGTACGGAGGTTTAGAAGAGCTGGCGGGACAGAGGTGGTGGGGTGGATGGGCGCAGGCTCCCCGGCGCTCTTACCCCATTGCTCTGAGTGGACTGCACGGACTGCTCGCTGGCCGAGGAGCACGTGCTCATGCGGTCTGTGTCCTTGCTGGGGGCTGCGTGGCGGTGCGTCTGTCGCTGGAGGGAGTCACTGTCCCCCGGGAAGGTGAAGGAGCTTGGCCGGCTGGCAGGGGAAGCAGGAACGGAGCTCCAGAAGGAGCCCCCCTTCTGCAGGGGGCTGCTGGGAGGAAAGGCCTCCTTGCCAAAAGGAGAAGGGAACGTAGTGGAGAGAGGAGAGTTCAGCGGCGAGATGGCCCCCGGCCTAGTCTTGCCCAGAGGTAATGGGCCCAGGTTCCCCCGGGCATCCTTGGTGTTTCCGTCTTGGCTTGTACCAGAAGCATTCCCAGGGGCTTTTCTGGGGCTCTCCATCACCTTCATCTTGGGAATGGGCTCTGTTTCTCGTTCAAGACCTTCGGAGTCTCCACTCAGGGGGAGCCTGCTGGGCTGGCCAATGCTGGCCTCAAGGGCCAGGCTGCTGCTCGGGGGAGGCAGTGAGGGGCTGGGAGCAGACATACCTGACATCTTGTCTGCCTCTGCCTGGCTTGAGGCTGCAGAGGAGACCAGCATGGGGGGGTGGTGTCTGACAGGCTGTGGAATCCTGGAGGGCCTGCTCCTGCTTGAGCCGGGGCCGCTGCTACAGCTGCTGGGGCCACTGCCATGGCCGCTGCTGCCACCGCTGGAGGCCCCGCTGCCACCGCTGCCCCCGCCCCCGCCGCTGCTGCCCCCGCTGCCACTGCCGCCGCCCCCGCTATGGTTCCTCTGGTACTCGATGGGTGATGTCAAGGCTGTAAAACCAAGCAATTCAACAGAAGAAGGTAAGTAAGCGTACCAAGAAAATTCTAACCGCAGAGTATAGAAAAAAGTCATATACAATGAAATGGAAGTACCGGGCTTGAGAGTTAGTGAGCTAATTCAGGCAAATGCTTATGGTCACAGGAGCCTACTTGGACCACAGGGGTCCAGATAATTGGTCAACCAGAGAGTTAGACAGCAGCCTGGGGCAAACAGTAGGCAGATTACGACTAGGCTAACAGTGCCACCCACTGAGAGTCTCTGTTCCTGACTTCAAAATGTCCTATAGAGGGTTTTCTTGAGACAGGGGCATTACAACGTCTCCCTGGTTTAGGCTTAGGCACAGGACGTGACTATGCAGAAAAGGCCACAGTGAGGACTGGTTCAGTAAGCAGTTAGCTCCCCACTGTGTTCTCCACGTCTTCCATCCACCAAGCTAAAATGACGGAGGAGCTGGCGGTCACGGGGACTGTTGCAGAGAGGAAGATAGCAGTTAACAGCTATGGGCTTCTCTACAATCACATGAGAAGTCTTAGTCTATCTACAGGCAATGGAAACCACATGGCATTCTACACAAATCTGCAAAAGAGATATGGTGGGCAGCAAGTTCTGTGACATGACCAGGAAACTAGCACTAAGAAGCAGAAACTTGCACGTTAGAGAGAGAAGATGCGGCTGCTAAGAGGGTGCATCACCATTTAAAAAGTTGCGCTGGTTTTCTAAAATCTGGTTGATTTCATGGATCCATGTTTGCCGAACACTTGGACTAGATGAGTGCAAGATGAAGGTCTCCACCACGTCACCCGTCCTTGATGTCAGAGCAAATTTACAGGGATCGTTTTCCACATTTTCCTCCAGGCAAAGGCAGCTCACCTTTAAAAGAGTGAACCATTAGACAGCAGTTACGATATGCGAGCATCCTGAATAGTGACCAACGGAAGACCAGCTAGCAAAACGTAAACCTACTGTGGAGTGTTATCCAGCCTTAATAAGAGACACTCTGATACATGCCACAACACGGTCAGACTGTCAACTTTAGTCAGCCACATATACAAGAATAAATATTTGAGACTCCGCATAATCTCCTGGAAGTAGTCAAACTCTTGGGGACAGAATGAAGCACAGTGGACGTCAAGGGTTACTGGGAGGGGACAATGGGGATGTCATATTTAATGTGTGGAGAGTTTGACTTTGGTAAGATGAAAATCAGAGTCCCACAGTCTGAGTAGTACTACAGTATAAATGAAATGTACTTAATACCACTGAGGTGTTTCCTAAAAAAGTTAAAATGGTAAATACTATGTTGGATGCATTTTACCACAAGACTTAAAGTATGAGGTGAATTTCATCCTACAAAGCAACAATGATGTCTTAGTTGAACTTCTGTTAGTTGAACAGCTTCAGGGCTCATTTAGGAAACAAACATTCCTGCACTGGACACCCGAGCCCACAGTGCTTTGAAATTTAAAACGAATAAAACACTGTAAGGGCCTTGTGTGATAGCCTGCAATGAAGACATGGGCTTCTGCAAACCACTTCCTAAAAGTGCACTCAGGCTCCACACACAGTGAACACGTTTGGAAGTGGGCACCATCCTGGGGCTGCCGAGATGGCTCCATGGGGAAAGGGCTTGCTATACAAGCCTGGTGCCCTGACCTCTTTTCCCAGAGTCCACAGAAATGTAAAAGGAGAGAACCAACTCCTCAGAGCTTGCATTTGGGCCTGCACATGTGCCCAACCACACACACTATATACACATACATAGCTCCCCCCCCCCCCAAGAAAAAGAACTGGGTACCACTGCTAAATTGCCATTATGTATATAATAAATATTTTAAAGTTTAAAAGAATTTTAAAAAGCTTGAAACCAGAAAGACTTTCTGTCTGCAGCACTTCAGATGCAAGGCTAGTATCAGGAGTTTAATGGCTTGGTTCATAGTTCAAACATTAACAAACCAGCTAGGTGAGCCGGGATTATTAGTTTCTAAAACTCCTCTGCGACCACCCAGCACTGATCCTTTACTTCTCTAAAAATAAAAACACACATTAAGGGGCTGGCGAGACAGTGCGGCAGGTAGAGACGCCACCAGGCGTGACGATCTGAATTTGATCCCTGGGACCCACAGGGTGGAGAAGAATCGATTCCCATTATGTGTCCTGACCTTCCTTCCTACACGAGCATATGCACACACAGCAAAATAAACAAATGCACTAAAAACATTAAAGTTCCCAATACCACAAAGGATGTGCGAGCATATGTGACATTATGACTAAAACACAGGAAACAACTTCACAGAAGCACCCGGTGTAGAATATGAACGCATCAGTGGAACGTCTGAGGTGTTGGGGACGTTTTGTCCACAGACTTCTGTTACGAATACACAGGAATTTTAAGGGACGGGTTGGCGTATGGGCATGGCTTCAGAGGGAGGGACTGCAGGAGCTGGCACTGGGGTGGCATGGGACACAGACGATTGGCATCTCAGCTTCAGGCCATGCAGCTCTTCTCTTGCTGCTGGGCTCGGAAGCCTTTGTAGGTCCTGGTGAGCAAAGGATCCAAAGGTCCAAAGGCTGTGCCTGGAGACCAGGGTGCCCTGGGCTCAGGAGCCAGAAACCTGGCACTAGTCTACAATAGCCCACGCAGCTTCACAAAAGAGAATGCTATATCTCACCTGCATGCCATGAAGCCTACAGACTCAAAGGCCTGAGAGACTCCTTGGCACCTCTGAGCAAGACTGCAGTGCTAGTGAAGGAGGCTCTAAGAGAGTGGAGCAACCTTCTCCCTTCTGAACTCAGGCCTGCGCAGCTGCACACACGCCAAGAACTTAGGGGAGGCGTGTTTACGCATCTTCTAGGGACCGTCTGCTGGGGCCCCAGGCTCCCTTCTTTCTCACTGGGTCATCCTTGATTTGACCCCTTCACAGAGTTAGGACATTCACAATTATTTTCTGTTTACCTTTCTCTGCCACCAGAGGGCAAGCTACCCCAGGGCAGAGAGAGTCTCTGCCCCACCTCTGGCGCCCCAAGCTTGAAGAACCTTGAGGAGCTCTCTGTTGAGTGGAGAATGAGACACTGAGCTGGCTGTGTTCTTTGGCTCCAGGCCAATACTCTAAAGCAAGTTTTACATGGACTTGCAGACACTGTCTACCGGCCCATGGCTACAGTCACACAGGTATTCAAGACAGCAGCCCCAGAGCACAGGCAGCATTGTGAGTTTTAATTCGCCAATGTGCTAGAAGGTTTTGAAAATATTAAGTGAAATAAGCTTCAGAGAATGTCACAATAACGAAAAAGAGTTATTACAAAGCTCGCAGACAATTGTTACCTTGATACTGTTCTTGAACAGAAATCCTGGCATGGAAAAGCCCTTTTTTTTATCAAGAGGTTCGCTGAATATGACGATCTGTTCAAAGAGGAAAACCCGCCTCTCTTTGCATCGGGGCAGAAGTCCTGCATCTTGGTCTGTGACCAAGAATGTGTCCTGCAAGAGCAGTTTACCCTGGGCAACAATTTTACCCTAAAAAAGAAGAGGGGAAGAAAGGAGGGGAGAAAACATTGCATTCTCAGTGACCAATGGTCTGTTTGGTTCCCTCCCACAGAGTGATGTGTCCTTCTAGGACCTTACAGAGCTCTTTCACTGCCGGGAATTCTTAGCTCCAAGCAGAACAATGCTTTAAGTTAGAGGTCTTGCCAACCCTGTGCAACCAATGGCTTCAGAATGCAAGAATAAGAAAGGGCTTCTTTAGGGGTGGTTCTGAGAAAAGGAAGCCATCCCTCTCCCCTACGTGTGTCAGCAGAAGCCCTCCAGGTACAGACTGAGCTTCAGTCTGAAGAACACGGACCTGGGACATTAAACCTTAATGCAGGTGTCAAGAAACATTAAAGCATCTTCCGGCTCCTTACTTAACTGGAAGACTGATTATGACTTGAATTCACTTTTTTATTCTGGAGCGTGCAACCAGAATAAGCTGGGAAGATTAAGAACCCAGTGGCCCTGAAGTTAATCTCCCAGGGATGAGAGAAGAACAAGAGCCTTCATCCTTGGCGTTTGTGGCTTTAGATGCCTGGAGAGAATGCAGACACCATCAGAGGCAAAGCACAGCCCTGGGGACCTCTATTCTACTGGCTTCAGGCAGAGCACAGTCCCCAAAGGAAATCAAAGGCACTGCAAAGAGGTTGAAAGTCAGTCACACTGAAGGAGAACGAGAGGAGACAAAAAAAACAAAAGACAAGGACCATCTTTCTACATGTGCAGAGCAACAATGCAGGACAAAAGAAAGGGACAGGAGCAGAGGAGACCCTCAAAGAACAACTGCATTACGTCAAATCCTTGCAGACGCCCAACGTTCATCATGTCGTTACACCGCTTCGGTACTATGCACATGACTTCTACAGCTTTCTGCGGGTGGGGAGAAAGCAAGAGTCAAAGGTCAAGCTCCTCTCCAGCTGCACCTCCGCTGTACCTCCAATCTAGATTCTATCCCCCTAACGTGAACCCCCACCCAAGACCAGACCCCATGCTGGTAGGGGGTTTGCAGGGGTACAGCAGTACCACAAGATACCTCTAATTCTGATGTATCCAGGCTAGCCTTTTTTGAGTACTTGAGGAAGTCCTGTGAGAGAAGGGAGGAAAGAGATGTGGTGGATGAGTGAGGGCGGTGGCAGCTGGCCCTCTGCCGCCATCTGTCTGCCGGCACTTCCGTGCTGTGGTCTCATTCCCGCCTCTCAGAACCACAGCACACAGGCATCCCGATGGTGAGAAGCCATCCCTGATTCCCACTCTACTCCAAGACTGACTGTGGCCTCTCTTCTTGCCCAGACCCTAAGGTTCAGATGACATCATCTCTGGTGGTGCTTAGTAACTTAATTCATAGCTATTGCTAGGCCAACAGGAACAGATATACAGAGACTCAAAATTTAGTTTAATCAAGAATCCAAGAGGACGAGCTGGAGAAATGGCTCAGCAGTTAAGAGCACTGGCTGCTTTTAGAGAAGACCCAGGTTTCAGTTCCAGTATCCATGTGGTGGCTGACAACTGTTTGTAACTGGTCCCCAGGGGTTCCTACACCCTCTTCTGGTCTCCATGGCTGTCAGGCACACATGTGGTACACAGGCATACGTGCAGTTAAAATACTCACTTACATAAAATATACGTATATTTAAAATAAAGTTGATAGAGCTACAGAACAATCACTGCCACCCAAGGCATATGGCAGAGACACGAGTTTGTTTTCACTGACCCTTTGATTCAGAACTTGAGAGGAATGAGATATGAAAAAGCTGTACAGAGGTGTGTCTTACTAATGTAAGGAACTACTCAGAAACATTTGGAGCAGAGGTAACAAGGTAGCTCTATAAGACCTTCTTCTGCACCTATGGTGGTGTGGAAGGTGAAGGGTGGGTGTCCCAGCCCTTCAGCAGAGGGACAGTGACAGTGACCCTGCTCTTGCCCCTGCCCTCACCTTCAGGAGCAGCTGGTACTTCATTATTCTCTGTACAGGTTTGATCAACAGATCCGTGAGCTGCAGTCTGTGGCCAAGGCGCTGCTTTAAGTCCTGGGGATTCGAAAAACCAAAACAAACCACCTCAAGTGTTACTTGTTAAAGGGCAACATTTTATTCCTTATAGTTATTAACCATAACACCCTGATTGATAGAAAGAAAGAAAGAAAGAAAGAAAGAAAGAAAGAAAGAAAGAAAGAAAGAAAGGAGGAAACAAAAGGCGACAAGGGCATTCTGTCGCGCAGGATGTGAACATGTGGTCTGAATCTTCCTGGGTGACATTTCAGAGGCTCTTCATTTTGAGGCTTCTTTCTGCCCCACCTGTCCCGGGGGAAGGTGTGCAACATGGGCTGCCTGTGTAAGCCTTTTCAGTCTTCGATTACTAAGGCATTTTTTTTTCCAGTTTGTTTTCTTTATTTACACAAACACATAAATCATTTTTAGGAAATAAATCTAGATCTGAATGACTGAATTTGTAATGAATCTTAAATTTACAACAATAAGAAACCATTTATCCCCCAGGGCTAGAGAGAGAGCCCAGTGGTTAAGAGTGCCAGCTGTTCTTTTAAGAGGACCCAGGTTCAATTCTCAGAGTCCACTGGGTGCTCATAACTGTTCAACCGCCATAATTCCAGTTCTAGAGGATTCAAGGCTCTCTTCAGGCTTCCACAGGCATTAGACACGAAACAACAACAATAGCAACAATAAAAGCAAAGCAAACCAAACAAAACCAAACCAAATTTCCAAGCCCTTTCCCACCCATTACAGGGGACTGTAATTACTGAGGACCTTAGCTATGGTAGGAGGTAATTCTCACACTGAGCTCTGTTCCCAGCCATTAACTACTCTAATTCATTGCTTTTATTTTGAGATAGGGTTCCATGAAGTTATCCAGGGTGAACTTTATCTTGCTATGTAGCCCAAGTGAGCCTTAAACTTGTGATCTTTGCACCCTGTAGCAGGGGCTCCTGGAGAAGAGTTGCCACACGCTGCTCAAACCCTTCATTTTAACCACACTGGCCTTCTGAACGGAAGGCTGATTACAGACTGAGCCCACACTCATTTCTCTGACTTAGAGACGATAAAGCAAGCATCAGGACACATCTCTCTCAGGCCTCCACGAGGGTTCCTTTGTCCCGGGAAATCAGTGACACCCAAACTTCTCGTAATCACAGTGCAGTAAGAGATTCAGAAACCATCAGTTCCCATGTTGAGTCTTACCTCAAAAAAGGTATCGATGTACTCGGAGACAATATGCTCAGACTTTGGCTTGTTTTGACAATAGACTATGTACATGTGCAATCTTCTCTCCTAGGAGTACAGAGGCGAACAGAAGGTTAGACCATTGGGAGTGAGGCGGACTATCAGCACACAGCACATGCAGGGAAGGATCACTGCAGAGCAAGGCTGCTACTCTTGGGAGCTCCTTCCAGATCCAGGGCGTTAGCCTACTCCAGCTCTGGGCTCTGAAACAGCCCTCTGGTTTTCATCTGCCACACACCTGATCCTTTACTTTACCATACCAACAGCACCACTGGCAGCGTGAGAACACACTTCCATTACTCCAAGGCTGCCAGCAGTCCTGGTGACCAGTCTGTGTTTAGTAAGTCTTTAATCTCAAATCCCATGGCAGGGAAAACAGGGGCAACGGGCATCCTGCTAATTTGACAGCTTTCAAAGCCACATATGCAGACTCCTCGGGGCCCATGGGGCCTATCTGTGTTTCCCTTAGGCCAAAAATCACTTTTGAAATGCCACTGGGATGTCCCTGCCCTCTGGTGGTGCTGACATCAGTACTGACTGACGCACTGCAGGTCCAAGGTGAGTGGGGGAAAATCACTGGCACCAAGACAAGGCTTTGTCAGCACTGCAAGTCTGCCACAGAAAATGCCAGCTTTACTTCAGAATGCCACTGATGAAGTCGTACAAGTCACTCATCTTATTAACACTCGCACATGGCACACACATGCCTCCGCATCCTCACGTCAGCGTGAGTCTGCTTTGCTCTTCCGCATTCAGTCACGGCCTTGAGGAAGAGCACTTGTGACTGAACTGAAGCCAGTTCAACAGCGGCTTGTGTTACGAACCACCAACAGCCTGACAGAATGATGGACACACCGCAATTGCTTCTACTCTGGAAGCTGGGGGAAATTTTCTTGAGCACTGATGAAGTACACTTGTCATCTTAAGGCAAGACACACAGCTGGCAGTGAGGAAGAACAGTGGAGATCCCAGGTTCAAGAGGGGGAAAAATAAAGAACTCTGGAAACCATGTGCCTTAGCTTGACGAGACTCTCTCAAGGGCCAGTGATGGAGCTAAAAGGCTCATCTGGGATGACATGCGATGAACCATACCAACACTTGCAAGAGCGTGCCAACTCAGCAGCTGGCTTCCAACTGCCTGGTTCATGATTCTCAAACTGCCTGGAGCCAAAGGCTCTGAGAGCAAGTCAGCTAAACAGATAATAGACAGCAGCAAGAAGCAGATCACACAGTCCTTTTAAGAAATTATCCTTTACCATTGCTGGGCAGTGGAGGCACACACCTTTATATCCCAGAGGCAGCCTGGTCTACAAGAGCTAGTTCCAGGACAGGCCTCAAAGCTACAAAGAAAGACTGGTATATGCCAAAGATAACTATCTATAGTTACTTGAAAAGGATATTTAAGGTATTCATTCATTCATTTCTAACTGTGAAGGTAAGATTTTTTTTATTTTACAGTAACAATAAAAATCCTACAATATATGGAGAGCAGAACCAGATATGAAAAATCTACCTTCTATCAAACTTGATATTAAAAATAATGCAAAAATACAAAAGCCTTCTTGAAAATATAGTGATTTTTCCTTAAAACAACTTGCATACGTATCATTTATTTTAGATGCATCCATATATTTAGCTAGTACTTCAAGCCCACTACAGGTATGGACAGGTAAATAATTACCAAATACTTGTTTGTCTTTAGACACCTGAAAGGTTACCGTGCCAAGCCTGTCTGGCTCTGGAGCCCTCTGACCAACCTGCATTGTTGCAATCCCAGAGTCAGACAGGGTCAGGAGCGGGAAAGCGGGTAACTCAGAGCCAGACAAGCCCCAGGGGATTAAAACTACGAATGACTGACAGCACCCACTCTTGTAAATGTCAGGCGGCCTCATCTTCAAGTCACCAGAGGTGCCAGTAACAGAAGAGAATACAAAACGGCCTCTGTACTCACGTGCTTCACAAAAAGGGATCCTAGTTTTTCTGGATCTTCAAGGCACTTCTCCAACTCTCCTAAAAAAAAGCTGGAGACAGAAAAACATCAGAACTCTTTCCAGCTTTTCTTCTTAATTGCAGACTGAGTCTATGCAGAGGTGGGCAACGTGGAAGACGACTACAGCTCATACTTCACAAGTATAAGCCCGGCAGAAAGCAGTGTAAAACGCCAAGACAGAGATGAAGCTCCCCCTCGACCTTCTGACGACTATTTCCTCCTCATGTCCTTTTAGACACACGCACTAACATCTGGCCAGACACCGAGTAAACCAATGTTCCAAGGCATCGCTCTGTCCCATTTCTGAAAACTTGGCCGTTTTGCCCATGAACTTCCATTCCATGATGGGTTTTAGAAGCTCAAACTGGGCGACAGACACAGAATGATTTCACCTGTGCCAGCTTTATGAGTTGTCTCAAGTATCACTGAAGTCAAGCCTAGTCAGAGCTCTTAGCTTCATACAGGATCAGATACAGTGGAGGCCCAAGTGTGCCCTGCTCTTCCCTCAGATGTGTGTCGCTTTACCATTCACATGTTTACGTTTTGCAAACTGTGTTGAGCTTTGTAGCACTTGGGGTTCCAATGTCCCCCTGGCTACAAACACTCAATCCAGTTTCAATGGCCACCACAGAAACTCATCCCTTCTCCTTTCCCTGTTGAGAACCAGCCTCCGGAACTGAAGCTAAAGTGCCAGACACCTTCCCCTTCTATTTCTTACATTTGGTTTGTATGTGTTTGTGCGTGCACTCACGCACAATGGCACACATGTGGAGGACAATTTATTGCAGTGGGTTCCGGGATCAAACTCAGGTCCCCAGGCTTGGCGGCAATCACCTTTGCCTGTTGAGGCTAGTCCGCGTCCACCTATCCCCTTCTGGGCTGATCGCTACACTTCCGTGAATCTGAGAGCATGTGGAGCATGTGCTGAGGTGTTTAAAGTCGTCCAACAGTTTATCTATGAATTCTAGTGAATTCGATGCTACTGAGCTTGTGCACATGAAAAGCTTTTTATGAGTTTAAAGGGTTTAGGATTTATGTTCCCTTTAGAGAGGTAAGAGCAGGATATAAACAACTTCTAGAAATGCCCAATTGTGACACCTTCCTGCACCTGTATATTTCATAGCTTCAAGTGCATAGACATCTCTGCTGCTGGAGAGACAGAGTCCAACCAGAGTAGTGAGGCCTTATGACTAAGTATGCGGGTCTGTGTTTGTGTGTGTGCAGGTATGTGGTGTGTGCATATTCACATGTTTATGGCTGAATATATGTGCGGTACAAGCATGTGTTTGTGCACACATGTGTGGAACCCCAGAGTTGATGGCAGGAATCTACTTTGATCCTGCCTCACCTTGACTACTGGGGCAAGGTCTCCTATTTGAATCCAGAGCTCACAGAGCTTTGGCTAGTCTTGCTGGCCAGTTTACCCCTGGGATCCTGTCTCCACCCTGTGCTGGTATTACAGGAAGGTTTCTGTGTGCAACCAACATTTACATGGCGCTGGGGATCCAAACACCAGCCCTCACAGTTGAACAGCATATCCTTTACTCCCGGCTCCAGCCTCAGCTTTAATGAGGCCTGGGCTTTGCAGACGGCCATAGCATGTTCCAGCAGGGAGGAGCTGAGTTGGTACCGGAAGACAGCAGGAGACCTGCCCAGGAGATGGGAGACTGCAGCTGGAACCCCGCTACAGTATCAGTGGCCAGTGTTAAAACAGCCCTGGACAATTAAGGGTTTTCAAATTGTAAACACAGGGGCAGATGTATGGTGTCAAGTCGTCAGGCCAAGGCAACTTCCTTTACACTGGCTGCCATAGCCCTCTCCTGATTCGGATAGGTGTGAGCAAACTTCATTTTCCTGGGACATCCTGTCTACTTCTCCATGGCGCTAAGTTGAGCAAGTGAACTCTAAATTCTCTGACAGTAATGCGGACTCAGAGGCAGCTGCAGCTCGAACTGGAAACAGAGTCTCACTGTAAGCAGACGCTGCCATTGCTGGGTATGAAGATCTGCTGTGTATGCTGTGGACGGAGAATGGGAGCCACAGAGAGAGGCTGACAGGCCCTGCTTTGAACGCTTGATGCCCAGCTGTGCTGTGCTGTTGGGGGCGGGGCACAGAAACCTTAGGAGCTAGGCCATCGCTGGAAGACCCTCTGCACCTCCTGCTGCTCTGTATTTCCTGTCAAAATGAGGTGAAGGATCTCCTAAAGTACACACTCCTGCAGACATAGCGTCTTTCCCGAGTGTATGGGGACAGGAGACTATGGACTGGAAGCAGGGCAGAAAGATAGGGAAACCAAGGGGACAGATGGAGTGAAAAAGAGCTTTTCATTTCCTGGGGTCTGGTTTGTATTTCTTGCTGGCTCAGACGCAAGAATTTTAACATGCCTAGCAAAACCGCAGCAGTGTTGCTTACATAGAGACAACATTCTCTTTCCCGAGACACATCTCAAACACGGCGCGCTGAGAGCTAAGTGTGGCTGTGCTGGGGGTAGGGAGAGCTAGTTGTCTTGGGGGTGTGGCCTCTCCGAGGTTTCCCATGCACATATGGGCAGCATTACTGGGCTTGGTGAGCTCTAAAGAGGGAAGCGAGAGGATAGGAAGTCGGGAGGACTTGCATGGGGGCTGCCAAGGTATGGGGAGAAGGGAAGGATCTGATCAGGATACAGACACGTGTATGAAATCCTCAACACATGGATAAACAAGAGGAAAATTAATCCAATAAATCTAGTGTTTGTGTGTGAGAAACGGCTAGAACCCACGCAAGGGCAAGTCAAACTTCATCTGAAGCACACCTCTCCACCTGCACTTCATCTCAGCTCAAGGGCCGGGAAGCTCTCCTTTCTCTTATATAAACCTGCGTGTGTCAGAGAAAAATCATTCAGGTGAAACAAGCCACAGTCCCAATAAAAATATACACCTTAATCTCCTTGTGACCTATGTGCAGCAAGAATCCCTTTGACCCTTTGATTTTGCTATCCCATCAGCACATCCTGAAATTTGCTTACTGCGATCTAAATCAAGATCTCTGCTACACCCGAAAGGAAGTTCCCGGAAGCAGAAATGTAGGTTGCACGACAGGCAGCATTGAACTGTGTCTTCCACAGTGCTGTCAGAGCAAACCCTCTGAAACTGGGAGTCAAAACAAGTCTTCATCCCTAATGTGTGTAAGGAGTTCACCTTCCAGGCCTGTGTATGTAAGGAACTCACCTTCTACCCTGTGTACATGTCAGGCATTTTGGCCACAGAGGAAAAGCTCACTGACTCAGAGAATCGAACTAGCAGACCCGAGCTGCTGCTGTGAATGAGCCTCACCACATCTCTCTCAGATGTTTGGAACTGGTTTGTAGGCAGAACTTGGAATGTCTGGAGACCGTGAGCCCTCAAAGCCCCAGAACGCTACACGCAGAGCTTCACGTGTGCCTCTGGTGGGGGAGCAGAGGAGCAGATGTGGACAGAAATGTGGACAAGAAAGAATGCACTCCTCAGGTTTCAGACGGTACAAGGACTCTGGAGAACTGGGTTAGAGGGCATGGACACTACACTCTGAGGACAGTGATGGCTGTGTGCACAACACGTCCAGGCTAAGACACCCTGACCAGGGCGGATTTGTTTCTGTGGGGCTGGGGACTGAACCCAGAGAATTGCGCTCTGCCAGTAATTACATCACCAGCCCAAGGCTGACTGCAAAAGTAATGAATAAACCTCAACATCACCTAGCACTCAGGCACAGTTAATGCAAGCTGCTTTTCACCAGGTTTCATATGACAGTGGGGACCAAGAAGAGAAAGATCTAAAAACACGCTGTTTAGCTAAAAAGGACAGCATGTTTAAGGTACAGACATGGTTGCTAAAGAGAAAGCCACTAGGAAGTCTTTCTTCACTGGGCCAATAGGAGAAGGGCTCTGACAGCATCTCAGATCAGCATCAGCTAGACTCCAGCTGTGGCAGGTGCAAGAGAATAAAAGGCTTAACTCATCTGAAAGAATTTTCTTTTTTAAAAAAGTGCTGCTTGGGGCACTTGGCTCCCACGGGCCCCTAGAAAAGAGTTTCCTTGGTTTAGCTAACCAAGAACATCTCCACGACTCCAGTCATGCTCCGAGCGGGGCAGGACACTGCTCAAGTGGGCAGAAGATCCTGGCAAGAAGAATGCAAAAATTACTGCTCAGAGGTTTTTACTGAGATTCCCAAATGGGAGACCAGAGACGTGTATTAGGGTCAGAGTCCCAACAAACAAGGAGCGTGCAGGGAAATGCAGGAAGCCAAGTCACAAGGAGGAGCTCGGGATTTTGGAGAAGTCGGCTCAGGAGTGCAGCTTCGTGGGCTGCAAAGGGGAGGACCACACCACGACGTGATGATGACGTCGTGCTGAGACGGGGCTACAGGACTTAAGTGTTTCCAGTTTGCTTTGGTTTAATTCTTCCTTGATATTTCCTTGTTCCTCTTCTGGAATGGGATGCTAAACCTGTGCTCCCATGTATTATCCTGATTATCTTTCTGACGAACAGGTAACTTCACTCTGAGCCCAGAAGAGAATGTGAGAACTCGTCAGGTTGGACGGAATGAGATGAGCATGAATCTTTGAGGCTCAGTGGTCTCTCTGAATATGGAGTATCCTCCACAGGCTTGTCTTTTCAGTGTTGGGTCTTCAGCTGGTGGTTGTTGGGGAATATTATTTTAAGGTGTGTGACCTTTGTTTTTGCTGCACTTGTTTAACTCCAAAGCTGTGTTCCTGTGCCTGACACAACCTGATGGTCCTAATGAAGAACCAAACAATCAATAGCGAGGCAGGAGCAAGGACAGGTGGGGCAGGCAGACAGAAAGTAGAAACAGAAGGCAAAATCTGAAAGAAGCACCAGAGAACAAGGAGAAGAGGACGCCAGGGGCCAGCCACCCAGCTAAACAGCAAGCTATGAAGAAAAAGTAAAGGTATACAGAAATAGAGGAAGGTAAAAACCCAGAGGAGAAAGTGTTTGGGATAACTCAAGAAAAGCTGGCAAGAAACAAGCCAAGCTAAGGCTGAGCATTCATAAGTAATAAGTAAGTAAGCCTCCGTGTGTGTGATTTTCTTGGGAGCTGGGTGGCAGGTCCCTCAAAAAACCAAAAGAGTGGGGGCTGGAGAGATGGCTCAGTGGTTAAGAGCATTGCCTGAGTTCAATTCCCAGCAACCACATGGTGGCTCACAACCATCTGTAATGAGGACTGGTGCCCTCTTCTGGCCTGCAGATATACACACAGACAGAATATTGTATACATAGTAAATAAATATTTAAAAAAAAAAAAAACCAAAAGAGTAAAAAAAAAAATCGCACAACAGGTGGTACTATTTGGGGACGCTGTGGGAACTTGAGACAGGGACCTTCTGCAGGACGTCAGTCACGGGGACTGGTCTTCGGGGTGTATCATCCTAGCCCCTGGCCATCTCGCTGTTTCCCGTCTAGAATACAGTGAGGATCCCCTCAGCCATACTTTCCTAGCGCCGCATCATGCCCAGAACTCATGGTGCCGAGCCATCTGAAGAAACCCTCTGAAAATATGAACCAGAGTCAACCTCTCCTCCCCAGAGTTCTCTGTGCTGGGTATTTTGGTTACAATGATAAAGAGCTAATTAGTACGGAGAGGAAAAGAATGGCTCACAGTGGTGGGTCATGACCACAGCAGACTGCCGCTGTCCAGGGACTTGGCATCCTGGCACAGCCTAGCATAAATACCTATGACTCTGTCCCCTGCCATAAAATGCTACAATAGCGCAGCACTTTGTCCTTAGCCCAAACTCCCTCCATGAAAGTACGCAGGCTACGGAACAAGGGCATCGGAACAGCATCACGCACGGCAGGTGTCTTACGCACTCTCTGTGCCAGTCGTAGATCTGATGGATGTTGCCAAACACAATCTTGTCTTTTCCCTTCATGTCATCGGGGACGCCGTCTTCTTTCATAAGGGCCATGTAGCCCTACAAAGCAACGAGTGTGAATGAGTGCATAGCACAATGTCTGCATCAGACCTGGGTTAACAGTCACGGCACCTGACACAGACACACACCATCCTATGAACAAACCAGAACCCGGCATGAAAAGTGTCCTTACCGACTGCTTCATGACTGTTGTTATAGTCACTGCTGTAACAGTGTAACGCTTAAAAATCAATGAAAAATTCTTCGAAGAAACTCAAATAGCTGAAGACGTAAGTGGTTTCATAAAGCAAGCAATCCCACCAGCGACTAAACATAGGGAGCTGGTCAGTCAGAAGTCCCTCTGGTTTTAGGATTTACATCATAAACAAAGGGACTGAACTCTAGATCGGTAGACAGCACAATAAAAGGGATTTAATAATATCTTTCTGTAAGTTGCGTGTTAACACAGATGAATTGACCATCCAGCTAACGCGTGCTCTATACTCTGTTCAGCTGGATATGGTGTGTATCTTGTGGAGCCTGGGTAGCTATGGCAGGAAGAGTGAGTGTGAGGCCATTCTAGGCTACATAGCAAGACTGTTTTGAAACACAATAAAACTTCTATTCAATCCCAATGAGGTAGAGTTTATATTGGAAACCTTATTGCTACCAATGACTGCATAAAAACCAAGCATCTTAAGCATATGCCAGGGAACTGCAGGGACTCTTTGCACTATGGCTCTTCGGCAGTGCTGAGCATGGAAGCCAGGCTGTGTGCACACGAACCAAAGGCTCTACTACTGAGCTAATACACAATAGCTGCCACTTTTAATGAAATCGGACCCAAAAGGTATGGCTCTGCACATATCAGCAGAACTGAAAGAAAAGTAGTATTTTATACTATAAAAAAACCCTCTGCTTTAGAGTCAGAGGTGGCGGCACCATCTGTAAAACCAGCACGTGGGAAGTGCACGCATGAGAGTTATGAGTTTAAGACCAGCCTTAGCTAAACATCGAGGCTAGGTCTAAAAAAACAAAACCGATTTAGGTGTGGTTGCTCATATCTATTATAGCACTCAACAGGTTGAGGCAGGAGGACTGCCGCAAGTTTGAGGACAGCCTGGGCGACACTGTGAGTTCTAAGTTAGCTCAGGCTTCAGAACATAATATGAAGACCAACTAGCTAGCCAACCAACCAAGCAACATAGGCCGGTGGGTGAATTGAGTTTACAGCATGCTCCTGCCTGTAACTGACTAGTACTGAAGACAGTGGCTTTGCTGTACCTACAGAGTACTCAGAAAATGCTAGTGATCAAAAATGGTGGTACAGCTATTCTGTGTACAGCTGTAAGTAAATGCCCCTGTAGAGGCACGGGCCAGAGCAGTAATATGTGGATTCAGAATGGGCTGGATCCATAGCTCAACCACACTGACTATGCAACCAACATTACTGTTGTTTCTACGGTAACATCTAATCTTACAAAATAATTAAAGGCAAAATTTCAAGATAAAAATCACAAAAATGCTGGTCATAAAAACCTAAATATATATAAAATATATATCACAATGTACTATGTAAAAAATTCTTTACAGTTGGACACAGTTTGCTAAGAGAGTTACATTGTAAGGCTTCTGAGACAGTATCATCCTGCCATCTGAGATGGCACCTCTCTGATGAAGATACATACCTCAACCACACAGCCAAGGTCCCGCACATAGTCTCGCTCTGTTTCCACTAATTCTTGCAAAACATAGCTAGAAGAGAAATAGAGTGTTTTCTTAATTATCACAGACAAATTTGCTTTTGTGAGGATGGGTTTTTGCAGGACTGCACAACAATACATTAAATTTGTACAAGCGGGTCTGTCTGCCAGGTTGAGTGAATGACTGTGAGCACTGTATGGGCCAGGACACACGGGCACACACAGGTATAATGTGTGTGCACAT